>NC_067160.1:51014954-51314954 GCF_903995435.1 Acomys russatus
CTCAGCAGAGGAGCAACCAGATGAACAAGAAGAAGACTTCAGGGAACCAGGTGAGTGGGCCCCAGTGCCCCAGCCCCAGGGATGAAGGGTGCTGGATGGTCTCTGAGGAACCCCCCCTCTCCCATGGGGAAAGGTGCAAAGGGGGCCCAGAGAGCCTGCCATCTGCCGGCCACAAGCTTCTCACTCTGCCTCAGTAATCCTCTCTCCTCTCTCCCCCAATGCTTCTCCTGGTTGCTATGGTTACCCCTTTGCAGGATGAGATTCTGGTGAGTACCAGGACTGGGGGAGGTCTTGGCTTGTGCAGTGAGGGGAGGTGGAGTCTCATTGGTGAAGGGGGATCTGCAAGGGGGGGGGAGGGGGCAGAGGACACCCTCTGAGCACCTTGCACATAGCAGCACATGAACTCCACACCTGGCCACAGGACAGAGAAAGGCCCAGCCCATGCTCACAGTCCTATAACCCGGCTATAGGTGTGCGCACGGCAAGCACCTGTGCAGGCGGAGCTAGACTACGTGGGGATGGGTGGGCCCGGCACTAGGTATGTGCTCTTCAAACGTCTGTAGGAGGAATGTTTGGGTGGCTGGGTGAGTGGATCTGAGACAGGCATGTTCTTAGGAAGCAGACAGTGACCTCCAGTAGAGAGAGAGTTAAGAGATAATAAAAATCAAGAGCCTCGCAGGGTGTGGTGGTGCACACCCAGCACTTAGGAGGCAAAGGTAGGTGGATCTCTGTGAGTTCAAGGCCAGCCTGGTCTACAAAGAGAGTCCAGGTCAGCCAAGGCTACACAGAGAAACCTTATCTCGAAAAAAAAAACAAAAAACAAACAGAAAAATCAGGAGCCCGGTCCCTCCTCTCCCAGCTTCCTGTTCCATGCCTCATATGTCTGCAGAGACACTTACCAGCAGCCCTTGCTCGACCCAGTTGTACTCATGAGTGCTGTAATTCTCAGTACTTCCCACATAGTCTGCAGAGGCTGTGGCTGGTTTAATGTGGTTTCCCATCCAGGCATAAGCCTTGGTTATTTCCCGCACCAGGTCCTGGGTCCCAGTGCACAGTAGGTACTCAGAGAAGGAAAGCCTAAAGAAACTGTATGTCAGGGATGTTCAACTTGGACAGCGCTCATGGCCTACAGTGTTGGGGCCCAGACAGGAGTCTAGAGTGTGCCTCTGCCTCTGCCCCTTTGGAGACCTGGACCTATAGACAGGGCCCCAGTAGGGCCTCTGAGAGCCCTGGGCAGGATGGGAGTCTCCAGTTCAGGGACTGTAGACAGGGAGCTACTTGAGCAGGCTGTAAGTCAGCCTGGAAGCAGAGTGTACGATGGGCTGCTTGCTGGCCAGATCCTGGGACAGGGATGGACTCAGTTCCAAAGGCAAGAATTGAGCAGATCCACCAGCAGGGCAGGAGAAGGCTGGCGGGGTGCCTGGTTCCTGCCACCGTGTTCACCGACCTCAGCAAGTTTCTTGAAAGCCGGAGAGGGGTCAGGAAAGCCTCGAAGCAAGTCGTGTATGCAGGCCTCCAGAGAAGCCTCCGGTGAGGTCAGGGCCAGGGAGGGAGCAAGATGCAGGTCTTTTGTCAGTCACAATCAGGGCCAGGGTCTGGTCAATGATCCTGCCCTTGGAGGTGGTAACCAAGGTCTGTGGTGATAGGCTGCTTGCTGCTCTGAAACCGGATTCTTGCTTGTTATTCTAGACTTCTTGTAGGAAGTTCAGGCCTGGATAGTGTGTGACTCTGCCTTTCCCTCCTGCCTTGGAGGCTCTTAGAACTATAACAGCTTGGTGGTCATTTATTCATGTCACCACAAACATTTATCCATCACTTACTGACGGAAACGCTCGACAAGATGATAAGGGGCACAGGAAAATTCGTGCACTAGCAGGAAAAGTTGCTTAAGTGGATGACACCTTTTTTTTTTTCCTTTCCTGAGGAGGCGGGGCTAAAATTGCAGTCTCTGTTACAGAAGCAAGCATAAGAGACTGAGTAGAGACCGGCACTGTTCTCCTGATTGACATGGGGTGGGGGTGGGGGGCAGGGAGGGCTGCTCACCATGTAAGTCTGAGCTGATACCAAAGGGCAAGGAGGTATATGCCAGGCAAAAAGGGAAGAGAAGCCACTGCAGCAAGTCCCAAGTTCCTAAGATTAGAAAGATGTGACAGAGTAGACCCTCAAATGACACTCGGAGTTGCTTTATCCAAACAGCCGCCAACCTCTGCTTGTACACTGTTGGCAACGGGGAACTCACCCTCTACCAAAGTGGCCAACCCCTGGCTCGTAGGCTCTCTATCCCGAGCTGACCTTTGCTTTCCTGTCTTCCACTCTGCTCACTATTGGTTCAAATCAGGCCAGGTCTGGCCCCCCACCCCACCCCCACCGTCTGGGACCAGGCCAACCTCAGAAAATTGGGGGAGGGGCTTTTGAATGCCTCTTGACTTATCCCACTCTCCACGGGGGAAGCCTGGCCCATGGCCGCCGACCTCCTGTCCCACTCCCTGCTCTAGGTCATTCGAAAGGGGTGGCTGACCATCAACAACATCGGCATCATGAAGGGAGGCTCCAAGGAGTACTGGTTTGTGCTGACTGCTGAGAACCTGTCCTGGTACAAGGATGACGAGGTGAGTCAAGGGCTGTCAAGGGTCAGGCTCAGAGCATACCATGGGCTAGACCTTACAGTGGGCTAGACCACACCGCAGAGTACTGATAAGACTGTATGAGGGGGCAGGGTAGGACGTACAACCGGGGAGGTACCACGCTTGGAAGCACCCTGGACTGGGTAGGCAGGGGTGCTGGGTTAAGTTCCCTGACACAGCAGCCCAGTGGCCTTCCTGTTTTCTCACTCCAGGGCGTGCCGCCTCTTCTGTGGCCCCTGCAGGACCATGACACACACACACATTCGGCTGCCAGACATTTAGTTAACCCCTACACCCCAGTGCCTTCAGCCCCTGCCAACCAAGGCAAGCTGCTCAGGGTACCTACAGGTCAAGGGACCAGTAGTGATGACGGCCTGCAGAGCCACTCCACAGAATAACCCCCTCCCTGCTGGGGCACCCAGAGGCCCCCACCACTCCCCTCCTGTTACTGGTCTCCTTTAAGAATGAATCTGTTTGGCTTTCACATCTGGATTCCAGAGGTGACCAGTGAGAATGAGAGAAGGGGGGGACAGACAGGGGGTGTCGTGATAATGAACTCCAGCTGGCCAAGGAGTTGGGGGAAGGGAGCCTCTTTCTCCTGAGGGAGCTACCATAAGACAGGGTGCTCTCAATGGGGTGGTAGCATTTTAGAGTGGGGGGTCCTATATTTGGGCCACCAGGTCCCCTCCTCAATCACTGTCTCCTCTAAGCCTGCCTTGGGAAGGGGCTCCACCTCCCCACCTTGGGCGGGGTCCTCTGTCGTCACTGGCGGGGGCGCCAAGCCATCTGGACCTCATTACCCCAACCCTGGCCTCTCTTCCAGTCCAGGGGCCCCTGGAAGGGATGGAGAGTGAGGTGGTGTGGGGCTGGGAGGTGGTTTCCTATACCCTGTCAACCCGGCAGTCCCCTAGACAGCCCCCACCCCACCCTGCCAATGGGTCTCGTGTTCCCATATCTAAGATCTTTATACAGAGTTGGGGGGATGGCGGCCCCACATCTGGCTACTGGGGCCAGCCAAACTGAAGGGGGCACAATGTACCCGGAGTGTGTCTTTTTTTTTTTTTTTAAGTTTTGTATATAGATTTGAGTTTAGTTGTATGTGGACACTGGCTGAGTAGTTTAGAGGTGGGGCTTGTGTGTGTGTGTGGCTTATGGATGTTGTGGGAGTGTTGTGTTGTGAGTGTGTTGGGGTGTAAACACCTAGGTGTGAATTGGTGTGCTTGCATGTGACTTCACTGTACTGGGTGTCGGTGTAGAGTGGGGGTGGGCTGAAGGACGCAGCATGTGAATGGGGATATTTGAGAATATGTGTATGTATGCGTTTGGGATGTGAGGATGGGGGAAGGGAGCTTCCCATTGTGAGGCTGTGTGTCTGAGTGCGAATGCGTGCCCTTGAGTGTGAATTTGTGTTTGTATGTGTGCCTGGGCGTGGATGTGCGCTTTAAAGCTGGAGTGCACACATGTGTGCCTCTGAGCTATGGTAGTGTGAGCACTGGAGTGTGTTGCCGGAGTGTGAGTTCATTTTTACACTAAGATTGCTGGAGTTTGAGCTTGGGCAGGGGTCTGGTCTCCGCTGCCCAGCCACTTGCCCTCTAGCCTTTCAATTGGGAAACCCTCTTGACAGGCAGTCATCCACATTACCAGCTCCGACGACCCCCCCCCCCCCCGCACCTTCTCCGTCTTCCTTCGATGCCCTCCCCCATCACCACAACCTCCCATCTGTCCCGCGCAGCACTGTGGCTGCCCCATAGCTCTGCGCCTCCTCCCAGCCCACCCTGTGCCCTCCCCCACCTCCCTGCCCCAGGTCCAGGCTCTGGTTCTAGAAGACAGCGGGGTTGGTGTGGCTCTCCAGCGACGGTGGGTGCCGAGGGTCTAACCCAGCCCAGCCTAACCAATGTGCAGACTACTGTACAATTTGGGAGTCCTGAACAGGTAGTCTAAACACTGGGTAGACGGAGTGGAGGTGTCCTCTGGTCCATCCAGGCAGTAGCTTCTGTCCATCCGGCGGGAGCTTTGGTCCCATGCCCTAGAGATAGGATGCACCCAGCCCCGGCGCCCGTGTCCCCCAGCCCCAGCCAGCCAGCCAGCCGTGGTCTCTCTCTCTGCTCCCGACTCCCCTTCTGCCTCCTTTGACGTGGCAAGGGTGAGCGGGAGCTGGGCTGGGAAGGAGGGGCCTGGGGAGGGGGCCGGCAGGAAGGGAGGGCTGGGGGCGGAGGCCACTCCTACCTAGTGTCCAACCCTGAGCACAAGGCGGCTGCGGCGGGCCTCCCTAGATGGGTTCCAGATGTTCCCTGGCCGTGTGTGCAACTTCCTCCACTCCTCCCCCAGCCGCCCTCTGGGGCTCCCGGCCACCCGCCTGGCATAAAGAGGGCTTTATGTGGCCACATAGGCCAGGCGGGTTGGGGAGGTGGCGGGGGGGGGGGGGTGGTAAGAAGGGTGGAGATGAAGCCAGGGTGGGAAAGCAAGGTCCTCCTGAAACCCAGCCCCCACCTGAGTTCTTAGGCAAAGCTTCTTACAGAGTTCCAATCTTCCTGCATAGGTTCCATGGTACTGGGTGGGCCAATGTGATACAGGCAGCAGTAACTTCTCCTCCTTCCTAGTGCCCATCTGGAATGCCTCCACCCAGGGTCCCCGAGACAGAGTCTACAGACCCAGACATATCTGTCTACAGATTTATATAACTTCTTCCACAAAACAACACAGGTCTAGCCCACTGCACAACCCTTCTGCAAGCATATGGCCCCCTAGTCTTAGGTTCTATTCACACGTGCCACACACCCACAGTGACAGACACCATCACATTACCTCAAAGTCCTGTGCATACATGCACCTATGTCCTATAGGCAGGCGCAAGTACACACAATGGTGACAGACTTGTTTGGCCTTGTACAACCACACAACCACACACATGTGTTTACAGACATACAATTTCCAGGCTTGTGCCTTGTGTCTGATTGGTAACACGTGGGTGCCTGGAGGCGGGAGACGGGGAGCGGGGGGCCGTGGGGGGGGGTGACTGCGCCGAGTCAGGCCTTTGAAGCCTCCGAGGCTAGTGTGTCCCCCCAACCCCCAATCTCTGTAGTCAGGAAATGAGGTCAGAGGCAGCCAGACTGGAGGCGAGAGAGAGCCTCATGTGAGCCATCCCTGCCTGAGGCCCAGCCTGGCTTGTCTCCAGGACTTACTTAAGGTGGGATGAGGAAGACCCCCTCAGCTTCCCTGCCTTCTCCAGTCTTTTAAACTGTGGCTGCTGGCATCGGCTTGAAAGCCATGGGGGGGGGGGGTCAGGGTGCTAGTGTTGTCCGCAAGGAGTCAGGGTTCCATGGCCAGGCTATACTATATAGCGCCACGTGTAAGGTGGGAAGGGCGAAAGCCCAAGATGACATTGGGGCTTCACAATGCCAACACTGACCACTCTGAGGGATGGGGAGGCATGGCAGTGCCGGACTGACCCCCCGTGCTCCTACCCCTCCCAACAGGAGAAGGAAAAGAAGTACATGCTGTCCGTGGACAACCTGAAGCTGCGAGATGTGGAAAAAGGCTTCATGTCAAGCAAGCATATTTTTGCCCTCTTCAACACAGAGCAGAGGTGCCTGCCCACCCCCCCCCCCCACCGCCAGCTGAGCTGCCGGGACCCCAGACCCCACAAGCCCCATACCATGTCTGCTGTGTAGAAAATGGGTACACAAATCCAGGGGCCTGTCACCCTACAGTTGCTAAGTTTAGGTCCATGTGGAAGCATCTCCTTTCCCTCCCCCCCCCCCCCCCCCCCTCCCCCAGCTCTTTCCTCTCCCCCTCCCTTCCTCTTTTCTTCCTCCTTTTTCACAGCCTCTGCTTACCTAGTATCTGCTTGGCACAGAACACTCTGCCAGGTGTTGGAAACAGAAAGTATAAAGACCCTGTCTCCTCTGGGATGGGCTTTCAGGACTAGACCTCACTTTCCAGTTCCAGGCTGCCTCTCTTTTGTTTTTCTTTTCTTCCCTGAATCCCTGACTGTCTCGGTACTTGCTCTGTAGACCAGGCTGGCCTTGAACTCACAGAGATCTGCCTGCCTCTGCCTCCCTGAGTGCTGGGACTAAAGGTGTGCGCCACCACTGCTAGGCTCCAGGCTGGCACTTACATGCGTTGAGTTCTTTCCTACTCAGAAATAAGAATCTCAAACAGCTACTATCTCGAAAGTCTCCAGAAAGCCGGGAAGGGTGCTGAAGGGTCCTGAAGGGTCCTGAGACCCAAGCCAAGGCTCTGCTGCCCTGCCTGTCTCCTTCCTTTGTTGTTTTGAGACAGGGACTCATTTATGTAATATCCAAGCATCTCCTGCCCCAGCCTTTCTAGTTCAGGTGTTAGTGTGTGCCGCTGTGCCTGGCTTCAGCCCCCCCCCCCCCCCCCCCGTTCTACACATCCCGCTACTTGTATCCCTGAACCATCCCAATGGCCACAGCAGATAGGAATCGGTTACCAACCTCCGTCCTAGTGAGAGCAGTGAGGCTTGGACAAAGCCAGGCATGGATACGAGGCACGAGGGCCCCTAAAGCCCACACCCGTCCTTATCCTTCAACGGGGTGGGACTTTACCTCATCTTCCCTCCTGCCTACCCCATCCTGCAGGAATGTCTACAAGGATTATCGACAGCTGGAACTGGCCTGTGAGACACAGGAGGAAGTAGACAGCTGGAAGGCTTCCTTCCTGAGGGCTGGCGTGTACCCTGAGCGTGTTGGGGTGAGCGGTGGTGGAGCGAGTGGGAGGCGGGGCAGTGACTTGTCCCTGGGGGTTCCAGGGCACCAGGCTCTGAGAGGTTCTGAGCAAGTATCCCATTGCTCCAGAATTGGAATAGAGCTCTCTGGTTACCCTACACACACACACACACACACACACACACACACACTCTCATCCTAGCCAGAGGAGACCCTCCTGTACTGTTCAGACACTGGTTGCCCTTCCCGCATCTCCCTCTTTCACGGGTGGTGGTGTACACAGCCCTAAGCTCACGCAATTCCCTCCCTTTCCCTCTGTGTCTCCTTCCAATGTGCTCCCTGGCTGTGGCGGTGGCAATGCTCATGTGACGGCCTTCAGGACAAGGAGAAAGTAAGTGTATCCTTCCCCTGCCTCCTGCCAGGCTCCTCCACTTTGGTGCCCACTCTGGCCAAGTGAGGGAGCTTGGAGATGTTCTCTTCCAATGTCTGGGTTGAGAAATGGAGGCACTCTAGCCACTAGGGTCAGTCAAGTCAAAGCTGGGTGCGAGGAGTCTCCTGAGAGGCACAGCGGGGAGCCTGGAGCCCCCTGAGTTGCCCTCAGTGCCTTCATGTGGCAGAACTCCTTTGCAAGAGCTCTGAGGTCTTAGCCATCCCTGGAGTCTGGTTGCATAGGCCCTGGCACACTGATGCCCTGTGTTCCCGATGGCAGGCCAGTGAGACCGAGGAGAATGGCTCTGACAGCTTCATGCACTCCATGGACCCTCAGCTGGAGCGGCAGGTGGAGACCATTCGGAACCTGGTAGACTCGTACATGGCCATTGTCAACAAGACTGTGCGGGACCTTATGCCTAAGACCATCATGCACCTCATGATTAACAACGTATGTATATAGTCGGGGTGTGTGCAGGGGGTTGTGTAGAACACAGCAGCCAGCTGACTCTTTTTTGTTTTGTTTTGTTTTGAGACAGAGTTTCTCTGTGTAGCCCTGGCTGTTCTGGACTCGCTTTGTAGACCAGGCTGGCCTCGAACTCACAGCGATCTGCCTGCCTCTGCCTCCCGAGTGCTGAGATTAAAGGCGTGCGCCACCACTGCCCGACACTCAGCTGGTTTATTTATATGTGCACAGGGCAGGGGAAAACATGCCATTGTTTCTGTGTGTTAATCATGGGACAACTTGAGGGAGTTTGTTTTCTCCTACCATGTAGGTTTTTTTGTTTCCCCCCCAACCCCCCACCGAGACAGGGTTTCTCTGTGTGTGTAGCCTTCAATGGCCTGAACTCACTTTGTAGACCAGGCTGGCCTCGAACTCACAGCGATGGGATTAAAGGCGTGCGCCACCACCGCCCAGCTACCATGTAGCTCTTAAGGATTGAACTCAGGTCATCAGGCTTGGCAGCAAGCACCTTTACCCACTAAGCCACCCCATAGTCCCAAAATTCTTAATTTTTTGGGGGGTTATTTATTTATTTATTTATTTATTTATTGAGACAGGGTTTCTCTGTGTAGCCACTTGGCTGTCCTAGACTCACTTTGTAGACCAGGCTGGCCCTGAACTCACAGAGATCCACTTGCATCTGCTTCCTGAGTGCTGGGATGAAAGGCGTGTGCCACTAGCCTGGTTCTAAAACCTTTAATTTTAATAATATTTATTTTAAGCCCAAGATGTCCAAAATGTAATCCTTTTGACTTTTGAGACACGGTCTTGGTGCAGAGCCCAGGTTTGCCTCAAACTTGTGGACTATCTCTACCTGGCGCTACCTCCTACTACACCTGGCTCCAATCTAGAAAGTAGTAATCAACAGAATATGCTGCATACTACTTTCCCATTAAGTTTTGCAAACACACACCAGATGTTGCATATCCAGCTGAAATACTTCATCTTTAATTTGAATTTCAGGAGACTTGCAGTTGAAAAATATATATGCACACCTAGGGGGATACAAACATGTATGGTCTTCAGGAGGGGCTTTTTGAGACTCAGAGGCTGTTTTGAGACAGGCCTCACAGTGTGCCACCACAGCAGGTGGCTCAGTGAAAATGCACAGCTCCAGGAAAGCAGAACTGGATTTGAATGCTGCTGGCTTTGCCGCAAATTCTGTGTGATTTTTTTTTGTTTTTGTTTTTTGTTTTTTGTTTTTCGAGACAGGGTTTCTCTGTGTAGCCTTGGCCATCCTGGACTCACTTTGTAGACCAGGCTGGCCTCGAACTCACAGCGATCCGCCTGCCTCTGCCTCCCGAGTGCTGGGATTAAAGGCGTGAGCCACCACGCCCGGCTTATTCTGTGTGATTTTTATTTATTTACTTTTGAGACAGCGTTTCTCTGTGTAGTCTTGGCTGTCCTGGACTCACTTTGTAAAACAGGCTGGCCTCGAACTCACAGCAATCTGCCTGCCTCTCGCTCCCTCAGTGCTGGGATTAAAGGCGTGCGCCACATGGCAGGTGTTCAGTAGATTTTTGGAACAGGAGTCAGTGAGATTGGAGTAAAGCTGTAATGACGCTGGCGACTCACAAGATGACTCCAGGCCAGACAGAGTAATAATACCTAGGGAGACACCAAGAAGAGCCCTGATAACCCTATGAGCATATACAGGGGGAGGAGGTCCCCCTCAGTCACAGTCATAGGGGAGGGGAGTAAGGGGAAAATGGGAGGGAGGGAGGAATGGGAGGATACAAGGGATGGGATAACAATTGAGATGTAATATAAATAAATTAATAAAATATATTTTAAAAATAATACCTGGGGAATTAAGTGGGCATTAAACCTCCACTATACACAAACACAGACACACAGAGACACCTCTCATTCAATACAAGGACACGTTATAGTTATATCTTTGTTGCTTTCTTTCTTTGGGACTCAGGACATTTTAAACTACCTTTTTATTTTGGTCCTGGGAAAGGCTCATAAACGTAGGCAGTTGTCCTAGTGGCATACTAGGTTCTGAGTTTCCTCCCGGGGATCTGACACCTAGAGCAGGTGGTGTCCCTATCTGCCTGTGTATTCTTGTTTGAGAAAAGGACATTAGATGGGGTGTGAAGAGACTTGCGAGTTTAGGCACCAAGCAGAAGTAGGCATCTGAAATGCCAAACCTCAGCTCCCAGGTCTGCACCCAGTCCCAGCAGCGACGAGCTGACAAGGCCATCAGGTTCTAGTCTCATTCTTTCCCTCTCTGTCGGTGCACAGACCAAGGAGTTTATCTTCTCCGAGCTGCTGGCCAACCTGTACTCTTGCGGGGACCAGAACACACTGATGGAGGAATCGGCCGAGCAGGCTCAGCGGCGCGACGAGATGCTGCGCATGTACCACGCACTGAAGGAGGCGCTCAGCATTATCGGCGACATCAACACGACCACCGTCAGCACGCCCATGCCCCCGCCCGTGGACGACTCCTGGCTGCAGGTGCAGAGCGTACCGGCCGGACGCAGGTACCAGGGCCGGACCCCACGGCCCCAAAGCCCCCCAGCCCGGGGCCCACGGGAGGAGGGCCGGGACCGGGCAGTGGCGCGCCCGGGTCTCGGGGGCTCCCACCTGGAGCGAGGGGAGGAGCTTAGAAGAGGGCGGGGCTTGTCGCGGGGCGGGGCTTGCCGTGAACGCTGGCTGTAGGGCGGGTGGTGCTTAGGCTCCCACGCTGTCTGCGGCCGCGGCGGGCGGGGCTTGCTGCATGGGCGGGGCCAGCCTGGGCTGAGGGCGGGATCTCTGTTGGGGGCGGAGCCGCTCATCTCTCCTCCGTGCTGCTTCGGCCCTTGTCGCCCCTAGATCGCCCACGTCCAGCCCCACGCCGCAGCGCCGAGCCCCCGCCGTGCCCCCAGCCCGGCCCGGGTCGCGGGGCCCTGCTCCTGGGCCTCCGCCTGCTGGATCCGCCCTGGGGGGGGCGCCCCCCGTGCCCTCCAGGCCGGGGGCTTCCCCTGACCCCTTCGGCCCCCCTCCCCAGGTGCCCTCGCGCCCCAACCGCGCCCCACCTGGGGTCCCCAGGTGAGTAGGGGCTTAAGCGGTATGAAAGACCGGCAGGTGGGCGTGACCGGGAGAGAGGTGGGGTTGGATTCTAGGATCCTCGGTCTAGCAGCAGAAGCGGCCCTCTCCATCCCAGGCGCTGGGGTCGTGGTGCTAGGCCAAGGGACGTGCAGCCGCACGGGGGCGCTGAGTTCCGGAGGCGGTCGTTTCTGGGGAGAGGGACTTTGGGCTCAAACCACCTGACCCCTCCTTTTTAGCACTTGCATGGCGCTTCCCTCTCTTTCATTTCTCTCCATTCTATCCATACTTTGCATTTCTTAAACCCTGGCCCTCCATCCTCTTCCATTCCACCCTTCACTCACCCCACCCAGCTCCTGGGGAGCCTACCTCAGGGCTAGGTCTCTGACCCCAGACGCTCTCTCTGAACCATGTGGATCTCTTCAGTTACATTCAGAGTTACCTTGATGCCCCACTTCCCAGCCCTGATTCTTTTGAGCTGTCCCAGAGTGGTACCCAGCCTCTGGGCCCACAGGATCAGGCCAGGCTGTGATTGTGTGACCAGCAAGGTGTGTGATGTGTATGTGGGCGTGCACACGGGTGTGAATGTGAGTGTGGCACCCAGGCATGGAGTAGGATAAAAAGGGCTGGGGAAGGGGTCTGGGAATCATGGTCAATTTGGTGGTCTGAAAGAAACCAGGTAGTGGGTATGATGTAGGGACAGGGCTTGAAGGCTACCCTCCTGTCAGAGATCTCCAGGGAAAAGGAGATCCCTCCATCCCTTGGCTTTGCCTTCTTCATCCATGATCAGCTTTCCAGGAAGTTCTGGAATAGCTGACTCAGTCTGCGCTGTTTCCTCTGACCACAGCTGGTCTCTGAGAAAGAACACATGATCAGGTAGACATATGAAGGGTAGAACTGGGGGTGTCTAGCCCCCATAATCTAGCTAGGCAGCGATAGGACCACTCTGTGGGGGCTCTGATGACTGAAATAGTAGGGCATAGACAGGCAGCATGTCACAGGACTGGCAGTCCACAGATGCTGGCTCACTTCCATTTAGGCAAGTCATTTTTACCTCCCAGGGCTTCCGTTTCCCTTCTCCTAAATAAGCACGCTGCCATTTTCCCAGGGCAATGTCAGATCTGGAGGGACAATGGGCTGCTATTATTTATGGTAAATGTGCCTGTAGGGTGGGGAATGCTGTGAAGACTCAGTGCTATAGGAGCCATGGGAGGGTTCTGGGTGGAGCAATGACAGCTGGATTCTAGAATGCAAGCCCTACCCCTTCCAGAGCAGTGTGGTAACCCTGTCAGCACACCAGGCCTGAGTGTGCAGGGAGCTGGTGCAAAGGCCTTCGTGTGCAGGCGAGCTTCTGTGTTGTGACAGCTCATGCCTGTGCTTCCGTGTGCCCAGTGGCTGCATGTCCCAGATCCGTGCTGCACGTACTGGCCGGCAGTGCTGCTGGACACTGGGAGGTGGGAGGGGAGATGGATGCGTGTTTGTGGGCATGTGTGTTAGCGTGGGCATGCAGGGCCTTGAGGCCTCACAGCATGTGTGTGCACGCCCAGGCGTGTGCGTGTGTGTGTCCCCTAACCCCAGGCCCGGCTACCTGTGTGTTTGTGAACTGCCCTGTTGATTTCGTGCTGTCTTTCAGAATCACTATCAGTGACCCCTGAGGAGTGTCAGCTACGGTAGGTTATGCTCTCAGCCTGCTGCATGAACAGTGTGTCTGCCCCCTCCCTCCTTGCTGCACCAGCTCCATGCTGAGGACACACCTGGGACCTCTGAGCCAGGCCCCTCCTCCTCCTCCTGCAGCTCTAGACTCCCTCTTCTGTCCTCTGCCAGCTGGCTCTTACTTCCCTTCCCAGTGAGCCTCGGGACTCAGCGCCACTACTCAAGGCCTTCTAGCTTAAACTGAGGGCTCTTGGTATAGGCTCCATGCCCACGCTGGTAGATGTGGGTGCCCCCTGAGGCTGTCAGACACCAGGTTCACTGTTGACAAGTGTAGGACTGAGGGCTTGAGGAGTGTGTCTGGCTTGCCTCTGAAGGGGCCAGAAGCCTTGGGACTTCATACCTAGTCTGAACTGTGCTGCCAAGATACAGCATTCAGCTCCCAACCTGTGAGCATGGGCAACAGAATCCACCAGAGGGCAAGCAAGACAAGCAGACACTGGCTGAGCCAGGGCTATGACTGGTTGAAGATTTCAGATCACTTTGCAGCCCGGCACGGTGGCGCACACCTTTGATCCTAGCACTCAGGGAGGCAGAGGCAGGTGGTTGTCTGTGAGTTGGAGGCCAGCCTGCTCTACAATGCAAGTCCAGGACAGCCAAGGCTACACAGAGAAACCCGGCCTCGAACCCTCCACCTACCCAAAAAAAGATCCTTTGCCATTCTGTCAGCCCATACTAGCCAACCAGGAAGGCAAGGGTAAGCAGCCCCTTTCCACACCTCGACATTGCACACCTGCCGTTAATGGCCATGTCCTCAGGCCCAGATACAGAGCCAACCCATCCTCTCCTACACCTGAGCTGCTCTCAGAGTGACCGGCGCCTTTTAGCTGAAGGCGCTGCAGCTTCTACTGATGAGGCAAGTCAGCGTGGATTCTGCCTGGCTGGCCACAGGATCTCAGTTACCCTGGCCCAACTCTTCTGCAGCCATTGACGCTCACCCTTCTGCTTTTCCCCAGCAGGAAGGGCCCAGCCTCACCTACGCGACCTGCAGCCCCCCGACCAGCGGAGGCTCCCCTCTTAGACTTATAAGTCTGTGGCCACAGGCACCGGCTGCCTGCCTCCCAGCCTCCCCAGGGTCCCCACAGAGGACTCCTGGGCTTTCTGACCACCTGAGGGGCCTCAAGTGCTCCCTCCAGCCACCCCCTTTAGCTCCACTCTCCTGGTTCAAGCACTTCTAGCCTCATGGCTATTACATGGGACTCCCTGAGGCTTGGGGTGGCCCTGGGCCAGTGGGATGCGAGTAAGAGTGACCAGAGAAGAGGGAGGCCCTGTGGGTGCACTGCCTGGGTGGTGTGTGAGAGGCCGTGTGTGTGGCAAGAGAGGGCCACCCAGCCTCCACCTGGACTCTGTTAGTTATGGCCCAGCACCTCCCATCTTCCCTTTTTCATTCATCAACTGTCCGTCTCTTTTCTGGGAACCTTGCCCAAGCCCACACCTGCCTCACCCCTCTGCCTTTGCTGGGGTGGCTGCTCTCGCCTTACCAGCTCTCCTTCCTTTTCTCTCTCCGGTTCTCTCTTGGCTTTCTCTCCAACTGCCAGCCGATCGGGTCAGGCAAGTCCGTCCCGTCCTGAGAGCCCCAGGCCCCCCTTCGACCTCTAAACAGATCCCTCCTACTCCTCGGAGACCTCCCTTACCAAGCCTGCCTGGACAGCTGTTCTGTGACTTGACAGTGGCTCCCCCAGCCCCAAAGCGTCCTATTCATCATCCGTGACTTAGTCTGTTGTAGTGGTGAGCTGACACATCCAGATGTGATGTTGGTGAAAACTTGTGCCCCTCTGTGGTATTGCTCCTGCGACATTCTATAAATATCTATAAATATACCTATATATATATACATATATATGGCTGACACAGCCTCGCCTGTAGTGTCAGAATCAACCACCATGCTGTCCTTGTGGAGTCTTGTGGTCCAACTACAAGGGAACGCTGTCACTCTGACACCCCCACCCCCCAATGTGCCACCTGCAGTGAGCCTCCCCGTCCTCCTGGCCTGTGGACAGCCATCCATCCCCTCGGCCATCCCCACCCTGCAGCATGGGGATGCTGCACCAGCAGCTGTGGGGTTCTCTGATGGCCACCAGTCTTGCTGTGTCTTGGCTGAGAATAAACCCATTTCTGGATGAAGGGGAATTGTGTGTCCCTCTGCTGGTTTGTATTCTCTGGGGCTGGGGAGAGAAGGTGTAAATTGGCACTAGGGTGCCTTGCCCTGTGAACCCTGCTTCCACCACTAGGGGGCAGGACCATGAGCTCAGCCAGGAGGCTATGAGCTGAGGAAGAACACAAGCCCCATGTATGGACAGGCTCAGGGAGAAGGGGGACAGAATGGGAAAGGCCTGGCCTGGAAGTCAGCACCCTGAGGTGCTACACCATGAGTCCCACCTACATACAAGTCAGTCCCAACACGGAAGGCCTGCCCCTGTAGCCCCATGGCACAACCCCCACCCTGTCGGATTCCTACACTTCAATACACAGTGTGCAGACGGTGGGTGCCAGTCAGCCCTGCTAGGCACTTTAGACCTTGGGCTCCACACAGGCCAGAAGCCTGCTCTCTCCAGGCTTACACGCAGGGAGCTCAGTGCCAACCTGACACTAACCCCAGAACCCAGTGACAGGAACACCCTAGGCCCAGCAGTATGGCTAAATCCATTTATTTCCCAAGTAAAAAGCAAAATAAAGAGCTGCATCAGCAGGGTGCCACAACCCCGTCTCTGCCTTCTGTCCTCTGTCCTACACTACCAATAAATAAGTTTCCCATCCCAAATGATTATTAGAACTTCTTTCCACTTGCCAGCGCCAACCTCCACTATGATACAGGGGTGTCCCGACCCCGGAATATACAAAATGGTACACAGGTACAATATGTACACCGGGGGAGGGGAAGACTACCCCACCCCAGAAGCCTGTCCTGCTTGGCGTACAGCTACCCCAATTGTCATAAGGCCTGAGAGAATGGTACCCACTTTCCCTGTCACAAAGTGCCTCAAAAAGATGGAAGCCCTCCTAAGTGGGATGCCTTCCTGAGGCAGTTAGCCCCAAATGCCTGAGGACCCATGAAAATGCTGCCCAGCCCACTGCCCTAAAGTGCCTCTAGGAAGATGGGAGTTGGTCTGGGGATGTGCTGGGCCCTAGGCTCCACCCCCAGCATCACCACAGAAGGGAAAAGGTAGGCAGTGCTTGGGGTGAGTCAATTGGTAGAATGCCTGCTTAGCATTGCCCAGCACTGGCAGAGTGGTGAGGCTGGGGAATCACAAGTTCAAGGTGCAGTGAGTTTGAGGTTAGCCTGGAATACATGAGACAGTATCCAAAGAAAATAAAGATGAAAGGGGTGGGGAGGAAAAGGGGCATGGAAAGGATTGAGATGGTGAAAAAGTCAGGAGCCCTGCTGAAAGGTAGACTATTTACCAACCCATGCTGCACCTGGCCTAAGAGCCGTGAAAATGCTGCCAAATCCTTTTGGCCCAGAGTGTCTTGAGTAAGAGGCTCTCCAAATGCAAGACAACCAGGCTACCCAGTCTGCTCTGTCATTGAGTCTCTGGTACTTTCTCTAACAGGAGTTTAGAAAGTAAAACTTCCCTGTTTAAGACAGCATAAGACCTGTTTGTACTCCCATTAAGATAGGGAGTCTGATTTTTTTTTTTTCCAGACAGGGTCTCAATGTAGCCCAGTATGGCCTCAAACTTAGTAGGTAGATGAGGATAGCCGATTCTCCTGCCTCCACTTCCCAAGTACTTGAATTACAGGCATCAGCAGTTTCAGGGTGCTGGGCATGGGGCCCAGAGCTGTGTGCATGGCAGGCAGGCACTCTACCAACTGAGCTACAGCCTCAGCTGCTGTAGGGGGCAGAGTCTGACTTCATTATTATAAGGATGAGGGTGGTTGAGGAGGGGGTGTAGGGGCAGAACCTTGGGCTGCCCTTGGTGAGGCTTTGGCCGCAGTCTTTTAGACCACCATGATTTTCACCTCGTCATTCTCATCAGCACGGTAGAAAAAGGGGATGCAAGGATTGCTACCCAGGCCTGGGTGCTCCTGGGGGTTCTGGATCTCACGCAGCAGCTGCATGATCTGCTGTGCAGTGGGGTTCTCATGGGGAGCGGGTGCCCCAGCCTCTCCTTGTGCAGGCTCTGCATTGTCAGCCAGGCTCACCTCCTTAAGGTCTTTAGAGAAAAATGGGGAGGGGGCAGGGGGTCATGGCTCTGCATGCCAGGGGAGTCCTCCCATTTGTGCCTACCCAAGACAAGGGTTCTACTCACCACCCTGCTGGTCAGCAGCTCCAAGTTGCTGGGAGCCTGTGGGCACTGCGATGGGCACATGAGCAGGATTCTGGGAGAGCGCCAGGAACTTGCTGTGCCATTCATTGCGCTCGCTCACAAGCCTCAGCACCAGCTCCTGCAGCTCTAGCAGCTTGACCTGGAGACAGAGGTGCTCAGCTGCAGTGCCCCAGCCCAGGCTAGCAGGGCCTGGACTACAGAAGCGTGAGGCCTACCTTCATCTCCTCCTTGTCCTGAGCCAGCCGGCTGATGTACTCCTCCTTCTCCAAGTGCCGAGCCTTCAGCACTGCCCTCTGGTTCTGGTAGAGGGCTATGTACTCTCCTGTGGGAATGGCAGGTGGACGGACACGGCTCAGACACTGGCTCCCCCATCCGCCCCATGTGCAGCCCCCGCCGTCCTAGGCGGGGCTCTGCCTCACCAATGGTGTCCGTCTCCCCAGAAAGCTGGATACAGCAGTGTTCAAGCTCCTCTACCCTCTCCTTGAGCTCCACTTTCTCCTGCATGACCTCCAGGAAGCGGCTCTGGAACCAAGAGAGCCGTCTCAGGGACTCAGGAGCCCTGGCTGGCTCCACCCTCCCAGCCCCAAAGACATACTCACCTGCAGCTTTTCCATGGCTACACGTAGGGCCTGGTTGCCCTCCTCAGATGCAGAGTCACTCACATTCCTGGGGACCACTGCCTCCTTTTCGAGCTTGCTTTGGACTGGGGCTGCCAGGTGAGCCAAGCTCTGGTATTGTGCCTTCTGCTCTCTCAATTGCGCACGGAGTCTGGCCTGTTCTTCCTCGGCACTGGCTATAGCTGCATTAAAGAATGCCACCTGCACCAAAGAGGGAGGTGTGCTTCTTAGGGAAAATGTTCAGGGCAGAAGGGGTAGGGAGGCAGAGAGGGAGCACCTGGTCCCAGATGGGAGACTGATCACAGGCACAACATGGTAATCCGAAGAAATCAGAGGGCAGGAAACCAAGGACCACAGAGGTCGGGAAGAGAAGGGGCAGGGCATAGCCCAGCTCACCATGGCCTCTCTACTCTCTAGGTCTTCTGGGATGGTCAGACTGGGCCGAGGAACCTCCTCATCTTGTTCTTCCTGGTCCACATCTCCTGGGGGGGCAGACAGTAGGTTGTGTCCTCTAATAATCCCAGCAGGCAGACCGAGTGGGCTAGAGGAAGAGCTTCGGACTGCACCTCTGTTCTCCCACTGCATCCCCTGTGGCCAGCCACTGACTAGGAAATGCCCAATCAAAGCTTCTCCAAATATGTCAATCTATTCCTCTCCTCCTGTACGGTCTTACCTTCCCTAGGGAGGGCCAAGAGGCTCAGCTGGGCCTGGAGCTGCTGGTTTTCCTGGCTGGTGGCTTCTAGGCGCTCCTACGGGGCCGGGAAAGTGTGAGAAGGCACAAAGGTGGTCAGTCCTCCCCCTGGGACCCAGCCTCGAGAGCTGCCTCACCTGGGCCGCTTGCAACTCCTGGCGGGCCACTTCAGCTGCCATCTTGCCCTGTACCTCCTCGTGCTGCAGCTGGTCCATGAGCTGTGTCTGCAGCAGAAACTGCTTGTGCAGGGCCTCCTTCTCAGAGGCCAGCTGCTCATAGGCAGCCAAGTGCTGCTGGTAGGCAGCGGCATACTGCTGCAGGTGCGACAGGCACTGGTCTCGCTGCTCCTGCAGACCCTGTGCTTCTTGGTTCTTCAGCTCCACCTGCGGGGAGGCTAGGCCTGAGAGCAGGCACAGCCTTTGCACCCAGCCTCACACCCAGTCACCTTTCTCCAAACTTTAGGCCCCAAGAATGGAAAAGCAGAGCCAGGCGTGGTGGCGCACGCCTTTAATCCCAGCACTCGGGAGGCAGAGGCAGGTGGATCGCTGTGAGTTCGAGTCCAGCCTGGTCTACAAAGTGAGTCCAGGATGGCCAAGGCTACACAGAGAAATCCTGTCTCGAAAAACCCAAAAAAAAAAAGAATGGAAAAGCAGATGAACAACCCATTCTGTTCTGCACAGCTGCTAGTGCCCAATATTTGATGCATATTCTCTCATTTAATTTTCAACACCTCTATGAGGAAACTCCTCCTTTAAGTTCAGTAAACAGGTTTGGTGACGGGAGCATTTGAGTACACGGGTATGAATCCAGCCTGAACCCAGGGCCTTGTATAACCTCCAGCTATAAAAAGGCAGCCTCTGGCCTTGGCACAGATGAAGAGCAGTCCAGGGCTACCTATATCTAATAAACAGTCACTGGCTGTTTTGCAAGACTGGGTTGCCTGTCCCAAGGCTGCAGCTGATCTATGATGGGCCTTGAACACTCCCTCTGCAAGTGCCTGGCACTACAGATGGTGGGCCTTACCGTCTCCTTCAGCTCTCCCAGCCTCTCCTGCAGCTCGCCCAGCTTCTTGGCCAGCTCTTTCTTGACATGCTGCTCTGACTGCAATGCACTGGTAATCTCCATGTTCTCATTGGTCTGGACAGAAAGCAGCAGTCAGCAGGACCTAATGTGACTGAGGTTCCCAGAATTGCATGTGTACCTCCTCCCACAGACCAGGGAGGGCTGCTGGGTCATTCCCACACACCCTAGGGCTTTGGGTCGCAAGGTGCCTTCACCACTACCATCTCATGTGAGCTGGAAAGCACCCATCCCTTGTGGGTGCCGACCAGAAGGGTGAGTGTGTTCCCTGTGAGTAAGGAGGGCCTGCAGGCTCCGCACCAGCCTGACGAAGCCGTTCTGCAGTTCGGCGAGCTGCTCCTTTAGCTCGCGGTTCTGTGATAGCGCTCTGCTGATGGTGGTACGGTCGCTCTGCATGCTGTCCAGGATCTGCTTGCGCTCCTCGGCCTGCTCACTCCAGCGCTGGGCCTCCTGCTCCAGCTCCAGCAGCCGCCCCTCCTGCTCCCGGTTCAGGTGGCTCAGGCTCTCATTGTCCTGCACCTGGGCCCGCAGCTGTCCCGTCAGACTCTCCAGTTCCTTCTGCAGCTGCTCAACCTCTCCCTGTAGCCTCTCTTCCGCCTCGGAGGGCCCAGCTGGAGGCTCTGGCGGGGGTGGCTCCTCTGAGGAAGGTAGGGGGCACAGTGGGAGGTTCCACTCTTGGCTTGGCAGGCTCCCTGGCTAAGCCTTGGCTTTTCTGTCAGGGTCTCAGGCGAGGTAAGCTTTTCAAGCCACGTCACCCGCAGCGGTTAGCAGTAGGCATCGCCACCCTGCTTTGCCCAGAGTGACACATGCTCAGAGAGATGACAAGACTTGTCACCTGGTCCTGGCAGAGACCTCTTGCCCTCTGCTATAATGCCGTTACACCCACCTGCCTCCCCAGGGCACTGGGAACCACCTTCACGGCCCTTGGACACACAGCCTTTCCCTACTCACCCAGCTGACTCCTGAGTTCGGCCAGGCTGGTCTCCAGCTCTTGTACCTGACTTTCTCTGTGCTCCTTCTCTTCCTTCAGTGTGTGCACCTGCCCAAGGCACAGGGCGGAGAGCTGGAGATGCCAGGCACCATCCATTCCCGGGCCCACCCCTGCAAAACCGCAGTCCCTAGGCCCTCAGCCATGCTGATGCTCAGGAAGGGCAAAGACACCAGGCCTCACCTGCTCCGCCATCTGCTGCAGCCTCTGCTGCCACATGGCCTTCTCTCCCTTCAGGTTCTCCACATACTGGTCTCTCTCCATCTGGAGCTGTTTCAGCGACTCCATCAGCTGCATCGGTCAATGCATAAGTTACAAAAGGCTGTCACTGGTCCTTACCTGCCCTTGGCCACCTGGGGTCACGCCCTTCCCCTCCCCTACAAATCCTCACCTGGCCTACATGGGTCTCCAGCTGAGCCCGCTCCTCCATGGCATGCTGTAACTGCTGGTTACTGTCAGAGGCCTCTGATTGGCTAGAGAACTGTGTGAGGAAATGAGGGTGTAGGCCTGGGGAGCCCATGCTGCTCCACTGCAGTGCTCCCACCCTCAAGAGTGTGAGCTGGGATTGATGGACTACTCAGGGTCATTGCCATATGAGAAAAGTGCCAGGACGAGGTAAACAGACTCCTGCATAGGCCATTTATATTAAACAGAGTGATGGCTTTTCAGCTGGGCATGGTGTCTCATGCCTGCATCCTCAGCACTTAGAAGACGAAGGTGGGAGCATTACCATGAGTTCAAGGCTAACTTGGTTACTAGTGAGCTATAGGTCACCCTGGGCAACTGATAGATTCTGTGTCAACATAAATAATAAAAAGATGTTTTCAATCAGGACCCTTCAAAATATAAAACTGTAGCAGCCACATCACCCTCACAGAGATTATGGCTCTACAGGTATGGTCAGGGCTGCACTGTTGAACAATTACTGAAGAATTCTACCCCAGGACCAGGAGGAGGCTGCAACTGTCCAATGCTTGGCTGTAGGTTGCCTCCACAGATACAGAGACTGTGTACCCAGGACTCAGGTTGCACCCCAAGGATGCTGAGATTGTGTGCCTGGGCCTTAGGAGTGTGGGCCACGCCTCCCACCTGCTGCAGCAGCAGCTCTGACATCTCCAGCTTCTTCTGCAGCTCCTCTACCCCCGACTGTGCAGCTGCCTTCTCTGCCACCAGGACTCGAAGTTTCTCCTCCAGTTCTGAGTTGTGTTGTTTCAGATCCTCGTTATTTTTGCTGGGGCCAGAGGCAGAGCAGAAAGGAAGGAACCAAGAACAAAAGGGACCATATTTTAGAGTGACACATGAGCTTTGGCCCACAGTCACATAACATAGCATCGAGTCACAAGTGACAAGCCTCAGAATGCATTACCTGGGCCGGAAGCGGAGTCAGGAGCATGGCTGGGACTAGGGCACAGCTCCTCTGACTCCATACTCCACACTAAGGCTGCAGGTAGCCCAACCCTTGCCATCCTTACCTGTTCTTGTACAACTCCAGCTTGAGGGCATCGCGCTCTTTGGTTAGATCCTTGTTGTACTGCAGATAAAGAAAGCTGAGTGTGGACATTGGCAGGCTGAAGGAGCAGCTGGCACAACACCAACAGCCCCAGTGATATTCCACAGTGACGTTTCCTCTTCCTAATCACACTTGACATTTTCCCAAAGCATTTCTAAGCCTGTGGTCTCATTTGTGTTTCTGGGTGCGTGCCTGTTTTTTTTTTTTTTTTGGGTGGGGTCATACTATGTTTTCTAAGCTGGCTTCAAACTCCTGGGCTTAGAGGGCCTCACTGCCTCAGCCTCCTCAATAGTTGAAACCAAAGGTCCACACCACCAGTCATAACCTTCAGGGTCATTTGTTTGTTTTTAGTCTTTAGTTTGTTTGGTTTTGGTTTTTCAAGACAGAGTTTCTCTGTGTAGCCTTGGCAGTCCTGGACTTGCCTTGTTGACCAGGCTGGCCTCGAACTCACAGCAAATCACATGCCTCTGTCTCTGGAGTGCTAGGATTAAAGGTGTGTGCCACCATGCTTGGCTCCTTTTACTATTATTATTATTATTATTATTATTATTATTATTATTATTAAAAATTTATTTATTTTATATGAACGGTCTATCTGCATGCACACCAACATGCCAGAAGAGGGCATTAGATCACAGTATAGATGGTTATGAGCCACCATGTGGTTGCCGAGAATTGAACTCAGGACCTCTGAAGAGCAGACAATGCTCTTAACAGCTGAGCCATCTCTCCAGCTCACCAGCTATTTTTTTTTTCTTCCCAAACAGGGAAGTGATCCAGGCAAGTCTTGAATTTACAGTGTAGCCGAAGTTGGCCCTTCTGCCTCAGTCTCCTCAGTACTGAGCTCCAGGCATGTGCTGCCTTGCCTGGCATTTATTTTGGTTTTTATGAGACAGCCTCATGCAAATGAGGCTGGCTTTTAACCATAGATTCTTCCTCTGTTCTCTTCAAAGTGCTGGGATCACAAGTATGTGCCACCCCATCTGGTTTACTCCTTTGTTTTGTTTTGATGATGATTTTTTTTTTTTTTAACACTTTTTGAGACAGGGTCTCGCTACACAGCCTTGGCTGTCCTGGAAATCACTGTATCGACCAGGCTGTCTTCAACTTGCACAGATCTGACTGCCTCTGCCTCCAGAGTACTGGGATTAAAGGTGTGCATCACACTGCTTGACCCATGGACTTAAAAAAAAAAAAAAAGCACTTACAGCCGGCTAGCATTGGGTCAGGAACTCTCGACTACTAGCACCATTGCTAACAATCCCGTCCAATCTTCACCCACCTAGAACAGTTGCTGTCACACACACACACCAGGCAGAAACAGAGTATACAAAGGCTAAGTGCTGGTCTGAAGTTACTTAGGCAGAGAGAGCTGGGACTTGAACATTTTGGGGTGTCTAAATCTCTGTGTACTTTCCCCTGGGGGCTGCAGATAAAGAGGAAGTTTAACTTCTACTTGAGTCTTGTGCTCTCTTCTGAACAGATGGTTCATTTACACAGTCTAAAACTCGGAGGGCACAGAAGCAAAGTGCCTCCCAGTCACCCTGTTCCCAACCCCGAGTTTATCCATTTCTCAGACATGTCTTACATATACTGCACACACGCACGCACATTGTTGTCTCTACAAATGGTACCATGCTAAACTTTTCTGTACTTTTACAGTCCAAGCACCATATCCCATCTCTTAGCTAAGGCCACACACAGTCAGTTGAGGTCACAGCAGGCACTTGCCTCTAGGTTTTGCATTCAGTGCTCACTTGTAGAGCCCCCAGGTACCCAGCAGTGGACTCATCCCCAGCTTGCTTCTACCAACCAAAAGCAGCAAGAAACAGCCTGTGCTGAGTTGTCATCAGCAAGACATTGGACCATGCTGAAAAGCCCTTGAAGCTCACTGTCCACCAGGAAGCTGCTGATGGCCAGGGAGGCGACTTGTCCTACCCTGTCCGCCTGTTTCTGTTGTGTTGACACAGTAGACAGGGTCCGCTCCAGCTCTCCCACACGCTGTCGGGAAGACTGTAGGCGGCTGGCAAGATCCTCCGACTCTCCTAGAATGAGAGAGGCCTAGATGGAGCCCCAGGGACCCTCTCAGGCATGCCACGGCATCAGCAGTAGGCCGAAGGGTATGCTGGTCCTACCTGCTTTCTGCCTGGCTGCTTGCTGAGTATGGGCCAGGGCTGTCTGTAACTCTGCCTTCTCAGACACCAGGATGCCTATGGTCTGAATGTGAACCTTTGGGAGAAAAGCCCACAAGTGCTGAAAGGAGAGAAATGCTCGCCAGGTAACATGGGAACACTATACAGGCCACTCACCTGCAGTTGTTCCCTGAGAGCTCCCTGCTCTTTTGCCAACTTCTGCTGATAATCCTTCTTCTCCTGCGGGCATGGGGAAATGCAGCTATTAGTGGGGAAGCAGAGATGTCCAAGGGGCAAGTCCCCAGAAAGGTACCAATGGCCCAGGACAGACGCACCACAAGGCCATGTTATCAAGGAGTGATAACATGTGGTAGGCGAGCCTTCCGCACGATAGAAGTAAGCAAGACCAAGGCCTACAACTCTGAGGTCCCACCCACCCCTATCAGCCACAAAAAGGAGCAAACACAGAAATCCCATTACTTTTTCCAGTTGATCCAGAGTGTCCTGGTTCTGTTGTTTCTGTGGGAAGAGTCAAAGGAAGCTGACTGGGGCTGGTCTCTTTCATGACACCCCAAGCAGAGGGAAGGACTTGAAAAAGGTACTCAGCCCCGCATGGGCACATGAACTAACAAATTCCTCAAGCTCCCAAGGAACTACAGTCTGTGTTCTGGCTGCCTCTGGCTCACAACTATGCAACAGAGGTCTGAGCCTGTGTCCAAGTTAAAGGACAGTAACTCTAGAAACACATTAGAGAAAGAAGACTACCCTCTGCTAACTTGGTTGGGACTTGGAAGAGTGTGCTGAATTAAGAACTGACAACCAAGCTGGATGGAGGTGGCGCACGCCTTTAATCCCAGCACTTGGGAGCAGAGGCAGGCGGATCTCTTGAGTTTGAGTCCAGCCTGGTCTACAGAGCGAGTCCAGGAAAACCAAGGCTACACAGAGAAACTCTGTCCCAAAAAACAAAACAAAAAATGAGGAAACAAAAAAAGAACTGACAACCAAGAGAGGAATGGGAGAGCACTAGATTCTGACAGCTCAGTGAGGCTTCACACTCTTGCCTCTTGAGAATGGAAAGAGGTCTCTGACAACCTCTAATTCTGCCTCAACAGGAAACTCAAACCCAGGGAATGGTGTGGCCAAAATCAAAGGGCAAATACGGACCTAAGTCAGGACAGGACATGGGGATCCTGACAACCCTCCACTGGAGGGGCCAAGCTCAGGACAAGCAGGGTGAGGACTCAAGCATGGGGTCTGCGGTACAGAACAAGCACAGAGCAACAAGAGTCATGCTGCGTGCTCTGTGCTCTGGTGCTCCAGCTGAGACTCAGGCCCCAGGTTTCCCATTCCCCCTTGGTCCCAGAGGGCCCCTAGTCCCTTTCTTCAGAGCCCAAAGGGGAACTGAAGCCCAGGATTGGCAGCAAGAATCAGGGACCCCACTAGACTCTTACCAATTCCTCTATCGTGCTACTGAGTTGTTTGTTTGTTACATAGCTGGAGTCCAGGGCTACTGCTAGCTCTTGGTACCGGCTCTGAGGCGCATGCAGAGAGGAGGAGTTGGAGGAAGGATGGGGGGAAAGGTAGAGAGAGCATCATTAGGGTTGGGGGTGGTGGGCTGTCTCAGCTGGCGGTGGGCACCCAGGTCCCACTGTAGGAGGAGATAGGTGGTTGGCTTAAAGGGTCTCTGGGCCATGTTCCAAGGCCACTCACCTCCAGCTCCTTCATGTTGGAAGATGTGAGGCCTTCCCCGTTGATGTAAGAGGTAGACTAGGAGAGACAATACCTCACGTGGAGATGCCCATCACCCTCAGTGTCTAATCCCTCCAGCCTCCTTGCGTCCCCTCAACTAGCAGACTCTGCCTTGCTGCACCTCACACCCTCTCTGTGCCTCTCTTCTCATGGTTCTCACCCCGCCATGCTTTCCACACCAGGATAAAATCACTCGCCCTGTGGTCCAAACCCAGGTCGTTTCCAAGTATGACGAGAGCCTTTCATGAATTAGTCTCTTGAGAATTGCTGCCTCAGTTTTTTGTTTTTGTTTTTTGAGACAGGGTTTCTCTGTGTAGTCTTGGCTGTCCTGGACTCACTCTGTAGACCAGGCTGGCCTCGAACTCACAGAGATCCGCCTGCCTTTGTCTCCCGAGTACTGGGATAAAAGGTGGGCACCACCACACCTGGCTTTGCTGCCTCAGTTTCTACCAAATTCTCCTTTCCCCGCTGCCTTCTTTCTGGACCCCAATCCTGTGGTACCTCAGACACAAGGCCATTGAGCTGCTGAGAAAGTTGTCGCAGACTCTCAGTTGATGAGAAAGTCCTGAGGAAGGAGACATAAGGTCAGGGGTGCAGGTAGTTTGATGGGCTGGGGTTCACGGGCAGAGGCCTGACTCCCTCAGTAGGGGACACTTACTTGGTCTCCTCCATGAGGTTAGAGCAATTGCCAGCATCACGGCTCTGTGTGGGCAGAAAGAAATAACGCACCACGATTCAGCGTCCCCTCACTATCACACAGGGACAGGGTGGGCCAGGCTCATCCCACCACCCATCTCCACCCCTCCCCATGCCAGGCTCCAGGAGCCTTCCCTAGACCAAACTACCTGAAGAGAGAAGAGAGTTCAGAGAAGGTAGAGTCCTTCGGGAAGTAGACAGGAGGACAGCAGGCAAAAGGGAAAGAGCACAAACCTGAGGTGAT
The DNA here is from genome assembly GCF_903995435.1 of Acomys russatus. NCBI lineage: Eukaryota > Metazoa > Chordata > Mammalia > Rodentia > Muridae > Acomys > Acomys russatus. Next base: position 51,041,922 of record NC_067160.1, read on the forward strand.
GCCATGCTAGTGAGATCAGCTTCGGGGGAAGGGACAACACCAAGAAACATAGTGTCGTCAGCAGCAGTTGGCGGTGCGGGAGTGGTGCAGTCTGTGGGCACCTGCCATAGAACAGAGCAGGGGGAGTTAGAAGACCATGTGGGAGAGAGGCGCCTCACCGCCATGGACAGGAGGTGATGGGGCAAGCAGGGTAGCACAGCAGCAGGCACAGGACAGTCACACATGCTGGGAGCTCCTGGGGTAAAGACATGGCCTGCCCAGGCCTCAGGCCACTTGGTAGCATTTTGAAGGGCCAGAGAGCAAAGCAGGAGCTGCAGGGTCTCCTTCCTTAACACCCCAGGACCTTGTTCCCTCTGGAGCTCTGACCTGTGGCAGCCGCAGCAGGTAGGAGGAAGTGCCCACGTCCAGCAGCCAGAGAGCTCGTCTGCCCCTGACTGTGCCCCTGACTGTGGGCCCTGCTCCTGGGATGGACTAGCTGCCATGGTCAACATAACTGTTCTCCGCTTTTCCTCTAGTGTTCCTGCCTTCCCTCCTCCCAGACCCACACGCTGGCTGGGTTTGTTGATTCAGCAACAACTGGATAAAGCAGGGATCAATGGCTGCTCTTTGGCTTGAACGATCCAGGTGATCACATGACCTTCCAAGGATAGCAGCCAGGGACCAATCCTAGGCTTTAGGATGTAAGGGCTTGTGGAAGTCTCCCCACTTCCCTGGAAGGAACACCTGCTTGCCCAGCTGTACCCAGTCCCTCCTCAGGCTCTGGCCTCACTCTTACACTTCATTTTGTTTTGTTTGAGACAGGGTCTCACCATGTATCGCTGGCTGTCCTGGAACTCTCTTTGTAGACCAGGCTGGCCTCGAACTCATAGAGATCCGCCTGCCTCTGCCTCCTGCATGCTGGGATGAAAGGTGTGTGCCACCACTGCCTCACTCTTAGAATATGTCTCTGGCTTAGAAATCTTCTAATGTCCAACAGGCCAGATGAGTAGAGAATGGGAGGACACATGGAAACGGACAAGAAGCCCAGGCCTGTGCAGCAAGGCGGGGCTGGGAGGGAGTGGCCATGCCTTTCTCTAAAGAGAGGGCTCTTTGCTTTCTGTAGCCTTGAGTCTCAAGCCTCTTGAAATGCTGACCCCAATTTCCTCCTTTGAACAAGTGAGAAAGAACCTCTGAGAACCAGGGGTGAGCCTCACTCTTTCAGGATTACCATGGCCAAGTCCCTGGAATACCATGGTGGCTGTCAGCTTTGAACCACCCAGAGGTGTTGCCTCGATAACATCTACAGTTGAATATAGTAAGAACAGGGACACAGTGGCATCTGGCCGAACCTAAGACAGTCTGGGGGGTGTGGCATTCCCAGCAATACACCCTCCTGGGCATCTTAGAAAGGTCTCTAAGACTGGCAAAATTCAGAGACAACGAACATGTATTTTTCTAAGCACCCTTTGGTTTGAGTTTCAGGTTTTGAGTCAGGGTCTCTCTGACAGTCAGGCTTGCCTCAGACTTGCTATAGAGCCCAGGCTGGCTGACCTCAAACTGGAGACCATCTTTCTGCCTTAGTTTCCCAAGAGCAGGATTACAGGGACAGGACACCATGCACTGTTGGGGGACTTTCAAATACTTTGCAAGCAACCATAATAACTTCCCAGTTTTTTTTGTTTTTTTGTTTTTTTTTTTGGTTTTTCGAGACAGGGTTTCTCTGTGTAGCCTTGGCCATCCTGGACTCACTTTGTAGACCAGGCTGGCCTCGAACTCACAGCGATCCGCCTGCCTCTGCCTCCCGAGTGCTGGGATTAAAGGCGTGCGCCACCACGCCCGGCTAACTTCCCAGTTTTAAGTCTTACAGCTAAGCTTGGAGTTTTTAAAAAGTTTTCACTCTACTCAAAATGTCCTATCCCATCAGAAACTATGTTTATCTTTCATTAACTTCCTGTTTCATCTCTACTCAGGAAATCCCAAGTCTCCTACATTCAAAAATCAGTGGCTGGAGCAGGGCATGGTGGCACACACCTTTCAGCCCAGCACTCGGAAGGCAGAGGCAGTCAGATCACTGTGAGTTCAAGGCCAGCCTGGTCTACAAAGCAAGTTCAGGACAGCCAAGGTTACACAGAGAAACCCTGTCTCAAAAAGCCAAAAAGCAAAAAAACAAAACAAAAAACAGTTACTAGGGCTGGGGAGATGTCTCAGTGGTTAAGAGGACTGTTTGCTCTTCCAAAAGACCTAAGTTCAATTCCCAGCACCCACACAGCATCTCATAACTGTCTAACTACAGTCCCAGGGGACCTGATGCCCTCCTCTGGCCTCTATATGCACCATACACATGTGTCATACACAGATCTATACAGGTAAAATATCCATATACATAAAAAAAATTTAAAACCTGAACATGTTCAGGGAAATATTTTTAAGAAAGAAAACCAGTTACTGATTCCAGAAAGGTTTCTTCCCCTGCCCCTTTGGTTTTTCGAGACAGGGTTTCTCTCTGTAGCCCTGACTGTCCTGGACATTCTTTGTAGACCAGGCTGGCCTTGAACTCACAACGATCTGCCTGCCTCTGCCTTCCAAGTGCTGGGATTAAAGGCGCGCGCCACCACGCCCAGCCCAGAAAGTATTCAAAAACGTAAGTATTCAAAAAGTGTTTTCCTGAACAGAAGGGCTGGGTACTCCAGTGTTTTCCAGTGAGGAAACTGAGGCCCTGGCTCTCTGTGTGACTGTAAATATGTGACACCCGTCCCCACATGCAATGTGCCACCTCTGAACTGAGAAATGAGGCACAGCCCCTGAGCAGAGCCAGGGGTGGCTCTGCTGGCTGGAAGAGTCCAGCTCTACTGTGAGTCCTCACTCTGTTCCATGCCCAGTCTGACAGGATGTGGTCGTGGCTCAGTCACTCCTTCTGTTGGCAGAAGCCCGCTCCTTTTGTTTGGCACATGTCCCCTGGCACATGTTACTGTAGAAGCAGTACAAAGTTGTGTCCAGGAGGCCATCTCTAAGCCCTGGGAAGGTAGGTCCTGTCCCAGTTCTCTAAAAGGTGCCTGCCTGTCAGCTCACTGCTCCCCTAATTCCCAGCTCTCCATGTGGATAAACATGACCCATTTTTTCATCATCAAAGTAGCTGCCAACGCCCCCTTCTCCAGCCTGGAGGCCACTGGGAAGCAGCTTTCCTGTTGCTGTATTAGGCATCCTGGAGATCACATAACACCTTGTCTATCCTGGTGTTTGTTCGAGACAAAGTCTCACTGTGTAGCCATGGCTGTCTTGGGACTTGCCATCCTCTTGCCTTAGTCTCCTGAATGCTGGGCTTATAGGCATGTGGCACTACACCTGGCCTCTTCGTCTATTTTTGTCACTGTTTATCAAAGTGCCTTTCCTATCAAGGGCCCCCTGATTTTTCAGACTTTACCTCTTTGACAGTTTCTTTTCTTTTTGTTTTTGTTTGTTTTGTCTTCATTTTTTCAGACAAGTTTTCTTTGTGTAGCCCTGGTTGTCTTGGAATTGTAGACCAGGAATGGCCATTTTCTCCCAGACTCAGAGATCCACCTGCCTTTGCCTTCCCAGTGCTGGGATTAAATGTGTGTGCCACCACCTTAGTTAGAAAGAAACAGTTAGCCGGGTGTGGTGGAGGCAAAGGCAGGCGGATCTCTGTGAGTTCAAGGCCAGTTTGGTCTACAAAGTGAGTCCAGGACAGCCAAGGTGAACACAGAGAAACCCTGTCTCAAAAAAACCAAAACAAAACCAAAAAAGAAAAGAAAGAAAAGAAAAAAGAAACAGTTAATTTCTTAGAAAAAAGTCTTAATAACCAGAAAGTACACTGTAAATTCACTTTCCTATAACCTTATGTTACTAAGTTTCAAACTGGCTGCTCTTCCAGAGGTCCTGAGTTCAATTCCCAGCAACCACGTGGTGGCTCACAACCATCTATAATGTAATCTAATGTGCACTGTATATGTAATAAATAACAAATAAATCTTAAAAAAAAAAAAAAAAAGAATCACAGAGGTTGGATCGCTGTGAGTTTGAGGTCAGCCTGGTCTACAAAGTGAGTCCAGGACAGCCAAGAATACACAGAGAAACTCTGTCTCAGGAAAAAAAAAAAAAGATTCACAGATGTCTGTGGCCTAGTTTTTGGAGAAAGATGTCCAGAGGGCAAGAAGACCTGGGGCTGGAGAGATGGCTCAGTGGTTAAGAGCACCACCTGCTCTTCCAAAGGTCCTGAGTTCAATTCCCAGCAACCACATGGTGGCTCACAACCATCTATAATGTAATCTGATACCCTCTTCTGCAGATAAAGCACTCATATGCAATAAATAAAATTAATAAATCTTAAAAAAAAAAAAAAAAAAGAAGAAGACCTAATGGGTGTGTGTCTGTGTTTCTATCTGTCCCAGTCTAACAGTACTGTGCTAGGCTTCCATAAATCGAAGTCTCATACACCTGATCTGGAAGGTATTTCCCCAATTAGCTTTAACTTTCAAGGTGGGTCTCATCTTCTCTAAGATGAGAAATGATACAGGAAAAGAAAGAAAACTCCAATCAAGCCGGGGTCAGGGGTGGGGGTTCAGGGGTGGGGGTTGGGGGTTGGGGGGTGGCATATGCCTTTGACCCCAGCACTAGGGAGGCAGAGGCAGGTGGAACTCTGTGAGTTCGAGGGCAGCCTAGTCTACAGAGTGAGACCAGGACAGCTAGGGCTCTTGTTACACACAGAAACCCTGTCTCGAAAAACAACAACAACAAAACCCTCAAAAAACCCCAAGCAAGCAAGCAGTTGAAGAAGCAGACATAGGGGCTGAGGGTAGGTTAACTGAGGCAACATAAAGTAAGCCAGTGGCAGAGGGTCCCTCAAAGCAGGGAGGCCTCTGTGGCATGCACAGCTGGAGAGCAAGCCAGAGGGAATCTCAGCACTGCCTCACCTTCCTCTTGTCTAATGGGGGGAGCGAGACCCCATTGGAACGGTTAAGGTCGGACACCAACACCTTCAGAATGTCCTGAATCTACAGCAGGCGAGAGGGAAAAGGGCAGGGAGAGAGAGGCAAGAAAAGTCAGGGCAGGAAGAAGAGAAAGAGTCAGGGAAATGGAATACTCGAGAGCAGAGATCAGCACCCAGGCCTGCGCCATCCTTCCAAACAGCCAGCTGCTGCCTTGTCAGAGGCAGCCCTCACCAGGAGTCCCCAAGGGATGCGGTCATGTCTCTTGAGCAGTGCAGCGTGCACACGAGACCCTTTCCACAGACCCAGGGCTGCAGGGAGCAATGTGGAGAGGCCCTGACCCAAGTCCACCTTCAAAGCCAGACTCAGATAAGGCTTCACTTTTACATGGCTAAGTGCAGATAGAAAGCAAGTGTGTGTGAGACACTAAGCCAATCGACCATCATCTTGCGGGATGAAGAAAGTGTGTGTGTGTGTGTGTGTGTGTGTCTGTGTGTGTGTGTGTCGGTCAGGGGTGAGGTAGGGGTGCTTTCCTAAGGTAACCCAGCAAGCTCAGGACAACGATGGACTTAAAACTTACATGTTATCTGACTGATGCTGCATTTTAGGAAAGCCTGAGAACAAGGGACTCCCTCTGCCCTGCCTGGTTTCCACCCCAAACCAAGAAAACCGAGTAGCCCCTATTGTTGACTCACTGTTAACTCTACAACACACCTTCTACTAGGGAAATCAGCATAAAAACAACTGAAATAAACAGCATTTAACTTTATAAATTTACATTAAACAATATTACCATTATTTTATAAATATGTAAAAAGTAGCTCAGAACTAAAACAACTTGCCCTAAATTTTATCATATTTCTAGCTGATAGAGAGATAAGATTCAGACCCAGGTCTTATTTTTCTGTGCTGAGATAAAACTCAGGGTCTCTTGTGAGGCAAGACCTAGTTCATTACTACTCAATGAGGCTCCAAGCCCCCAAAGCCAGAATTTTTAACCAGCGCCTGACACATCCATCTGAGCCGCAGTCCTCCCCTCGGCGCCCCCCCAGCCCCCCCCCCCCCCCGCTCCATCCCCAGGAAATCTACAGCCAAGACTCACATCCCCTGGTGACTGACAATCATTGGCGGTGGTTCTCTCGGGGCTATTGCCATTTTTAATCTTTTTCTTCTTCTTTGCTCCTGCGGGAACACCGGGGCTATTCTTTTGCTGGTACTCTCTCAACTGTAGAAAGAAGAGCAGAAAGAAATGAAAGCATCTGCCCCACACTCACAGCCTGTACTCCACGGTTCCAGTTTGATGAAGCTTTTCCCTTGTGTTTCTAGATGCATCGTCTGAGACAGGGTCTCAGGTATGCTGCGCTGGGCTCTAACTCACTATGCAAATGTGGATGACTCTGAACTTCTGATCCCCCTGCTTGACCCTCTAAAAGCACCAGGATTACAAGTCCGTGTCACCACAGCTGGTTTACGCCGTGCTAGAGATCAAGCCTAGAGCTTTGTGCAGTTCAGCATTCTACAGCTGAGCTCCACACCAGTTTCCTCCTATGCTGTTTTTATAAAAATACTTTTTGTTTGTTTGTTTGTTTTTTGGACACAGGGTTTCTCTGTGTGTAGTCCTGGCTGTCCTGGACTTACTTTGTAGACCAGGCTGGCCTCAAACCCAGAGATCCACCTGCCTCAGCCTTCTAAGTGCTGGGATTAAAGGCGTGCTCCATCATGACTGGCTTCTTTTTTTTAATGGTGTTTTGCCTGCATGTGTGTCTGTGTGAGGGTGTCAGATTTTAGAGTTATAGACAGTTGTGAGCCACCATGTGGGTGCTGGAAATTGAACCCAGGTCCTCTGGAAGAGCAATCAGTGCTCCCACCTGCTGAGCCATCGCTCCAGCCTCCTATAAAAATACTCTTACACACACAAGTCTCCTGTAATGGCCTCACAATTCTTTTTTTGTTTTGTTTTTGGTTTTGATTTTTGCTGTCCTGGACTCACTTTGTAGACCAGGCTGGCCTCGAACTCACAGAGATCCATCTGCCTCTGCCTTCCTGAGTGCTGAGATTAAAGGCGTGTGCCACCACACCTGGCTCATAATGATCTCTTAGTGGCAAAAGAAATGTCATAGCTAAGAAGGCAGTAACTGGGTTGGGAATGCAGCTCAATGGAATATTTGCCTAGCAGTCAAGAGGCCCTGAGTTCCTTCCCCAGCAGCACACACTCCTTGCGACACACACACACACACAGGCAAACACAAAATTTAAACTCAATCTTCTGATTCCCAGCTCTGGGTTTTGCAGCTCCCAAAGGGAAAAATCTAGAGGTAGAGCTCAGAGAGTAAACACACCCAGGGACTAGCTGGGTGTGCTGTCACCTATCTGTAAACCCAAGTCTAGGGTGAGGCAAGAGAAGTGAGAGGGAAGCCAACCTGGGCTACATGGCAATACCCAGACTCAGAAGAAATGAAACAAAGCAACCAGCAGACAAGAACTATACTTTTTTAAACGTTTTCCCCCTCTGCTTGTCAAAACATCTTTTGTTTTGTTTTGTGTTTTTTTGTTTGTTTGTCTGGGTTCTGCTTTTGTTTTTGTTTTTGTTTTGAGACAGGGTTTCTCTTTGTAGCCCTGGCTGTCTGGACTTACTTTGTAGACCAGGCTGGCCCTGAACTCACAGAGATCCACACCTCTGCCTCTGCCTCCTGAGTGCTGGGATTAAAGGCCCATGCAAAACATTTTCTCTTACTGCCCACAGGTGGTACACACCTTTAATCCTAGCACTCAAAGCAGAGGCAGATGGATGTCTGTGACAAGTTGAGGCGAGACAGGTCCTTTGTTAGCACACATAGCAGGCTTGATGGCCTTTCAGTTTCTAGGAATTCTGTCTCTGGGCTGATTAGATTCATGCTGCCATGTCTGGTTTTATGTAGGGTCTAGAAGATTCAAACTCAAGTCCTCTTGTTTATGTGGCCATCTCATTGTCAAAAGCTAAAGTATTGTCAATACAACCTCAAGCCAATGGCTTCTTTTTTGTCTTCCTTACCCACCCCCTCTGTGTGATGTGTACGTGGCAGGGCTGGGGATTGAACCTGGATCATTATGCACAAGAGGCCAGCATACTGCTGAGCCATGTATATATCTTCCTTTGAAAAAAAAAAAAAAAGATTGCTAGGCAATCCCAACACTAAGGAGGCAGAGGCAGACTGATCTCTGAGTTCGAGGCCAGCCAGGACTACTATATCCTGTCTCAAAACAAACAGGTAAATTAAGTTTTAAAAAGATAATCTTAAAAAATAAATAAAAAAATAAAAATAAAAAGATGATTTTTATGTGGTATGAGGCTTTCTTGTTTTGTTTTTGCCTACATGTATGTACACCACGTACATGCAGCATGCTAAGGACCTAGAAGAGGGCATCAGCCGCAGCCTCTAGAACTGGAGTTACAGGTAGTGTTCTCGTGGGTGACTGCAGCCATACCCAGGTCCTCTACAAAATCAACAAGTGCTCTTACCTGCTGAATCTTCTCTCCAGCCCCCATTAGTACAATTTTTTTTTTTTTTGTAAGTATGGAGTATTACATATAGCAAGCTGGTCTCAAACTCCATATATAGACAAAAATAACCTTGAAGTCCTCTACCTCCAAAGTCTTGGGAACACAGGCATGCATCGCTATGCCCAGTCAGTACTGTGTCAGGATCCAACCCAGCGCCTCATACATGCTAGGCATGCCCTCTTGCCATCTGTGTATGTTCTAGACAAACACCCTAAAAACTTAGCTACAAGCCAAACCCCACTGAGGCTCTTTATCAACCCATATTAAAGCTACACAGCAGTACCTCCTACACTTTTACAACATGGCACAAGGGCAGAAACCATGAAAGTACAACCATAGTGAGCTTGGGATCAGCGCATAGCCCAAGCACCATCTCAGAGAAGTCTTTACAGACCTATGAAAACGTCATTCCTGGCCTTTAATGTCTGTATCTCGAAAGAATCGTGGGAAAAGTGATGCTTCAGAGAGAGAGATGCCTCGTGTTTATGCGGTGGCTCTCATCACCCCAGCTTGAGAGAACATGATCTGGTGGAATTTTACGCTGTTAAATTCAGTTCCCCCCCCCTCCAAGAAACCGATCCACACTGTTAACATGCATTTTGCTCCAGAGAGATTTCAGTCTCTCTAGAGAGTAGAAAACTGAAAAACTTCAAGCCAACCGAAACCTGTTCTTCCATGTCAGCAAGGGACACTGATTGTTTTGTGCTCACATTAATGCTAAGTTATGGGAGTGTGGGCATCTAAAGAAAGCATCTCCGCACTAGGTTCCATACTAGAGCTCCCTTCCAAGTGGGAATAGGTGCTCCACTAGAGAAACAGGAAAAGGTAACATTAGGTGAGCAGGTGGTACGATCCAAGATCGGACTCCGGGTACTAATGACAGTTTCGAGGGGGGCTGTGACGTAACTACATTCCACTCCACACTACCAACGCCCGAGACGCCCACAGGGCCAAGACCGAGGTCCTCGGAGACAGGAGCCCACGGAAGTCTGGGTTGGGGCGTCTGGAGTCCAGGACCGAAAGACCCCGTGACACTGGCCAAAGTCACCTAGGGGCGACTGGGAGGGCGGGGGCTGGGTTGTTGAGGGGGCGGGGCTGGCTGAGAAGACTTTACTAGGGGAGCCCAGGGCACAGAGGGGTTCCTCCCGTGTGCCTCGGAAAAGGCTAGGACTCTGGTTATGGTTCGGCCGTTGGAGGAGCTCGGGTGGGGTCAGGGGGCCGCGACCCGGAGCGCTTTACCTTTTTCTTGGCCGCAGCCAATTTGCTCTGCCTGGTTTCTTCCGACATCCCGGGGCGGGGAGGGGGGAAGCGGGGGGGCCACATCACCACGATCCCGGCAGCCACCGCGGAACTGCTTCCGGCAGCTACATCGCCTCGGTAAGTGCCAGAGAAGGCGGGTGCAGAGCGCCACTAGGCCAAGCGTGGCATGCATTCTCCAAGCCCATTGGCTGATGAGAACGATGACCGACAGGGAGGTGTGGCCACGCCGCCGCGAGGCGGGAGCGACGGGTGGAGTTAACGACGAGAGCTGCGCGCGCAGCTGTGACCCCTCGCGGCCGCCTATCGGAGGAAGGGGCGGGGCCTCTCTAGCTTGGTGCGCGCGCAGCTTGACGGGAGTTGGTTGGCGGTCTCCGTCGAGGATTTCTCGTTAGCTCAAGGCAACCGTTTAACCTTAACCCTGGACCCTTCTGAGGAATTCCCGTCCCCGCTCCGGGTACCTCGGACCTCAGGGTTCAGGAGGTGGGCGACGAGCGCGCAGCGCTCCATTTCACAGCTCTTTCCCGACTCCTCAGGCCTCGTCCCTGACCTCCTCTCACCAGGCCCCTTGTAACCCGTTCCCTGCACAGTTCCCTCCCCACAATGCGAACCCCGACCTCCGAGCCCTGCTCCATCCCGGTAGCTCAGGTAATGCCCCGGCAGCAAGATCCCGCGCCCCCTCATTGGCCCCATCCTCATCAGCCCTTTCCCCGGCTTCCTCCCCAGGACTGAGTCAGAATTTAACCAAAGTTGCTATGCGCCCTTCCGATCACCGGTGAGTATGTCAGCCCCACCCCTCCCTCCCTCCCTCTGCATCCCAACACCTACCCACCCATCTCCTCCCTTTTCGAGAGCCTTCCGCCGCTGAGCTGACCTGAAGCATTAATTAGTCCTTTCCTAAGCCTTTTCCTTCCTCGGAAGAGAGATCCTGCCCTCCCACTCCTTCCTGCCCGAGCCTGCACTTCCCCAGCCTCCTCCTGCTCGCAGCTTTGTCTCCCCCTGCCCCCAGCCTGCCTTTCCCCCATAGTTTCCCGCGTCACCCCCCAAACTCACCATCCTTCATTTCACATCCTCAAAGATAATCTTTTTTAATTACTCTTTTCGATGAAATTATGATTCACTCCTTTCTAGTAATTCCTTTTGTTCCTTATCCGCCCCCCGCCCCCCTTTCTGAGACAGTTGTTAAATCTGAAGATGGGAAGAGGAAACCCACCGACCCAAGTCATCATGGCCAGATCAATTAAGTCAAACAGTTAAAGCAAGCTTTTTTCCTTCATGTTCACCAGCTGCCTCCCCCCTCCCCGCAAAGGGGGCTCTTCAGAGGTCAGCCTCGGATGTGAGGAAAACCAGGCTTTTAGAGCTCAGGGGTTGGGGGTTTCCAAATTGGGGGGGGGTTGGCAGGAAAAATAGGTGGGGTTACAGGAGCAGAACATAAGCATGAACAGTCATGATTGCCATTGCTGGAACAGGAGGCACAGAGCCATTTGTAGTTAAGGTTGCAGGTGGGCCATACCCAATTATTGAGAAACAGGTCTAATCATAAACCGAGCTTGGTTTGTATTTACTACAAGATGGCTTTCAAGCCTAAGATGGAGGCAGGCTGGTTCTTCACAGTCTCGTGTTCCCAGGCAGGTCCCAAACTCAATCTGTATTCAAGGATGCCCTTGCATGGTCTCACTACATAGTCCAAACTTTTCTTCCTTCTGCCTTAGCAACTCCCCAAATGCTGGAGAGTAAAGATAAATTGCCAGGGGAAACTGTGGGGACATGAGAAAAAAAGAGCACCTTGGGCAGGGTTGTGGTGGCCCACACCTTTAATCCCAGCACCCACAGGGCAGAGGCAGGCGAATCTCTGTGAGTACAAGGCCAGCCAAAGCTACACAGAGAAACCCTATCTCGAAAAACAAAAATTACCTTAATTTTAGAATCAGGGGTGCCAGCACAATTAACACTTGCTGCAAATGTTTAGAACATAAAGATTTGGGGTTTGTTTTGTTTTTTTCAAGACAGGCTGTCTCTGTGTAGTAGCCCTGGCTATCCTGGAAGTCTCTTTGCCTGCCTTTGCCTCCAGAGTGCTGGGATAAAAGGTGTGTGCCACCATGCCCCAAAAGACAGTTTTGTTGTTGTTTGTTTTGTAGTGGTTTTTGGTTTTTTGAGACAGGGTGAATAACAAAACAAAGGCTTATACCACCACACCTGCCCTTTTTTTTTTTTTTTTTTTTAATTAAAGTTACACTTTAAAATGTGTTTAGTGTATGTTTGTGGGAGAGTACAGATGGAGGTCAGAGAACAGCCTTTGCCTGTTCCTTCCTATGGTGAGTCCAGGGATCCAATTCAGGTCATTAGGTTTGTCTACAAGGGTTTTGACCAGCTGAACTGTTCCATGGCTTCCAATAATTCTCTTAGGGAGAAATAGTTCCAAATAGGACTGTTAAAGTAGCAGTAAGCCAGACTTAAAACTAGACTTTGGGTAGGACCTCACTCTTCACCCAGAAGTTTTCTAGGACTCTCATAAGAGTTTATAGTAAAGTTGATATCCTAATTTTCTGCATCTTTGTCATGTAGGGTTCTAATTATTCATTGTAAACCTGTCAGGCAGGTGTCAGGAACTGTGGAACCACTTGTAATCACTTTCAAATTCCTTAGCAAACCTTTGAGTAATTTCATAAGTCACCTATATGTGACTTGTTCAGACAGAAATGTGGCCAGGAGTGGTGGCCCTTGTCTTTAATACCAGGTGCTCTTGGGAGCCTGAGGCAGGTACAGATGAATTTCAGTGAGTTAAAAACCAGCGTGGTCTGCATAGTAGTGACTTTCAAGACAGTCAGGGCTACCTAAAGTAAGAATAAAAACTCCAGTCTCATTTGGAAGCCTATACCTTCACTTGAGTTTGTCTCATTTTTTTTCTGGGTTGTTTTGTTTTGTTTTGTGGTTGTTTTTGTTTGTTTGTTTTTGTGGGGTTTTTGTTTTTTGTTTTGTTTGGTTTTCAAGACAGGGTTTCTCTGTGTAGCCCTGGTTGTCCTGGATTCACTTTGTAGACCAGGCTGACCTTGAAATCACAGAGATCCATCCGCCCACTTCTGCCTCCCTGAGTGCTGGGATTACAGGAGTGTGTCACCATGCCCAGCTCATGAAATTCTTTTCTTTGACAAAGCTGTGGATTGAGCTTTACCTGAGCTGCAGTACCCGAGAAGCTGTCAGGCTGGCATGCTGGCCCAGCTGCCGCCCACTCGCCCTTTGAAGTTCAGCGTCTCCCCAAAGCCTTACCCCTTACTTCTGGCTCTAGCAATGTTAGACGCTTCCGTACCACATTGTTCTTCAAAGCTTTTATTAGACTTGTAATTAGCTGTTGGCTCTTTCACTTGATAAATATTGTCTACTGTGTGCCCAGCTACTGTTGGAGGCACTGTGGTGTCAACAGTGGACAAACACACAAAGCCCTTGTTTCCTTGGAATTTACCAAGAACACAGTGGTGTGAACATAAAAATGAAATGTACTGGAGGCCAGCTTGGTCTACAAAGCGAGTCCAGGATAGCCAAGACTACACAGAGAAGCCCTGTCTCGAAAAAACATACAAAAAAGAAAGCCCAAAAATTAAAAAATAAAAATACATGTCAGGTAATGAGAAATGATGTAAAACCTCAGGATAGGTTGGAAAGATAACTCTATGGGTAAAGTGCTTGCCATGAAAGGGCCTACTAGAACCCGTGTGAAAATAAATATAAATATAAACTGGGCATGGTGGCGTGCACCTTTAATCCCAGCACTGGGAGGCAGGTTGGTGGATCGCCTGAATTGGAGGCCCACCCTGGTCTACAAAGTGAATCATGCATATAAAAGAAACATGCATATAATCCCAGCACTGAGGCGGAGACAGCAACAGCCCCAGGACTTGCTGGCCAGCTGTCTAGCAAAATCAGTGCTAAGTTCAGAGAGACCCTGTCTCAGAAAATAAGGTAGAGAGTGAGTGGAGAAGACACTAAGCATGCAGATGGCTCACTGGTTAAAAGTATATACTGGGGCTGGAGAGATGGCTCAGAGGTTAAGAGCACTGTATGCTCTTCCAAAGGTCCTGAGTTCTAGTCCCAGCAACCACATGGTGACTCACAGCCATCTATAGTGAGATCTGGTGTCCCTTTCTGGTGTGTAGACATACATGCAGGCAGAGCTCTGTATACATAATAAATAAATCTTTTTTTTTTTTTTAAGTGTATACTGCTCTAGCAGAGAGGATCAAAGTTTAGGTTCCAGTACCCATATCAAGTGGCTCAACCTCCTAGAACTCAGCTACAGGGGGATGTAATGCCTTTTGCCTCCATAGACATCTGCACTGGTGCACATACTCCCTACAAAGATAATTAAAAATGAGATAAAGTTAGACCTTGTCTACCCTTCCCCCCCTTTTTTGTAAAGTAAAAATAAAATTGATGTGCTTTATTTGGGGCCGGAGGCGCTATGACAGCTGTTCTCAACCTGTAGGTCATGACCCCTTTGGGGATTGAACAACCCTTCCACAGGGTTGCATTTCAGATACTTACAATTCATACCAGTAGCAAAATTACTGTTATGAAGTAGCAGTGAAGTACATTTTATGGTTGAGTGTTACCACAACGTGAGGAGCTGTATTAAAAGAAGATTGAAAACCACTGCAAGCTGTGCATGGTGGCGCACACTTTTAATCCCAGCTCTTGGGAGGGAGAGGTAGGTAGATCACTGTGAGTTGGAGCCTAGCCTGCTCTACAAAGACTCCAGCATAGCCAAGGCTACACAGAGAAACCCTGTCTCGAAAAAAGAAAACAAAACCACTGCAATGAGGTATATGCATGTGGAAGGAGTCATTTCTTTCCACCGTGTGGGCTTTAGGGATAGTACTCAGATCTGTTAGGTTTGTCAGTAAACACTTTAACTAGCTGAGCCATCTTGGCCCTTCTGAAACAACTTTTTTTTTTTTTTTTTTTTTTTGAGACAGGGTTTCTCTGTATAGTCTTGGCTGTCCTGGACTCACTTTGTAGATCAGGCTAGCCTTGAACTCACAGTGATCCACCCGCCTCTCCCTCTTCAGTACTGGGATTAATGGCGTGCACCACCACTGCCCGGCTTAAAACAACATTTTTAATGGTGTGTGTGTGTGTGTCAGAGGACAATTTTTGTTTTTCGAGACAGGCTTTCTCTGTGTAGTCCTGGCCATCCTGGACTCACTCTATAGACCAGGCTGGCCTAAAACTCACAGAGATCCCCAACTGCCTCTGCCTCTCTGAGTATTGGGATTACTGTCATGCACTACCACATCCAGCCTTTCTTTTTTTATTTTTAATATTTTTATTTTATGTGCATTGGTCTTTTGCTTCCACGTATGTCTGTATGAAGGTGTCAGAACTTGGAATTACAGACACTGTGAGCTACCATTTGGGTGCTGGGAGTTGAACCCAGGTCCTCTCAGAAGAGCAGTCAGTACTCTTAATGGCTGAGCCTCAGAAATTTATTTATTTATTTTTGAGAAGCTTTCTCTTGTAGTCCTGGCTGTCCTGGACTCGCTTTGTAGACCAGGCTGTCCTGGAACTCACAGAGATCAGCCTGCCTATGCCTCCCAAGTGCTGGAATTAAAGGCATGCGCCACCACGCCTGGCTTTTTTTTTTTTTTTTTTCTTTTTGTTGATATTGTGTGTGTGTGTGTGTGTGTGTGTGTAAGTCAGAGGGAAATATTTTTTTTAACTTTATTGATTCTTTGTGGATTTCACATCATGCACCCCAATCCCACTCATCTCTCTGTCCCTTTCCTCCAAAAAAGAAAAATAAATGCCGTTGTGGAAGCTATAGTGTGTCCCCTGTGTTCCACAGTATATCCTTTTGTCTTCACTTATTCACTTGCAAATGGTCATTGCAGCCACCCTGCTGACCCTCTCTTCCCCAAATAAAAGCTGGGTGTGATGGCGCAAGCCTAGGATCCCAGCACTCGGGAGGCAGAGGCAGGTGGATCACTGAGTTCAAGAACAGCCTGGTCTACAGAGTGAGTCCTGGACAGCCAAGGCTACACAGAGACACCTTGCCTCGAAAAACCAAAAGAAGCAAATGTTCATTGCAATGAGTCATTGGTCTCGTTTGAGGCCTCTGGCGTCTGCTGTCAGTTCTGGAGCCTCATGGGGACACCTCTCAGGTATCCTGTTGCTGTCCTGTGTCAAGATTCTGCAGCTTTGGATCTGCAGGACTGGCCCCTTCATGAGTTTCAGCAGTTCATAGTTGGGATAGATGTTGGGGTGGGCCAACTCAAAGCTCTGGTCAGCCCACCAATTCTCCTGCACCCACACCACCAGGGGGAGCTATCCAGTACTCCCCCAGCTAGCTTACTCTGCCTCAGCTGGCAGGGGGCAAAGCTAACTTCTTGCCCTCAGAGGGCTGGCTCACCCACTCCCATGCCCCCAGGGCCTACTCTGTTGTGCTGCCCAGGCAAGATGCAGTGTATGCTTTCCTGTTTTGTAACTGGTGAGGGACAGGTTCAGCTCTCTCATTCAGATGATTGTTTGGTTTAGTTTTTCGAGACAGGGTTTCTCTGTGTAACCTTGGCTGTCCTAGACTCACTTTGTAGACTAGGCTAACCTTGAACTCATAGCAATCTGCCTGCTTCCACCTCCCGAGTGCTGGCCTGGTTCTGGGTTGTTAGTGTTACTGAGCCACTTTGCAGGCCCTTCTCTTCGCTTTGTGTGTCCCCTTGGATATCTTTTCCTGGGGCTCCTGTCAGCACTGGCAGACAGTGCTCACTCATAATTGCAGTGACTGATCACAAGCCAGAGACCTAAGAACAGGAACCATGGCTTCCTGTGTATTTTCTTGCTAGGCATTTCATCCAAAATAACATTTCCTGAAGATAAGCTGAGCACCAAATGCCATCTTTTACAGCAGTGCTTCTCAACTTTAATAATGCTTCAACCATAAAATTGTTGGTACTTCATCACTAATTTTGTTACTGTTATGAGTCATAATGTACGGCAAATGCCCAATATGACCCCCCCCCCCCATCGGTTGAGAATCACTGTTTCATAGGTTCAGAGGCAAAAAGGGCAAAGATCAAAGTGTAGCCTTAGGGAACGATTTTGTTGTCCAATGAGATGAATCCATTGACGGAGACGTGGGATCAGACTGCAGGCCAATCTGTTTAGGATTAGGTTTAGATGGAATAAAACCCCAGACCTGTCATAGACTCCAGCCTCAATGAGGCTGCTTCCTCATCCAAGGCTGCTGGTCTACTCCAGCATTATGGCAACATTTCAGGCAGGGAAAGGCCAGGCTTAGGTATGTGTCATCCCTTGAAAGACCTTCCTTGGACATTACACACTTCTGACTATGGCCACACCTAATTCCAAGGAAAGCTGAGGCATACGTGGCATTCTGAGGGTAGGGGACCTATTACTAAGCAGAAATAGGGAATGGCGATTGAATGGAAGTACATAGGCTCTGATTTGTGGATAACTGGTCAGTCCAGCTGACAATATTTTTCCTGCCACTCAGCGGCCATCTCCCAAGTCTGAAGAGGCTGATGAGGTGAGCGAGGAGTCTTTGAAGGCTGACATTCAGAAACTGAAGGAGAAGAAGGACATGCTGGACAAGGAGATCACCCAGCTAGTAACAGAGTAAGTCCTTGCTTTTTTGTCTTCTGAGACCCTGTATTCCAGGCTGGCCGTGAACTTGCTGTATGGATGATAACGTTGACTGGGCCTCGTGTGTCCTCTTAGTCATTACAGACAATGGAAACCACATCTAGTTTTTTGAGCAAGTCTTGCTGCCACCTCAGTGTGGTTAGGGTAACTTTGAGGCAATTATGAAATGCCTCACATGCATAAAGCCTTGCTTTCCATCCCCATTGCAAGAAAACCAAAGGGCAGTGGAGCTCTGGCAGAGTGTTCATCTGCTATCCATAAGGCCAGGGGTTGATCCAAAGTTACACACAAGCATTCTCAACTTCTAATTAGTGCCTAGTAACAGAAACCCAGCTGCACTAGCTTGGCATACGAAATATTCAAAATTGGACTCTGTATTTTTGCAACTGTTCTGGGAAGTCAGGTTGGGATAAGCCTAAAACCAGGGTTTAGAAAGCTGTTGGAAGTGGAAACAGTGACTATTCTGGTCTCAGTGTCTCTCTTCCTCTCCCTCTCTCTCTCTCCCTCTCTCCCCCCTCTCTCCTCTCTCTTTCTCCTCTCTCCCTCTCCTCTCTTCCTCTCTTCCTCCTCCTCTTCTCCTCCTTCCTTCTTCTTCTCTCTCTGTCTTTCTCTCTCTCTCTCCTCTCCTCTCCTCTCCTCTCCTCTCCTCTCCTACCCCTCCCCTCCATTCTAGGCACACCTGACTACCATGGGTCCTTTCAGTGTGGAGTCTCAGCATCTAGGAGAAGCTGGCTTCTTCACAACTCCTAGGCTTCCTCAGGGTGGAGGCTGAGCTGTACTGGCATGTTTATTTCACAGGAGGGAATCTGCCTGGTGACCTAAATTATGTGCTTATCTGTAGTCAGGGTCACATAGTAACCATGTGCCTAAAAACCACCCCTTTAAGGGACAAGACAGCTTGGCCAGGAACGAGGGGGTATCAGATCTTCTACCCATTACAAGCTTCAGGAAAGCAGGTTCCATCCTGTATCACTTTCCCCAGGGCCTAGCACCTAGTAGGACTATAGTGAATATTTGTTAACTAGATGCTAAACAGAATGTCCCCTCACTTGGGACATTCTCAGTTTATCTAATCATGTTTGTTGTCCATTGCTTTCCCCAGGGGCTACCATGTGATTGAACTGGAGGACCACATCGCCCTCCTCCATGAGTACAATGACGTCAAGGATGTAGCCCAGATGCTACTAGGCAAGCTGGGTGAGTCTCAAGGGGTCGGAAGGCGGCCCCTCCCCTCTCTGGGGGTGTTGGATCTTATTCCTTGGTAAAACCTGCCTTGCCAACTATCCCACTCTTTGTATCAATCCAATTTTAGTATATGTGATGCCAAAGCAAGCACAACTGCCCTACTCTTATAAGCTACCCTGCTCCTGGAATACCCCAACCACTTTTCTCCCCAGTCTCTGCTGCCCCTGGGTACCCAGTGGAGCAGTTGTGTAGCTCTTGCTTTAGTCCCCAGGATCTCAAGCACATGTCTGACTTTGGAGTGAGTTTTTTGTTTTGGTTTTGTTTTGTTTTGTTTTCTTACTATGTATAGAATGTTTTGCCTGCATGTACAACTGCAGGACAGAAGAGGGCACCAGATTTCATTATAGATGGTTGTGAGCCACCATGTGATTGCTGGGAATTGAACTCAGGACCTTTGGAAGAGGAAGCAGTACTCTTAACCTCTGGGCCATCTCTCCAGCCCCTTGGAGTGAGTTTGAACAGGACTTAACCACTTAGAAGACTGGACTAAGGGTCCCTGTTCTTCCATGGCCTGCCATTGTCACTAAAATACTATGGATATCTCTGGTGACCAACTTGCTTAAATGGCAGCAAGGAGCAGGGCAGCTCTTTATGATAAACAGTGGGATTTAGTTCCTTCTCCAACTGAATTCAGAGTCTTGAACCCAGGTAGATGCCTGTATGTTTGGGATGATTAGAGCAGCCTGCCGTGGAAATCAGGCTGGTTTGGGCTAAGATACTGTGTAGTTCATCTTACGTAAGCTCGGTAGTGCTTTACCCACAGTGGTGCACCCTGAGATTCTGCAGCCAGCAGCATAGTGTTTCATGTTGACCTGCTGCTGCCTGAGTTTTAGCCCTTGTTTCAGAAATCCTGCTAGCATTTGAGCTCCCACAGCCCAGGGGAACTCAGGTTCACAGCAGAGAGGAGTCATGTGTCATTGGGAGTGGGTCCCAGAGGAGGAAACAGAAAATAGGAGGGAAACGAAAGTGTCTCAAAGGAGTGATCAGAGCCAAAAAAGGATGTGGCTGGGTGTTGTGGTGTATGCCTGAAATCCCAGCACTCTGGAGGCTGAGGCAGGACGTTCATAAGTTCAAGACAAAAAAAAAAAAACACAAATTCAAGACCAGCCTCAGTTCCATAGTGAGACCTGGTCGCAACAACAGTAATAAAAGTGTTATTGTTAGAATTCTGGCAGAGACCTGTCACCTCTAGGTCATATGACCTAGAGCCAGTGTCCTATCACTTTCCTGTCTTTTCATTGAATATTTACTGAGCATTTCCTCTGTAGGTCCTCCATGGTGCTGGAACAGTGGTGGCATATGTGGCTTGGGTGTTAGTGTTGATAGTGGGCAAAATGGTCAGTCAGTAAATGAACAGAAATGCTATGGTGTGTTAAGTTCAATGAAGGAAACAGCAGAGATGGGAATGCTGAGGCCTGAAGACGGTGGCAGGAGAGAACGAGAGAGGACGCCTCTGAGGAGAGCCTTCCCAATGGAGAAAAGGACAAGTCTCTTAAGCAGAGCAGTGAGAGCAGCAGGGTCACCTAGGCCACAGGCTGAAAGGCTGGCTACAGGCCATGCTGAAATGCTTGATGGGTGTGGGGCAGCCAGGCCAAGCCCCCAGGGGCAGCAAGGCTTGCAGGGAGGAGGGAGTTAGATTACCTTTGCCATTTAGGTAAGGTGTGAATCTGGGCCCCAGGGTGGGGTTTGGGTGGTCAGGACAGTGGCCTTAGTTTGGGTTTTGACTCTCTCCATGGGATAGTAATTCATTTTTCTTTTCTTTCAGCTGTGACCCGAGGTGTCACCACCAAGGAACTATATCCAGATTTTGATCTAGACCTGAGTGACTGAGCAGAGTCATGGAGATTTTACCCACAGCCCACGGGGACGGGTGGATGGGGACATGAAGAATAGAGCCCAGACAGCACATTCATATGGTTTCCAGATAAAAAGGGTTAGAAGCCCAAAAATTTCTAAAGCACCCAAACAGTCAGGGGTGGGTCCTAGAGAAGAAGGGTGTTGGGAGGGGTCAGATTTGTTAGTGCTAAGGTTCCTAAATTTGTGAATGGCTATGTGTGCTTGTCCATTTTGTTAATAAACATGAGCTGTCTGTGTCTCTGATCCCTGTCCTCTACTAGTTCCAATCATGCCTGCTATTGACCACATCAGCTCAATCCTGCTGAGTCTCACAGCTGTTATCTCTACATCTATGAGAATTCTTTTATCTGTGTAGCCCCTGGTGTCCTGGAACTTGCTCTGTAGAACAGGCTTCTGCCTCCTGAGTGCTAGGATTAAAGGCATGTCCTACCTGCACCCCCGGCCCATGAGAATTCTTATTGCTGTCCCATTGACCTCGAGGAAGGTGACTTGCCCAGGGTCATAAAGTAGCAAATGTGGTAAAGATCTCAGCACTTGGGAAGCAGAGGCAGGTGGATCGCTGTGAGTTGGAAGCCAGCCTGGTCTACAAAGCGTGTCCAGGACAGCCAATGCTACACAGAGAAACCCTGACTCAGGAAAAAAAAAAAGTGACTCGGGATTGTGACGGGTAGTACGGGCTACTTGGACATTTGGTGTGAGATGATGGTCTCACCTAAGCCCTTCTTAACTAGCTCTGTATTTGCATCAATTATAAGTGCCCAAGGAGAGCACCAGGAAAGAAAATATCTCCAGGTCCAGCTCAGTGTGAAAATGTGCTATTGGCAAGCACCAGGCTCTTGGGGTAGTCCCTACTCAGAGGTGTGCTTAATGGCTGGGCAGCATGTGGGCAAGGACAGAGGAGGAGGTGAAAGGTGATAACCACACATCCAAATTAGTTACAAGCCAGAGGTTTCATCAGATAAGGGCTAGCTACTGCAGTAACTAGGTATTTGCGCACAGCTCTGCTCAGTGGGATGGTCTGTGCACCTCACCTGCAGCATGGGATGGTCTGTGCACCTCACCTGCAGCATCGTACTGGCTTTGATGCACAAGATGTGACAAGTAGCCTAGTTGCCGGTGCCTGACTGCTGGGGAAGTACCAAGGAGTCCTGTCCTGGCTCCTAAGGGAGAATCGGCTTCTCTTGAAGGCATGATGACTCGCACCATCCCAACACCCAGAAAAACCCTAAGGCTGGTGGATTGCTAAATTTAGGTCCAGCCTTGGGTATATAGGGAAGCTGGTGTGTGGGGAGGTGTCTTTTGAGGATCTAACATAGCCCAGGCTGGCCTGAAACTCATCTTCCTGCCTCTGCCTCTGAGATGATAGAATTGTGGGTGTGTAACACCGTACTGTTTAGGAAGGACCTAGAATTCAAATCCAGAGCTCTCTGAACCCCTAGGTCCAATGTCTTAGCCACAAACCTCTATGTATGTTTCCCAGAAATTGCATCTGGCCTTGGCTTAAAAGGCAGCATTCGGGAGGTAGAGGACTAAGGATGTAGCTCAGTGTTGGAGCATTTGCCTAGATCATACAGACCTGAGCTTTAATACCACAAAATAATAAGCATTTGATATGTGGGTCCCCAATGTTTAGGAATTCCGAGATTATAGGCCCAGAGCTTTGCCTTTGATAAGTTTTTAAAAGATTTGTGACCTGGGCGTAGTGGCACACGCCTTTAATCCCAGCACTCGAGAGGCAGAGGTAGGTGGATCTCTGAGTTCGAGGCCAATCTAGTCTACAGAGTGAGTCCAAGACAGCCAAGGCTACACAGAGAAACCCTGTCTTGAAAAAAAAAATTTTGTATGTGAACCCGGTGATGATGGCACACACCTTTAATCCCAGCACATTGACCAGCTAAGCATAATCTGAGTACATCGTATCTAGGTAGGTAGCTAGGCAAAGCATTTTAAGCTGATTGGCTAGGATATAGTCTTGGGGACTTTGCAGTTCCCCACCATTCTGGGAGAAAGGAACATAGCAGGGTAGTGTGAACCTACCCAGCTGGTTTGCCAGGAAGTAGCTGGGCCTGTTGTGCCATCTCCAGACTCGTCTAAACTCTGATTCATTAGGAACACTGCCAGTATTCAGAAGTCATAGAGGTGGCCCCACTGAAGGAAGACTTGAGGTAGGAAGTCTTCAGCCTGCCTGCTCAGCCGACCCTAAAGGAACTAGGAGGCCCCAAAGCAGTCCCATCCGATAATCACATGCTGGTCGTCATTGTCATTCTCCAGTCCTTGTCTCAGCCTCCACCCACTACCTCACATCCTCCTCTACCAGGCTCAGCACTCAGAAGTGCCTTTGGTGTGCCTGATGTCCATCCTGCTGGTCTCTGGGCCAGCTCTCAGAATGCCACTTCCTGCTGTGCTGTGCAGAGGATAGGCTTGGTCACGGACTGAGTGAAGGCGGCAGAGGAAAGTGCTGATAATTGTTATAACTATCTCATGCTGTAACATAGCTGCTGTAAGGAAGCTTACTTGGGGGGGGGGGCCGGGGAGGAAGGGCACTGAACATGTGACAAGTAGGCAGACAGACGGGGACAGAGCCATGAGGGCAGGCAGAAGAAATAGAGACAGATCAAGAGAAGCAGACAGACAGAACCAGACAGAGAGTAAGAAGAGGGGGCCACCCATGACAGAGACAGAGAATGAGAGAAACCCAGAGACAGCATGCAGGAGTAAGAGACTGGCAGGTCCTTTTTATCCAGCCTGCACCCGGCAGGGGTAGGTGATGATGTCAGAGGTTGCTAGGTCTCTAGAGGTCAGCTAGTGGGGCTGCCCATGTGCTAATAATAATGTGATAAGTGGATGTGAGTTTATTTTTCTGGTTTTTTGTTTGTTTGGTTGGTGTTTTGAGACAGGGTTTCTCTGTGTAGCCTTGACTGCCCTGAACTCACTTTGTAGACCAGGCTGGCCTTGAACTCACAGCGATTCACCTGCCTCTGCCTTCCGAGTGCTGGGCTTAAAGGTGTGTACCACCATGCCTGGCTTGTTTTCCTGTTTTTTTTTTTTTTTTTTAAGCCTTATTTTATGTATATGAGTGTTCTATCCATGTACACCTGCAGGCCAGAAGAGGGCACCAGATCTCATTATAATGGCTGTGAGCCACCATGCAGTTGCTGGGAATTGAACTCAGCGCCTCTGGAGCCAGTGCTCTTAACCTCTGAGCCATCCATCCAGGCCCCTCCCTTTTTGTTTGTTTGTCTGTTTGTTTGAGATAGGGTCTCCTTATGTAAGTGTAGTTGACTCAGACTTGGAGTGCTGGTATTGTAGGTGTGCAGCGCCATGCCAACTGTGAGGGGCAGCCTTCATTGTCAACATACTGGATTTAGGATCACCATGGAAATGCCTGTGGATGTCTCTCTATGAGGGTGTTTCTGGAAAGGTTTAACCAAGACAAGAGGAAGGCCCACCTTGGATGTGAGTGCAGCGTCTTATGGGAGGGGATTGCACACTGAATTTGGAAGGAAAGCAGCGCTAGCATCCATCTCTCTGCTGCTTGATTATGGGTGTAATGTGACCACAGTGCCTTCCCTGAGCCAAATAAGCCTGCCTTCCCAGCAGCGTTTCCCCCAAGTATTTTGTCACAGCAACAATAAAAGTGACATGCCCAGGCTTTTGCTTGCTTTTAATCTATGGTTGAACAGGAAAGCTCAGTGTGGTGTGCACAGACACAGGACACACAGGACCTTACCACTTGTGAAACTGGATAGCTGATGCCGGGGGATGCCCTTCACAGAAGGCTCCACCTTCGCGAAGGATTTCAAATGACTGGTGAACACCCGTCAGCTGGGGGTTACGGTGAGAACACCCGTCGGCTGGGGGTTGCAGTGAGAACACCCGTCAGCTGGGGGTTACGGTGAGAACACCCATCGGCTGGGGGTTACGGTGAGAACACCGTCGGCTGGGGGTTGCGGTGAGAACACCGTCAGCTGGGGGTTACGGTGAGAACACCCATCGGCTGGGGGTTACGGTGAGAACACCGTCGGCTGGGGGTTGCGGTGAGAACACCCGTCAGCTGGGGGTTACGGTGAGAACACCCATCAGCTGGGGGTTACGGTGAGAACACCCGTCGGCTGGGGGTTACGGTGAGAACACCCATCAGCTGGGGGTTACGGTGAGAACACCCATCAGCTGGGGCTTGCGGTGAGAACACCCGTCAGCTGGGGGTTACGGTGAGAACACCCGTCGGCTGGGGGTTGCGGTGAGAACACCCGTCGGCTGGGGGTTGCGGTGAGAACACCGTCGGCTGGGGGTTGCGGTGAGAACACCAGTCGGCTGGGGGTTACGGTGAGAACACCCGTCGGCTGGGTGTTGTGGTGAGGATGCTCTGTTCTCAGAACATCTCCGGCCCTGGGAGCCAATCACCCTGAAGGTCTGGGACTGAGACGGAAGTGGGCTGGAGTATGAAGAGTGTGAAACTATTGCTACCCAACCACCATTCCGAGTAGTTCATTCATTCACTCATTCATTTGTTCATTCCTTTATTCACCGAGTGCTTGGGGGGAGGGGAGGGGCACTAAATTCCAGGAATGAATTACTGAACAAAACAGGCACACACTCAGGTCTCTGTGGAGTTTATATTCCTTTTTTTTTTTTTTTTAGTTTTTTGAGACACAGTCTCTCTGTGTAGCCTTGGCTGTCCTAGACTCAATTTGTAGACCAGGCTGGCCTCGAACTCACAGCGATCCACCAGCCTCTGCCTCCCGAGTGCTGGGATTAAAGGCGTGCGCCACCACGCCTGGCCCTAGAGTTTATATTCTAAGAAAAGAAGATAAACAACAAAGCAAAAAAAAAAAAAAAAAAAAAAAAAAAAAAAAAAGAAGTTATTGTGTCTGGAAAGGCAGCTTAGTCGGTAGAGTGCTTGCCTACCATACTGGGGTTGATTCCCTAGGACCACATAAACCAGGCAGGGTGTTACATGCCCACAACCCCAGCATTTAGGAGGGGGAGGCAGGAGGATCGCAATTTCAAGATCATTCTTAGCTACGTAGAACCATAAGTATTTCAGAATCACTCTGAGCCTGACATGCTGCTATATACCTGCCGATTGTGTGCTGTTTGCTGTTGTCATCATGAAAGAAAATTCCAAACATTTGATTTTACCAATGAAGACTTAGGAGCCAGATGCTGGGGTGAAAACTTGCTAGCTCAGATAGGCGGAGAAAGCACCCAGTTAGCTTTCCCTCCAGGTCACATTCCAGATGAGAAAAGGCAAAAGCCAAAGACCCTGCTAGTTCAGCTGACAGCCCAGGAGGAAAAAGCCAAGAGCTTAAAGCCTAAAAGCTAAAAAGTTCCCCTTCTTCTCTACGCTGTCTTAAATACCCTTCTCTCAAAGACCTTCCTTGGGGGCTGGAGACATGGCTCAGAGGTTAAGAGCACTGTCTGCTCTTCCAAAGGTCCTCTTCCAAAGGTCAATTCTCAGCAACCACATGGTAGTTCACAACTATGTATAATGAGATCTGGTGCCCTCTTCTGGCCTGCAGGAGTATGTGCAGGCAGAACACTATACTAAATAAGTAAATAAATCTTTTTTTAAAAAGAAGATCTTCCTTGGGGGGGGGGGGGGAGCATGGTGGCACACGCCTTTAATCCCAGCACTCGGGAGGCAGAGGCAGGTGGATCGCTGTGAGTTCGAGGCCAGCCTGGTCTACAAAGCGAGTCCAGGACAGCCAAGACTACAGAGAGAAACCCTATCTAAAAAAAAAAAAATCCTGCAACAGTTTGCTTTTTCTTTTTAGCATCATGTATTCTTTCCTGTAGCCTCTCAGGTGTGTTTATCTTTCTCTTCAGTGCAAACTATTCTTGTGAGTTTTCTCTATAGAAATTACTTAGTCTTCATAAATCCTCTTTGCCTGTTCTTATCATGGAAAGTTTTTTTTCTCAAGCATGATAGTTTTGCTGAGTATAATAGTCTGGGTTGGCACCTGTGGTTTTTCAAAACTTGAAGTACATAATTCTGAGCTATTCTGCCTTCAGTTTCTGTTGAGAGATCGGCTGTTATTATCAGAAGCCTACATTTATATGTGACTCTTGCAGCATTCAATATACTTTATTTTGTATAGCTAGTGCTTTCATAATAACTTGAGGCCTGAAGTTTCTTTTCTAGTCTTGTCTATTTGTATCCTAAATGCTTCTTGGACCTCTCCTGGCTTGGTAAAAGTTTTGTATATGAATTTATTGCAATGTTTCTTACCCTTTGGCATGAAGTTCTTCTCCTCCTTCTATGTTCTATTATCTTTTCATAGAGCCCAATTATCTAGCATGTTCCACCTGTACATGTCTAGTAATATTTTGTCTTGACTGAATGCTCTAATTGCTCCACCTTGTTTTCAGGCCTAGAGATCCTGTCCTCCCCTTGGTTCATTCTATTGGTGACTCAGTTCAACTAGACTTAATGAATTTTTCAGTTCCAGGATTTCAGTTTGTTTTACCTCAGTATTTTTCTCTGTGTGGAATTCCATTTTCATATCCTTTATTGACTTGTATATTTCTTTTTTCTTTCTGTCTTGTTTTGTTTTTGTTTTTCAGGAAAGGGTTTCAGTTTCTCTTGTAGTCCTGGCTGTCCTTGACTAGCTTTGTAGACCAGGCTATCCCTTGAACTCACAGTGATCCACCTGCCTCTGCTTCCCTGAGTGCTGGGATTACAGGTGTAATTACAGGTGTGGGCTACCATGCCCAGCTGATTTCTATATTTCATTTAGCTATTTGTGTTTTCTTACAATTTATTTGGGAGTAAATTTTTATTTCTTTCAACATATTTATAACCATTCTTTTAAATACTTTGTCTGAAATCTCACCTAAGCCGCTCTTGTGTGGGACATTATGATGGAATTGGTATTTGAGAGAGAAACATGTCTTGATTTTTAATGTTTCTTTTAT
Source organism: Acomys russatus (assembly GCF_903995435.1). Taxonomy (NCBI): domain Eukaryota; kingdom Metazoa; phylum Chordata; class Mammalia; order Rodentia; family Muridae; genus Acomys; species Acomys russatus. Next base: position 51,069,315 of record NC_067160.1, read on the forward strand.
GGGGACTTGTGCAGCCAGTATTATTGGTAGTTTTTTTTTTATTCTATTTCCTTTTCCTTATTCAGTGGAAACATTTGCAGTGTACAAGACAATCTAGGTTGTATAGTAGGGCTGTCGTGTCATTTTCCTTGGTCAGACTGATTTTAGGGAAGCAGGCTCAATTCCCAGTCCTCCCTGAGAGTAAACTAATGTCTGCAACAACAGTCACTGTCCAGGTAGGCCTTCTATGACAATCCAGTCAGACTGAAAAATAACCACCACTTAGGCACCAATAATTCCAGGGAGCAGAAAGACATTGAGAATATTGATAATTGATATATTAATTACGAAGGGTATGGACGGAAGTAAAAGAACATAAGAAAAAAAAAAAGCAAAGTAAGACTACTGGTTAGAAGCGGGGCATGGTGGCACACACCTTTGGAGAGAGAGAAACAAAACAAAAACAAAAACAAAACTTGAGAGAGCCTCTCGGCGGGAGGTGGAGCCCCAACCTGGCCCCGCCTCCAGGTACCGGGTCATTCTGGAGTAGCTGGGGCTGGCCAGAGCCAGAGCGCTGCGCCGCTTGCGCGCATGCGCCCCTGGCCCCGGAAGCGCTTCGCACGGCGTCCGCCCCTGCGTCCCGGCGGGAGCCAGCAGAGTCAGTGGATGTAGGGCCGACGCGCTCAACATGGCTTCGGCGGGAGGCGGCGGCTGCGAGAGCGCCGCGCCCGAGGCCGATCGCCCCCAGCCGCGGCCGTTCCTCATCGGCGTGAGCGGCGGCACGGCGAGCGGCAAGGTGAGCGGCCTGCGCCCGGGCCTCGAGGAGGGACTGCCGGGCCGCGGGTTGAGGCGCCATGGCCTCCCGCCCAGCCGCCGCACCTGTTGCTAGCAGCCAGGGGGCCGCCCCCAGGGGCTGGCGGGTCACTGCACAAGCCCAATTCCGGCACTTTCTGTCCCCAGTCAACAGTGTGTGAGAAGATTATGGAGCTGCTGGGACAGAACGAAGTGGACCGCCGTCAACGCAAGTTGTTCATTCTGAGCCAGGACTGCTTCTATAAGGTTCTGACGGCCGAGCAGAAGGCCAAGGCCTTGAAGGGACAGTACAATTTTGACCACCCAGGTACATGCAGAAAGCCTGCCTGGAGGAGAGGTGGGGGTAGAGGGTAGACTGCTGTGCTGTAGGCTCTACGGGGATTGCAGACTGCCAGGTAACGGAGATGGATGTGGATGCAGGTTGCTGGATCAGGGCTGGAGGAGATGCTGGTGGGATGCAGGCTGCCAGACCTGGGCCACACTTGAGATGTTTATTGGATGCAGACTGCCGAGGGAGACAGTCCAGAAATGTGTATGTAGGATGCAGGGTGCTAGACTGAGTCTGTACAGACAGAACTGCTGGATACCAGCTGCCAAGGTGGGGATTGTACTGGAATGCAGAAGCAACAAGGGCTCCATGCAGCTTTACCCTCATTTAGGAGGACTGGGGTGATTCTAGACTTTGGCTAGAGCCACTTGGGAAGGAAGCAGTTGGAGGGGTCTTCAGGATAACTTCTCTATGTGTTGGAATCTTGTCCCTGCACCTTGCAACTGAGGGCTACACCCTTTTCCTGCATAACTTTGGATCCCCCAAGCTACCTGGGGGCACCCTTCAGAGAGGCCAGTTGTAGAAGCTGAGGCTAATCTGGCGCCCCACGCCCCCCCCCCCCCCCCCCCCCCCGCCTTGGAGCTGTTTCCTGGTCTGGAAGGTACCTGCTGTTCCTAAAAGGTTTAGGTTTCCTAGGGACACATGAAGGTCAGAGAACAGTGGTCCTAACCGCCTCTTCCCGCATACAAAGAGGAGCAGAGGCCCAGGTCATCCCTTTCCCCCCAGCGCTGGCCAATCAGAAAGTCTCTGTTCCAGGTTCTGATGGGACAACTTTATCCTTCATCCTGTAGTGTGCTGTGGGGTCCTCAGCACCCCTTGGCTCCCAGCCGTACTGACCCTGGGCAGAGGCAGCTGTGCAGAGGCAGCTGTCCCCTGTCGTCTGCTGTACTGGGGTAGCGGAGTAGCCTGGGCCTTTTTCTGTGTTGTAGATGCTTTTGATAATGACCTGATGCACAGGACTCTGAAAAGCATTGTCGAAGGCAAAACTGTCGAGGTCCCCACCTACGACTTCGTGACCCACTCAAGGTAAGCAGGTAGCTCCCGGGAGGACCAGTGAGATGGGGCTGTGTACACACACAGTCCTGTGGTGGATCCCACCCCTGTCTGTTTCCCTGGACTGTCCTCCAGTGAAAGCCCTTGTTACTAGCGTGGGCCATAAAGCAAGCCCTGGCCTGGCCTCTCCGTGACAGGTTGCCAGAGACCACGGTGGTCTACCCAGCCGATGTGGTTCTGTTCGAGGGCATCTTGGTATTCTACACTCAGGAGATCCGAGACATGTTCCACCTGCGCCTCTTTGTGGACACAGACTCTGATGTTCGGCTGTCTCGAAGAGGTAAGGGCCTCCGGGTGCCTGGCTGGGGCTGGGGCCTTCCTGGGATTCCCAAGGAAGGCTTATGGTGGTGCCGTGCTCCTGTTACCGCAGTTCTCCGGGATGTGCAGCGAGGCCGGGACCTGGAGCAGATACTGACCCAGTACACCACCTTTGTGAAACCTGCTTTCGAGGAGTTCTGCCTGCCGGTATTGCCTTTATCCATTCAAAAATGAACATGGAGCCGGGTGTGGTGGTGGCAGCGGTGGCAGCACACACCTTTAATCCCTGCACCTGGGAGGCAGAGGCAGGTGATCGCTGTGAGTTCGAGGCCAGCCTGGTCTACAGAGCGAGTTCAAGACAGCCAAGATAACGCAGAGAAACCCTGTTTTTTTGTATGTTTTTTAAAGGGCTGGGGACTGGAGAGATGGCTTAACTATTAAAGGGTAGGCTCACAACCAAAAATATAATAAGAAGTCGGTTACCAGCACCCACGGCTGTTTCTCCAGCCATTAACGTTACGTGGTAGGAAAAAACAAACTCTCTCAAGTTGTCCCAAGCCCCCAGCCTCTTCCTGCCTCCAGCCTTCAGCTAGAGCCTCAAAGCCTCTTGCAGGGAGCTCCTAACCACAGGCTAGGTGTAGACCCTTTTAGTGGCATTTCCTGGGTTTTGCTGCAGGCTGTGAGAGAGGGTCTCACTTATTTCTAGTCTTAATAAATTGCTTTCAGCTGGGCGTGGTGGTGCATGCCTTTAATCCCAGCACTCGGGAGGCAGAAGCAGGCAGATCGCTGTGGGTTCAAGGCCAGCTTGGTCTACAAAGCGAGTCCAGGATAGCCAAAGGCTACACAGAGAGACCCTGTCTCAAACAAAACAAAACAAAAATCTAAAATGAAAATGGTTCCCAGCTCTGCCCAACTCTCCCTGTCTGTACTGTTTGCCTGTTTGCCTCAGGCTGGACCCCATGCACCTGCATTGGCCATTCCCTTCCAAGCCTGGCCTGTGTGTTTTGCTCACTTGACTTTTGCCCGTTCTCCATGGCCCCTGCCCTCTGGCCTGCTACGCATCAGATTCTAAGATTCCAGTGGACTCATTAGGAGTCTGCTGTGGTTTCATTGTATGTCCTGGGGTTAGAGGCAACTGTGGCTCTGCCCAGTTCAGATAAGGAGTCTGTAGAATTTAAAGTTTTTTTCCTATGCTCACTCTAGCTCCCAATTAATGAGACAGAGACCTGTGGCATCTGTTAATAAGCTTTAAAGCACTACAGCTGGGCAGATGCTCATCTGTTCTAGCCTGTCAACGCTGGTCTGGCCTGTTGTCCAGCCGTGTGCCTTGTTACATGTCCTCTAGTCTCACCCTGGCCCCTCTGGCTCCCCCTTTGTCCTCGTGGCTGGCAACCTTCACTCCCTTTACCTGGGGCCCCCACCAGAGGATTGCAAGTCCTGCCTTAACTCTCCTGCCCAGCTATTGGCTGTTCAGCTCTTTATTGACCAATCAGAGATGATGGAGAACAATTTTTACACAACACTGAGACAGGAGATTCTTCAATAGCCTTTCTCAATACCAGAGCCTGTTAGCATTCAGCTCACTCAGGGTCAGCACTGACAACCGAATATACAGAGACACACCTTAATACAGGGTGAATGAAGGTCACCTCTACAGAAGTGAGGTGATGGGGAGGTCAGGATTGTAGCCCAGGCTGGCCCTGAACTCATGGTAGTCTTCTACCTTTAGTCTCCTGAGTGCTGGGATTTTAAGTGTGAGCCATCCCACTCAATGTCAAATTGGAGTGATTTAAAGAAAAACATAGTAAGCCAAGGCTATACAGAGAAACCGAAAGAAAGAAAGAAAACTAGTAGCATTTTGCCTCTTTTGTGTGGTGACGCATACCTTTAAGCCCAGCACTCAGGAGGCAGAGGCAGGCAGATCACTGTGAGTTCGAGGCCAGCCTGGTCTACAAAGCGAGTCCAGGACAGCCAAGGCTACACAGAGAAACCCTGTCTCAAAAAACAACAAAAAAAAGGTAAGCCAGGCACAGTGGCTCATGTCTGTAATCCTAGCACTAGGGAAGGCAGAGGCAGGTGGATCACTGGGTTCAAGGCGATTTCCCCTTAAGTAACTCCCCTGATTTATCGCTTTTTCTGCCACTCAATTAGACATCACTTTTCAACATGGGTGCTTCCTTCTACAAACTAACTTCATTGTTTAGGATAAAAGGTATGTACCACCATGCCTGGACCTAAGCTTTTCTTTACCTGATACTTGCTCTATACCAGGCTGGCCTTGAACTCAGGTCTGTTTGCCTCTGTCTCCTGGATTAAAGGCATGTTTGTATTCCAGCCGGATCACACAGACCTAGAAGGTCTTTGGGTGTGATCTCTTGCCAGAGCAGCCATGTTCTGAATTAACATTCCTCTATACCACACCTGGCTAAAAGAATTTTTTTCTTTAATCCTCATGCCCTCTGAAGTTCTGGAAAGTGCTCGTTTGGGAAGCACAGACTGTTGCCGTTTCTCACTCACTGCCTGTGGCTGAGGAGGTGGTGGGTAGGCAGCAAAGCCCTGAGCCGTGCACCTGAGTGGTGCCTGAGCAAACAGCTGCCTTCTTCCCTGGTGCTTGTGGTGCTGCTGACCTCCCCAGGGTGCCCTGACTCAGCTCTGCCCATATCATGCAAGCCAGTCAGCCCCTGGGGGCCATCTCCCAGGCTGGTGGGAAGGGGAGTGGGTTTCAGCCCCTCTTCACCCCACGCGATAGTAATGCCAAAGTGGATGCCAGCTCAGGCCTGTGTTTGCCTCTCATGGGAAGGGTCTCTACTGCCCTCAGCAGCCTTTCTGTCACAGTGGACAGGCTCCCTTGACCCAAACCGATAGGTCTGCAGCATCAGGACCCTTCTGGGTCCACAGAATGCCTCACCCTCCCTGGGCTTTGTCTGGCTCATCGTATTCCCTCAGTAACGTATTTTTCCTCAGTGGTGTCTGCTGGAGTGCCACCGCCGTTAGAACAACTAGTGAGCACCCATGAGGCAGGTGTTGTGTATGTCCCCATGCAGTGGAGGGCCCACGGGTGGCGCAGCTCTTGTCTGTCACGCTCACTCCTAATGGACATTTGCAGGCCTCAGTCCCAATTTCAGAGGAACTGGGAGGGTGGTGCACCTACCTTGCCCAGCAGTTAAGCTGTGACCAGGCAAGCACAGCGGGGCACTGGCATGTTAGCATGCTCTGGCTCAGTCTTCTGCTCCACTGTTCAGACCCCATCTCTCACCTGTCTGTGGCTGTCCCCAGCCTGTCAGTGCCACCAACATCCAGGCTCTTGTCCCCTGTTGCTGAGTACCTTGAAGTCACCCCGGAGGAAACAGCCTCAAGAGAACTCTCTGTGTCTTTCAGACCAAGAAGTATGCTGATGTGATCATCCCACGAGGAGTTGACAATATGGGTAAGAAAACCCCAGCTCCCAGCACCCGGGAGGCAGAGGCAGGTGGATCGCTGTGAGTTCGAGGCCAGCCTGGTCTACAAAGTGAGTCCAGGATGGCCAAGGCTACACAGAGAAACCCTGTCTCGAAAAAAAAAAAAAAAAAGAAAACCCCAGCTCCACTCCCAAGCCATGAAGCAGAGACTGCCAGCTCCTGCCTTGGCTGCCGACGGTCCCCAAGTGTGTATATAGGTCCTGTTGCTGTTTATCTGGGACACGGGTTCATGTGTACTTTCCAAGTATTTAAGAGCTGGTGGCAGGCCGGGTGGTAGTGGCTCATACTTTAATCCCAGCTCTCGGGAAGTGAGGTAGGTGGATCTCTGTTTGAGGCCAGCCTGGTATACAAAGTGAGTCAAGGCTACACATGGAAACCCTGTCTTGGGGGTGGGGAAGAGCTGGGGGACTTCCAGAGGGATGCAGGGCACACATGGGGCAACTGAGGAAACAGCCGGGCACTGGCTGGCCTGGCGTTGGTAGTGAGCCACAGTGACGTGCTTCCCAGTGTGATGTGGTCTGCATACACGTTACGGAAGTCAAGTTTGAAGGTATGTTAGCTATCCTTATTTGTTTTGCGCCGGGCTGTTGAGATGTGTTTTAATCTGGTTCAGTCAGCATCAGCCCTCACAGCAGACAAAGCTAGGGAGTTCCTTTGCACCTGTGCAGTCAGGTGCCTTGTGTTTGCTGAGCCATGAGGCTAGCGGGTGGCTCAGGACTGCTGTGAGGCAGAAGGCACAGTGGCTGGCCAGTGCAATGAGTGTCCAGGCTGGTCTCAAACTCATAGCAATCTGCCAGCCTCTGCCTCCCTAGTACTGGGATTAACTAAAGGCGTGTGATGAGTGTTTTGCAGGGCAGGCTGTGAGGGTGCTGGGAGTGTCAATGCTGAGCATTTCCCATGGCTCATTGCAGTTGCCATCAACCTGATCGTACAGCACATCCAGGACATTCTCAACGGTGACCTGTGCAAGCGGCACCGAGGAGGGCCTAATGGGCGCAACTACAAGAGGACCTTTCCTGAGTCGGGAGATCACCCTGGGGTGTTGGCCACTGGCAAGCGCTCACACCTGGAGTCTAGCAGCAGACCCCATTGAGGACCAGCGTATGTAGGTTCCTCACAGCCCAATGATTAAGGGTCTGGGCGTGGGGACAACCACTGTCTCCTAAAAGCACAGTCAGGGATTCCTCTGAGGGTGATTAGGGTGGCAGCAGGACCAAAGCCTTCCTTGCTTGGGAGGGCAGCCTCATGCTGACAGAGCATTCCAGTGTCCTCTTCCTGTCATTGGAGGGGGCCAATAGGTCTCTGGATCACTCAGTGCCCAAACTGCGTAGTAAGGCCATGGTGCCGGCTTCCAGAGAGATGCAGGACACACACTATTGGGCATCTGAGGGACAGCTGGGCTGGCTGGCCTGGTGTTGATAGTGAGCCACAGAGAAGTGCTTCCCGGTGTGACATGGTTCATGTGCGTGTTGCAGAGGGTTGAAGATATGTTAGATATCCTTGTTTTGTGGTGGGCTGTTTGTGACTTATGAACCCAGTTTTACACCTCTGGGCTATAGTCCAGTCTGAGGAGCCTGAGGCAGGAACCCTAAGGTCTACCCACATGCCTCTAAGAAGCATCACACTTGATGCAGGAACCCCGGTGTACCCTGGGGCCTGGATCATGGCATAGATGGGAGCAGGCCATTGGGGTCTCTTGTGGCTAAAGCTGTCTCCACAGCACTGCAGAAAGCTGAGCCCAAGCAGCTGTCCGTATACAAGCCCCTTGGGTACAGTTCATGGCTGGCATGCCAGGGCAGGCTGTCTCCAGCCAGGGGAGCACTGGAGTGCAGTCAGTCACCTGTACGTGGCTGCCTAAAGCCAGCCATTGTCCTGTATGCCAACCCCAAGCTTGTGGCTTCACAAATGGCCCCTTCTGTGTTGTCAAGTTTGTCTTCCCTCCCACAGGTGGCCCTTTTGGAAAAGTGTCCTTGGCTATTGCCACAGCTATGGCATGGACACTTCTCATCTCTTGTTAAATACAACTGTGGTCCCCACCCATGACCATGACAGCAGCTAAGCTGTGCTGGGCTCAGGGGCTGGTTTCTGTTAGTGCTGTACTGGTTTTGTTGAGGGAAAAATCAATAAATAACACTCAAAAGTTATTATCAATTTGTTCCTTATCTTTTCATTAGGGAAGGCAAATTAAAGGTAAGGAAGTGTATGGAGGGTGACTTAGCTGTGGAGGTCAGGTAGAGACGCCTGGTGACATCTCCCAGGAGATGTCTTTAGTGTCAGATCAGTGAGGAGTCTGGGTGTAAGGACCGTCAGATCCCAAGCAGGCTTTACATAGGGCAGCTGTGCCTGCCCACAGTGAGCTGTGATACTGCAGGCCTGGCGAAGGCAGGGCTGAAACCCCATTGTAGGCCACAGCTGGGGTGAGGCGCCTGGCCGAGCACTCCTGCCTGCCTTGGTTCCACGCTGGCAGCTCAAACACTGGCTGGTCAGAGTCAAGCCTCGTGGGTGATGCTGTGGCAGGACGCATTCTTCACTGTGTGAAGAGGAAGCAGCGGACAGGGCTCTTAGGGCGGAATCGGAATTAATCCCTTGAGTCCTTCCTGTACCCAGCTAGTGGCTCCTGCCTCTGAGGCCTCTGCGGTGGGAGATAAACACGGTTTTGAGATTTTGTCCTGCATGCTTGTCTTCCGTGCTCTTGTTCTCTAGTACTTCCGGATCAGGATGTCCCAGCTGTCTTTCCAGCGAAGGGCCCGCAGCTCGCCTGGTGAGAGTGGCTTGTCCCCATAGGTTAATGGGCGTAGCATGTTGGACACATGGCATGCGGAGGAATACCATGCTATCACCAGGGCACTGAAGACATTCCTCTGCAGCTGGGACCTGTGGGCAGCAGGGCAGAGTGAAGCTGGAGCACCTGGCTTGCCTCCCCATAGCATCCTCCCCACAGCATCCTTACGGGGCCAGCCCTAAGGCTCACTGTACCAGCACCTGCACAGGTAGTTGCAGCCCTAATGCCCACTGTACCAGCACCTGCACAGGTGGTCGCAGCTCTAAGGCCCACTGTACCAGCACCTGCACAGGTGGTCGCAGCCCTAAGGCTCACTGTACCAGCACCTGCACAGGTGGTCACAGCCCTAAGGCCCACTGTATCAGTACCTGCACAGGTGGTCGCTGACATGCTGCAGGACGATTGGGAGCAGCAGGATCTGGAAGGTGAGTGCCGGCAGGTAATGGTAGAGGAAGAGCATCCTCTCCATGAGGAAGAAGGGCAGGTAGTTGAGCGCCCAACCGCCAGTACACAGGGCTCCAGCCAGCACCCAGTGGGACCAGGCATCTGTGGGAAAGTATATCTCAGAGCAGCTGGGCTGGCCGTGGGCACATTCATAAGTCACATACTGTCCCCAGCACCTCACCAACCCCAGGACTGAGTGGACTGATGGATGACACTAACCCTCAGGGAGGTCACAGATTCTCCTTCGCCGGCGAAGCAGGTACCAGAAGAAGAGTATGGTATAGGCCACTGTGGCAAGGCTAGTGGAAGTCCAGATCACAATGTTTCCAAGCAAGTGGATCTGAGCCTGAAAGCACAGGCAGTTAGGAGTCATGGCCTGCCCCCTCGCTGCAGGCGGAGGGCAGTGGCCAAGGGAGAAAACCAGTGCACTTCAGCGGAGTTCAAGACCACATAGGCAGGCTGGGAGTATGCTAACCCTCTGGCAAGCCTGGATGCCTGTGTTACACATCCCGACAACTAATGTGCCGTTTGCAAAACTGAAAACAGGAGTAATGGAGATCCGGGGCATTGGGCATGGATCCAGGGCTGTGGATGCTGAGCATACCTTGCCACTGAGCTACCCACAGCTCAGTTAGTTCATTTGTGATTGTCTCAGCCTCCTGAGCTTAGAAATGAGTGCCACCATGCCTGGCACTGGGATTCACAGGAAGGTCACACCCAGAAAGAGGAAGGAAACACACATACAGACACACACACACACAGCTGTGCTGTGAGACAGCCCTGGGACTTCCTCCACGTGCCTTCACTTTGCCCTCGATTCCACTAGATAAGGGTGGGTGCTGGGGAAGTCTTAGTATTTACTCAGTGAGCAACACTGCCCCCATGCAACCCCATGCCGCTTGCTTCCACTCTGCTGTGGCAAGAGGCAACATAACCAGTGCAGCAGCCAGCATAGCGGTTGGATGCTACAGAGAAAATACTGTTAGAACAACTCTGTGTGACACGAATGGGACAGCAGTGAGATTCCCTCAACAGGAAGGCCTTGTTCTTTGGCAATGAGCAGTCTAGGCCTTGGACTGCCTGGTATCCAAACAAAAGTAAGCCTTTGCTTTGGAGAAGCCCAGGACACCTACAGGAAGTTGACTGGGACTTGCACATGCTTGCTTACACTGGTCCTGGGATGCAGCCAATAGGCAATGTTGGTGTCCAGGGTGACCCACTCCAGTGGGGTGGAGCTGTACTTGTGTTCCAAGTCTTCCTCGTTCTTGAGCGTCAGCATCTTCCACTGCACAGAACAGAACACAGGTTGCAGAGGATGGCCACGCCTCCAGCTGCCATGACGTCGAGGTGTGTTGCTAAACTGCCGTCCCTTGTACATGGATTGCCCAGCCTAAGTTCCTCTGTCAAGTGCTGCTGTAGCGGCCCTGCGTGCAAACCTGCGCTGTTGGCTTGGGAAGTCTGACTCCATGGACTGCGCTATCCTCTGCAGACCGTGACAGGAGTCACATCATGGACTCTGAGTCTCTGTCTGACTGACCCAGGCCTTCTCTAGTTGGATGGAGCCCCTTTTGGCCTGATACGAGGCCTTCAGACACCCTGACTTTATTGCAATGTCACACAGATGCAGACCCTCCTTGTCCCCAACTCTGCGTGAGTGCACGTCCATGGGGCCTGGAGAGGGGCTCATTCTGCTGAGGCTTCAAGGACTCTGAACTTAAGGGCTCAGCAGCATACAGTGCCTTCATGGGTAGAAGTCAGTTCCTACTGAGCAAGGGTGAGTGGTGTTCCTATGTCACTGGTCACCTGCAGTTCCGAGAACCGGGCCATGAAGCTGAGGTTCCTGCTGATGTCAAACTGAGTGGGAGAGTGCAGCTCTAGCTCCCTCTCTTTCTGCTCTTGGCCTGGCAGTGGACACCAAAGAAGAGACAGTGAGGCTGAAGCTGCCACCAACTCTTTCCAATAACCCACAAGGACACCTCACCAAACTGCATCACCCCACTTGGTTCTACTCCCCAAACTCTTCAGGCAACTCAGGACTAGTGTACCCTGGGATACAGCCGCCTCCACAGGCCCCCATCACAAACACCTCATGGAATCGTGGATCAGTGCAAGGGACTCAGCCAAATTCAAGAGCAGGGCTTAGGTCCCTCCAAATCAAGTGTTGTTTAGGTACTTCCCTGATCCAGAGACACCCAGATACCCAGGACCCAGGGCTTTAGTGACTCACTTTTGCCATACCGGTGTTCCTCCACGTTCCATACCATGCTCTCGTGGTAGCCTTGTGACAACTTCTCCCCAACCACTTCCAACTGCCGAAACCCCCACTCAGGGAGGTGAGCCCCGCTCAGCTAGCCAAACCGAGAAAGACAATGCACGTAACATTGCTGTATCAGCAGACCCCTGCCCCCAGGTCTTCCTACGGCTCTTCCCCCGCCTACGTGTACTATAATCATAGGGTGACTTTCATCACATGGCTAGCATGTGAGCATAGGTCTGAGCAGCTCCGGGCATAGTCTGGGGGAGGCCAGGGCCTGACAGGCTGACCAAGAGCTACCCTTTACCTTCAAGATGGCGGATGTGTTCACATGCACGAAGCGCACTTCCGACAAGATAGTCTTCCAAGTATCTCGGCTGGACTCTCTATTCACAATGTCCTGCGAGAGCAGATCTTGTCAGCCAGTGTTCGTGAGGCCCTGGGTTCTGTCCCCAGCACCACAAACCAATATAAACCTTTCAGACAGCCTTAACTATCAACGGAAAAAGCAGATACCCATAGCTTCTCTGCTTTTTGCCTAAGATGAGAGAAGTCCGGTCACACAGCTAAGGTGAAGAGTCCTCAAGCAAAGGAAAGACATGATGCTAGTGCTTGGCCTTGGTGCTGCGGACCCTCCATGATCCCCGCAATACAGCGCGTTAGTCAGCCTGTCTGAGGCTGCAGGATAGGCACTTCCCACCGGGACTCAAAAGCCCCCTATTCAGTCCCAAGAGGACACAGACTCTAGCCAAAACAGGAAAGTTTCCTAGACTTTATCTGGCCGGTGTAAGGAAGTTCTAACGGTCAGAGCGCCTCAGGCGGGCTCAGGGAAGGTCCTGGGCCCAGGAGCGCCATTACGGCCTGATGCGCCTCAGTGATATGTCTCGTGATGAGAGTTACAGACCTCAAGAGGCTGAGCAGGAGTAAGACATCCTGGACCAGGTGGCCTCTCCTGAGGCCTGCTCCCCTCTCTGGAAATTGTTTGACCTGTAGCAGGTGCTATTCAAAGGGCTGCCAGGAGGTAGGCAGGGGAAGGGATCAGCAATGGAGCCATTAGTAGCCAGGTGGGAAGGAGTGCAGGGAGACTCAGTGCTATTGCACTGAGGCAGCGTCCCAGGAGAAGAGGCCCAGGACGCAGGAGAGGCTGGAAATAGCTGTGACCAGGTGGAACAGAGCGGAGATGGATGAGCTACGTCCATGAAAAGCAGTCGTCACGGACGGAGCTTTGCTGAGGAAACCAGCAAGGGTCCAAAATAGGAGGGAAACTGAGTAATCAGGGCTCCTACAGCCAATCAGAAGCTAGGCCAGTGTGGCCTCCTTGGGAATGACCCCCTGCCTGCAGCTGTTCATAGTCCGTGGGCTCAATAACAGAACTCTTGCACAGAACCTTTCCCAGGAGACCTGACTTTGCAAGGGGAACAAGTGACCATCACAAAAAGGGTACTGCCCTAATAAAATCACCCTCCGATGGCCAGGCAACTGCTTGTGCTCCTATAAAGTATGGGTGAAAATTGGCTAAGGGGCGTCCCTTGGGTCACAGGAGTGGCTGGAGGCCATGTCTGTGGTGGGAGAGTGTCTTAATTAGCTTTAATCATCAAAGTGACACGACCTAGTGTCACCTAGAAGGGAGTCCCAACTGAGGGACTGTCCCTGTTGGCCTGGCCTATTGGTGTGTCTGTGAGGGATTGACCTTGACTGTTACTTGATGTGGGAGGGCCCAGCCGACTGGGCGGCACCATTCCCTGGGCAGGTGACCCCGCTGTATAAAGCGAGCTAAGCATGAATCTGGTTGTGAGCCAGCCACAACGTTCCGCCATAGTTCCTGCTTGAGTTCCTGCCCTGACTTCGGGCAGGGAAGTCTGTAGAATAACCCTTTTTGCCACTAAGTTGCTTTGGGTCATGGTACTTGGCACAGCAACGGGATGAACCTAGAGCAGAGGGTAAAAAGTCAACGGTCCAGGAAGCAGGCCAGCTGGGACAGCCCTGACCCCAAAGGCCTCACAGGACAGGCACAGCGTTTGGAACTTTCCCAGTCCATCCCTGAGGCCCCAGTGACTGCTCCCCATGGGAATACCTCAGACTTGCTTTGTGAGTAAGCACTCCCCATCCCATCTGACATTTGACTCCATTATCTGAAGAGGCATTTGGATGTTCTGAGGTAGAAATCAGGGGTTCCAGCCGGGTGTGGTGGCATGTGCCTTTCACCTCAGCACTCAGGAGGCAGAGGCAGGTGGACTGCTATGAGTTCGAGGCCAGCCTGGTCTTCAGAGCAAGTTCAGGACAGCCAAGGCTACACAGAGAAACCCTGTCTTGAAAAAAACAAACAAGGGGCTGGAGAGATGGCTCAGTGGTTAAGAGTACTGCTTCCTCTTCCAAAGGTCCTGAGTTCAATTCCCAGCAATCACATGGTGGCTCACAACCTTCTATAATGAGATCTGATGCCCTTTTCTGGTGTGCAGGTATATGTGCAGGCAGAGCAATGTATACATAATAAACAAATCTTTTTTAAAAAAGAAAACAAACAAACAAACAAAAAACTCTAAAACAAAACAAAAAAAGAGCCGGGCGTGGTGGCGCACGCCTTTAATCCCAGCACTCGGGAGGCAGAGGCAGGCGGATCGCTGTGAGTTCGAGGCCAGCCTGGTCTACAAAGTGAGTCCAGGATGGCCAAGGCTACACAGAGAAACCCTGTCTCGAAAAACAAAAAACAAAAACAAAAACAAAAAAACAAAAAACAAAAAAAAGAAATCAAGTGTTCCCACTGACAGCCACAAGCCCCTGCTGCACCCAGGCCAGCGCTCCACGTGGAACTCACCAGCCTCCAGAGGTTCTGGGCGGGCATGGAGATGTTATAGTCAATGTAGCAGGAGACTTCCTGAGAATGGGGACTCAGCGGGGCTGCAACGTCATGCCTGGAAGAGAGAGCAGAGCTGACCCTTAACGTGTCATTAAGGGGGAAAGGCTGCCTTTCAGAACAAAGCTGGTTCTGCCTGCTGAGGCTGAGGAAGCTGGCTGGAAAGGCAGCAACCACAGAGGCCACACATCCAGTGATGGAGGCTGCTCCAAGGTGAACTTTCATGGTCAACATGACACAGCCTAGAGTTATCTGAAAGCGAGTCTCAACTGAGGGACTGCCCAGTTTGGACCATCTTATTGTCCTATCTGTCAGGGATTGTCTTGCTGTCCTATCTATGAGGACCATTTTTTTTTTTTTTGGTCTTTCGAGACAGGATCTCTGCGTTATCCTTGGCTGTCCTGGACTCCCTTTGTAGACCAGGCTGGCCTCGAACTCACAGTGATCCACCTGCTTCTGCCTCCTGAGTGCTGGGATTAAAGGCGTGCGCCACCACCGCCTGGCTGAGGACGATCTTATTATCATATCTGTGAGGGACTGTCTTGCTGTCCTATCTGTGAGGACCACCTTGTTCCTATCTGTGAGGGATCATCTTGACTGTGTGTGTCCAGACTTGATGTCCAATGACTAGATGGTGTCATTTATTTTTAGAATAAGTGAAGCAAATCTCAGAGAAAAGGATGGCTGTCACAGGGCTGGAAGTATGCGCCTAAGAACTGGCCCTGGTGTGGCACTGGTCTGACAGAATCAGAAAAGCAGTATTGTCGGCCCTGGGCCAGCAAGAGCAGGCTGCTTTGCATGGCTCAGCCTCAGTGTCCAGAAGCAGCCTGCCATCTGCAGTCTACTCAGGCAGGACTCACATCATCACAGGATGCAGCAGGCAGCCCAGCAGGGCGCAATATCGGCAGCAACATTCCGGTGCTGTGGACACTGGACTGCCAGACAGAGCGCCAGAATAAAAACTCAATCAGAGGGACAGTACCTAGGCAGGTTTTCTGGAAAGGTGACTTTAGGAATATTATAGCAGCAAAGAAGAGTGTGGAAGGCAAGAGATGCTGTTTGCTTAGTTCAGGACCAGCAGGGAGGCCAAAGGATGGGGGTGACACAAGTCGGAGTCACTAGGAGCCTCAGGAGAGCTGAGGGAGTTACTAGAGAGGGCTGCAGGCAGCGAAGCGATGAAGCCCACTCTGTACTCTCTAGGGCCCAGTGTGGCCGGGGAGTGAGGCGGAGGCAGGAAGTGAGGATGGAGGGCCCAGGCTGAGTGGGTGTGGAGGGCAAGCATCGGGGCGCACTCACGTGTTAAGGAGGCGGGCGGTCATGCCGTGAACAAGCTGTACAATGTCCCCATGTCGCACAGGCCTGGGAGGGCTGTTTACCACCATCTGGTGTCTAGGAAGACAGCACTGTCAGGGGGACACTCAGCCCTCTTACGGTAAGCTCTCTGGGATGCCAAGGCTCCAAGGTCTCCCTGCAGACACTGGGGAGTACGCACCCCCAATGTATGTACTTCTTGTGTGAAGTGACTCTCTAGCTCTTCTCAACTCTCCAAATTGTCAAATGTGACTCTATATGCCATTGTCACACTTGTCTATAAAGAATACACTAACTGGTCCCTCCCCCCAAATCCTTATGTTGACAGCATATTCTTTTTTTTTTAACCTTAAAAAAAAAAAAGGAGCCTATCAGGCTGCGTGAGGCGCTGCATACCTGTAATCCCAGCACTTGGAAGGCTGAGGCAAAAGGTCTGGGAGTCTGAGTCAAGGCTTGGCTATAAGGAGAGACACTCTCCCAAACAAATAAAAAAACAAATCAGGAAAATAAAGAAAACACGCCAAATAAAAAGCCATCTAAAGCCAGGTGTGGTGGTACACGCTTGTAATCCCAGCACTCGGCAGCAAGGCTGAGGCAGGTCGATCTCTGTGAGTTTGAGGCCAGCCTGGTCTACAAAGTGAGTAAGTCCAGGAAATCCAAGGCTATATAGAGGAACCCTGTTCAAGAGGGGGAAAAAGCCATCTAAACTCTTAGAACCTATCAAGTCCCCAGCACTGAACTAGTGCTAGGTAAACGGCTAGGCAGGCCAGACAGGGGTCAGGGTGGCTGGCCTCACTCACTGCAATGAGTCAGAAAAACAGATATGCAGCTATACAAACCAAGCCAGCAACCTATGTGGATGGACACAGGCCAGCCTGGGGAAAAGTGACAGGAGAGGAGAGGACACCTTTAGATGGACCGGCCTAAGAGGCCACCGCACGGATCCAGCCTTCACATCCCTGGCAAGAAGGGTGAGTGCAGGGATGGCTCGGGGCCTGGCGACCCTGAGGTTGTTGGAGGAGTACCCAGCAGGAGGTAGAGTGTAGAGGCCAAGGACCCTCAGGAAGGTATCTAGTGGAAGGCTTCCTAGAGGCTGCCGATGCTGGCACGGGAGTGAGGGCGGAAGCTCAATGTTAGTCAAAGGGAACACATCATTTACAGGGTAACTCCGTAGGCCTAGACACAGGAGCACAGAGAGGCCCCCACACAAGGCCTTCTTGAGGGGGGAAGGTGTGGAAGCGCTCTGCAGCACACTTTGGACCCTGTTACAACCCCTAAGAGATGCTCAGGCAGGTGCCTGAGGACCTGGACCAGGGCCTGGCCTCGCATCTTAATAGCTCAGAGCAGATACTTCAGCTCCAAGGCTGAACGAGGCCCTGGCCAGGGAGCACTCACAGAAGGGAGGCCTAGGACTCAGAAGGACTTGTCCAGCCGCGCTGGGCAGTGAGCTCCGATGGACACACACTCACCTCCCAGGGTCCTTGATGATCCACCAGTTATTGATGTCTTTGAAGGGGTAACAGGTCACCTGCTGCTGGTGGGAGCTGCCACGGCCACTCTCATATCTGTGTGAGATGTCAACAAAGAAAACACCTCAAGCAGCCAGCCGGGACCCACGGGCTGCTCTGCTCCCCCTTGGTTTCTGGAGAGACCACCCAGTAGGACGTGTTACCCGACAATACACAGTCTGTGTCCCAGTGGTCAGAGAACATGGAAAAAACACTGTCAGGCAGAGCTGCTCAGAGGCTGCCAGAGGAGGCAAGGCCATGGCATGCTATAGCCCTCAGGGTTTCACACTGGATACCACTAAAGTCATGAGCCTGGGCCTGAAGCCTGGCTGCCTTTCTCTCTCTAAACTTGATCACAGAAAGTGACAGCTCTTAGCATAAGCAAACTGGAGAAAGCAAAATATTTGGTTTTTTTTTCCCCCAAAACATTTGTGATTGCAAATTAAAATGGTCACTTTCCTTACATCATGGGATAGGTGTTCTTGTGGGAATGAAGCCAGCAGGGCAAGGGTTTGCCAAGGACGTTCCTCAGAGTGACCTGAGAGCCAAAGGCCACCTCCAGGGGCTGGCCTTGGGTGATGCGGGCTAGCCCCCCCTAAGACAGAGAGAAAAGGTCTCAGGTGAGCTCAGGAGACTAACCATCCTTCTACCCCATGGGTCCCAAGATGGAGAGGTGTCAGGCTCAGTGGCAGTGCCCTCACTGTGGAGCCATCTCATCGGACCAAGACCAACAATCCTAGCCTGGCCTTGGTGACGGATGGGGTAGTGGCAGATATGGTCATATAATTCACTGTAACTAGCTCTCAGAGACTGGGGTCCTACTGAGCTACAAATTGTAAGTGGGTGTGTGCTCACTTACTGGTGAGGTATTCAGGTGGCCTTTCCACCAGAGATTCCTTTTACAAGTATCTATCCTGTGAGAGGCAGGCGCCCGTGTCTGAGAGCCGAGGAAATGTAGTAACATCAAATGTGACCATCTACTCCAGACCACACCCCTCACCACCGCACAGTGTTCCAGTTTAGGGGGATTGGGGGTCACCCACATTCAGAAGGTCCGAAATGCAAAACGCTCTCTCTGTCATGTGAAGCCAAGTGTCGTACAAAACACTCAAGATGTTCTGGAGATCTGAACCCGTTGACTGCAGACTTCCATGTTAAGGTGCTCAACCTGCAAGCGTCTGCAGCTCGTGACTCTCACCAGGCTTGGGTCTCTCTCATGAGGCATTTAACTGCGCAATCAGGATTTCAGAATTCCTTTAAAAATCAACATGGGCTGGGAGGTGCAGTCACACGCCTTTAATCCCAGCATTCCACCACTTGGGAAGCAGAGGCAGAGGCAGGCAGATTGCTGTGAGTTCGAGGACAGACAAGGCTACACAAAGAAGCCCTGTCTAAAAAGAAAGAAAGAAAGAAAGACAGACAGACAGACAATAAAAACCCCAACATGGCTGTCATTTATTTGGCTTTTTTTTTTTTTTTTTTGAGACAGGCTTTCTCTGTATAGCCTTAGGTGTCCTGGATTCACTTGCTTTGTAGACCAGGCTAGCCTCGAACTCACAGGGATCCACCTGCCTCTGCCTCCCGTGTGCTGGGAGTAAAGGCATTTATTTGGCTTTTTAAAACAAGGTGTTGCTACAGAGGCCTGGCTGGCCCTGACCTGCGGCAACCCATCTATCTCTTCCTCCCGAGGGCTCCAAGTACCACCACGGCCAGATCTGACCCTGCTAGACAGAAACTCTGAGGCCGTCTTTGTTCGGCAGCAACCTGGACATCATGTTTCTTACCTCCAAGCTGGCTTGGAAGGCGCTGGACATGATTTGGTCATGGGGCCCAGAGCGGTAGAGCAGCAGTAAGTGGACGTAGAAGAACAGTAAGTACAGGAGGACAGGGATGATCACCAGAGCCACCACTCTGGCGAGCAAGTGACTGAACACGTGGATCTGCCAGGGGAAGAGAGGAAAGGTCTTCCTATCTGCAGAGCGGCGCGAGCGGTTCCAGACCCTGCATGCAGGCTTAGGAAAAGTCACTGAGAAGCCCCATCTCCCATGCATACCCTGGGGAGGCTCGAAGGTGAGCTGCCCGACTCCCACTTCCTCCTGAAGCCTGGAGGATCCACTTCTTTAAGGCAACTCCTCCCTAAGCCAGCTCCACACCCCCCAACCCCAAACCCTGCAAACTCGGTGGCACTGACACGAGCACCTACATTTGACAAGGTCTGGTCTCCGATCAGGTCCCAGGCATGGACAGCTGCAATGCTGAGCACGAGCAAGTAGGTAAAAATTCCCATGTATTTGATACTGAAAAAGACAGACTTGAAATAAGGTTACAAGTCTGACAACCCCATAGACAGGAGGAATACTGTCCACATCGGGGGCTCTAACTCACCCAACAGCGCAGGAACAAGAGACCCCGGTCAGCATTAGCCACAGCCACCAGTGCAGTGAGAAAGGGCTGGGACACAAAGAGAACAAGGAAGCGTTCACATGACTCATCCTACAGGTCAGGATGGCACATGCTTCTCTGAGCAGTCTCAAAGTTGGCCAGTCCTTCTGGGCCCCAGCCACAATACAAAGAACCCGCCTTCCCGTGTGGGTCTCAGAAGAACTTTTCTTTTTGTCAAGAAGAAAAATTTGAGCTGGGCCATAGTGGCGCATGTCTTTAATCCCAGCACTCGAGGACAGAGGCAGGTGGATTGCTCTGAGTTCAATGTCAGCCTGGTCTACAAAGCGAGTCCAGGACAGCCAAGGCTACAGAGAGAAACCCTGTCTCGAAAAACAAAAAAACCAAACAACAACAACAACAACAACAAAAGAAATAAAAAAATTTACTGTGGTTAAAGTAGAAATAGGATGAGGTTATAAAATCATGTAACCAAAAGGCATTCTGCAAGCAGCTCCTCAAGGCAAAAGGCACTAGAAGTCACCCAGGGCTAGGGGCAGGGACATCCCAGAACCCCGGCACTCTAGAGGCTGAGGTGGAGGGATGGCAGCCAGCTAAGCCTCCACAGCCAGACCATCCAAAAACCAAAGGACACCCAACCTGGGAGCCCTTCCCTCCTAACCAGAAAGGCATGCCTCTCTTTCCGTACCTGTGTGTTTGGGAGTTGAAGCACTTCAGGTAGGACAACACGGCCAGGAGATTAAAAAATATCAGTATGGACTCCAGCAACATGAGCCTGGACTGGGTGATCAGGGCGTTTTCTGTTACAGAGACAAACAGTTGTCAGTACGGAGCCGCACAGGCTGCTGGGAATACAAGACCAATCACAGGAGAGAGATGAAGACAGCCATCTCTCCATAGAGAGGGGGACCCCCCTCTGAGGATGCCAGTCCCTGTCTATACAAAGACAGGCATTTGTATAAACTTTGCACCAAGCTGGCTGCATAATTTAAGTCATTTATGGCTTACCTAAAACCCTTCATACAAGGTAAATGGCACATATTTAGTTTAATGTCTTGTTAAGGGAACAAGGGGGGAAATCTTTTCCTTTTTGAAGACTTATTTATTTAATGTGTTATGTGTTCTGCTTACATGTGTGTACATATGTATACCATGTAAGTGCCTGGTGTCTGTGGAAGTCAAAAGAGAGTGTTGGGTTCCCTGGAACTGGAGTCATGGACAGTCGTAAGCCACCATTCGGAAGCTGGGAACCAAACTCAGGTCCCCTACAAGACCCATGAGTGCTCTTAACCTCTGAGCTAGGTCTCCAGTCCCCAACAAAAACATTTTTATGTAGTTGGTTAAAAAAAAAAAAAAAAAAAGGGGGGGGGGAACAAACTCTTGCTATAGCCTAGGCTCACCTCACACTAAGATGCTTCTGCCTCAGGCCTCCAAGCGCTGAGGTTACAGGCCCAGCAAGATCCTTCATGGGGTGTGCCTGTTCTGGGGATGGGAATGGACCCAGGGCCTCATAAACGCTAGGCCAGGGCCCAATCACTATGTTACATCCCCAAACTCAGGGTCTTTACATATTAGTTTTTTGTTCCCCCAGAGCTGAGAATCGAACCCAGGGCTTTGTGCTTGCTAGGCAAGCGCTCTACTACTGAGCTAAATCCCCAACCCCATTTTTTTTTAGACAGGGTTTCTCTTATAGTCCTGACTGTCCTGGACTAGCTTTGTAGACCAGGCTGGCCTGGAACTCACAGAGATCAGCCTGCCTCTGCCTCCCAAGTGCTGGGATTAAAGGCGTGCGCCACCATGCCTGGCCCTCATATTAAAATTAAAAAAAAATTACACCTATATATGTGTGTGAATGTGTATGCCCCTGAACACTGTCTGGCAGCCCCCACCTTTAATATGCCATCATGGCCACATTTCCACTTCTGAAAAGAGTCTGACCCCACAGTCCGTCCATCCTACATCAAAGAGGGCAGCCTGGGAGTGGAGGCCAGTCGGGAACCTGGATGAAGCAGATGTGCTCACGAGGGAGCACACCCATCAACACCAGGCTCCACTCTCCAAGCCTCACGCTGAAATGCCACAGAGGGACATTTCCTGTACACTGGCAGGCAGGCAGGCAGGCTGGCAGGCAGGCAGGCAGGCAGGCAGGCAGGCAGCAGGCAGCAGGCAGGCAGGCAGGCAGGCAGGCTGGCAGGCAGGCAGCAGGCAGGCAGGCAGGCAGGCAAGCAGGCAGGCAGGCAGGCTGGCAGGCAGGCAGGCAGGCTGGCAGGGATCCAAGGCTTACCAATGAGCATCAACAGGGCGGCTCCCATGGCAGTACAGTGGGAAAAGTGGAGCTCCGACACTATCTGGTAGGCCATGGGTACTGACAGGGCCCCGGCAAGGGCTGGCAGCAGACGCAAGGACCACACGGGCACATTGCTACTGTATTCTGGAAAGGGCATGACACAGCAGAGCTGAGAGCATGCGTATTGACACACAGCCACTCACAGACACTGAAATGCAACTCTATAAAGCTAGGAGACACATGAGCAACTGAGGGTGCAAACGCGGGGTCAAGGCTCTGAAATCAGCCTTAGCATTTTTGTCGTGGGTGGATTTAGAGACGGGGTCTCACCACTGGGCATGGTGATGCGCATTGTAAATCCCAGCGAGGCAGAGGCAGGAGGATTGCTGTGAGTTCAAGGCTAGCCTGGTCTACATAGTGGGTTCCAGGACAGTCAAGACTACCTGGTGAGACCTTGTCTCAGGAAAAAAAAAAGTTAAGTTCTCAAACTCCAGAGTTCAGGTGATCCTCTGGCCTCAGTCTCCCTGGGAAGCTAGGACTATAAACATAAACTACCATGTGCCCAAACTGCTTTGAAATGAGCTCTGCCATCTAGGGACCAGCTCTCACTGGGCACGGGAATGATAAGCAAGGGTTCTGAAATTAATGGTGACTTAATATAATATTTACCCCAAGCAGCTATGGCCACATACAAAGTTTATGCATACAAGGGACAGTGGCTATCAAATGCCACAGGATACATGTACCAAGAGCCAGGGACAAAATAATTAACAATCACACAACACTTATACACTTTATCACACCTTACTCTCTTTTTATTTTTTTGTTTGTTGTTTTAGTTTCTTTTTTTTTTTTTTTGGTTTTTCGAGACAGGGTTTCTCTGTGTAGCCTTGGCCATCCTGGACTCACTTTGTAGACCAGGCTGGCCTCGAACTCACAGTGATCCACCTGCCTCTGCCTCCCGAGTGCTGGGACTAAAGGCGTGCGCCACCACGCCCGGCCTTGTTTTAGTTTCTTGAGGCGGGGTTTCTCTGTGCAGTCCTGGCTGTCCTAGACTCATTTTTTGTAGACCAGGCTGGCCTTGAACTCAGAGATCTGCCTGCCTCTGCCTCCCTGAGTGCTGGGATTAAAGGTGTGCATCACCATGCCCGGCTTATTTGTCATTTTTCTTTCTGTATTTTATGGGTGTTTCGTCTGCATATATGACTGTGTATGTTTGGCCAAAAGTAGGTGTCAAACCCCGGGAACTGGAGTTACAGATGGCTGTGACCTGCCATGTGGGTGCTGGGAATCAAATCCTGGTTCTCAGCAACAACAGTCAGTGCTCCTAATTGCTGAGTCATCACTCCAGCTCCTTCATCCAGAGCTTTGAAAAGACGTTCACTTGTATCCAAATAACCAATTATATCCCGGTTCAGATCAGTAAAAGGTAACTGTTGGGTCTCTGGAAGGCACCATGTCTCTATTCTTTCATATACAGACTAATGAGGAAAGTTAAAACCCTTACCTGCTCCAATACGGTTCCACAAGAAGTTACCGTCGAATCCTCCTAAGTAACCTAAAACAAAAAATTTGGAATATAGACCAGACCAAACAAGGCGAGAAAACAAGACACGATTTCTGCCCTTGAGACATTTTACTTGATAAGCTTAATATATTTCAGGACCTAAAAGGCTGTTTCTCTTACCTACCTCCCAAGGCTAGTAGCATGTGGCCAAATGGTGGCCCACTGTCATCCAGAAAGAAGATACGCTTCATGTAAAAGGAAATGTACTGGCCGTAATACACTTCATCAAAGCTGCAAACAAACACAAGCCACCTTTATAGCCAACTAGAAATCTTTTTTTTTTTTTTTTCCAAGACAGGGTTTCTCCTCTGTGTAGCCTTGGCTGTCTTAGACTCACTTTGTAGACCAGACTGGCCTTGAACTCAGAGATCCACCTGCCTCTGCCTCCAGGAGTGCTGGGATTAAAGGCATGTGCACCATCACACCAGGCCCAAATAGAAATCTTAACTGGTACTTAAGCTTTATTAAAAAAAAAATTTTTTTTTGTTTTTTTCAAGACAGGGTTTTTTCTGTGTAGCCTTAACTGCCCTGGACTTGCTCCTAAAATAATTTTTAAAAAACATTTCTTTATTATGTATAGTTTTTCACCTGCACGTCTACCTGCAGGCCAGAAGAGGGTGCCAGATCTCACTATAGACGGCTGTGAGCCACCACGTGGTTGCTGGGAATTGAACTCAGGACCTTTAAAAGAACAGGCAAGTGCTCTTAACCTCTGAGCCATCTCTCTAGCCCTATAAAATTACTTTTTTTGGTACACGTATTTTGTCTGCATGTATGTCTGTACACACTTGTGCAGTGTCCACAGACGGCAGAAGAGCGCATCAGATCCTCTTGAAAACTCGAGTTAGAGACAGTTGTGAGTCCCATGTAGATGCTAGGAACTGAACCCAGGTCCTCTGCAAGAGCTGCCAGTGCTCCTAAGTGCTGAGCCAGGTGTCCAGCCAGCTAGCAATCTTAACTATAAACACAGGCAGGAGAATAAAACCTCAAGTTTCCACTGACTTCAGGTGAGTGAAAAGCCAAGGTCAGATCCTTTGTTCTACCTGCATTCAGCCCCCAAACACTAAGACGTTTAGCATCACAAATGTTAAAATAACAAATACAGCATTCCTGAACCTGCAGGAGCTTGGTGGAAAACTCACCAGGCCCAGTGAGCACCAGGGTTAATTGCTTTGTGCAGAGCCCCCCCTTTTTTTCTTTTTTTGAGACAGGGTTTCTCTGTGTAGTCTTGGCTGTCCTAGACTCGCTTTGTAGACCAGGCTGGCTTCAAACTTGCAATGATTTGCTTACCTCTGCCTCCTGAGTGCTGGGATTAAAGGCGTGCGCCACCATGCGTGGCATCTATTTCTTTAGTTTTTCCTCCCCTGCACGGACATGTATGTGCTATACAGAACATGTATTCATGCTCATGTGTGTGAGAGTACATGTGTGGGGGGTGTCATACCTGTGTGTGCACATATATGTGGAGGCTCAAGGTTGACATCTAATGTCTTTCTTGGTCACTCTCCACTTTATCTCCTGAGACGGCCTCTCATTCAGTCTGAAGCTTGCCACTTTGGCTGCTATGGCTAGCTAGCCTGCTTCAGAGAGTCCTTGATTGAGCTAGCAGGACACTAGGATTACAGATGAGACACAATGCTCACATGGCATCTGAGTGAGTGCTTAGGATTTGAACTCTGGTCTTCACACTTGGTGTGGCACCTCCCCAGTCCTCCTCACAGCTTTTGACTTAGGGATGTACTGGCCAAGCTACTGAACAGCCTCATGAGTCTTGAGGCTAACTCCACCTTACCCTCTCGCCAGCCACCAGCCCTCAAGTCAGGACGCTCTCAAAGACCTGCATGTTCAGCTCCAGAGGATCGAAAGCCCTCTTTTGGTTCCGAAGGCACACGCACGCAGGCAGGCAGGCAGGCAGGCAAAGACACACACATTCTTTCTCTTAAAAGATAATTCTTGGCCAGGCATGGTGGCGCACACCTTTAATCCCAGCTCTTGGAAGGCAGAGGCAGGCGGATCGCTCTGAGTTCGAGGCCAGCCTGGTCTACAAAGCGAGACCAGGACAGCCAAGGCTACACAGAGAGACCCTGCCTCAAAAAACCAACCAACCAAACAAACATCTCATCTTCCAGAAGTGTATATTGAATTAATCATAAATGAAATATAGTATCTTAGGATTTGCCTCAAATGAATCTGTTTTAAGGGTAGAGGCTGGGTAACGACTGTATTGACAGAAGGATCTTATTCTATTTGTAAACGTATCTAACATCTGTAACAAAGGAGAAGACCCGCATTACTTAATAAACACCCTTTCAGCAACAGCAGTATGTTTCCCCTTATGAACCAAGCAAGGCTCCCGTCCAAATCCACCAAAGCCTCTCCTTTCAAATTTAGAAGGAAACTGCACCTGACTTGAGCCATTCTTACTACAGTCCTACAATCCAAGACCTAAAAGGTTATACGGCACAGGGCCCCACACCCACGCTGCCGGAGATGACCATCCCTGGTTGTCACCCTGACTACATCTGGAATGAACTACCATCCAGAAGTTGAGGGCACACCTGTGAGGTCTTGCTTGCTCTGAGGTGGGTGAAGCCACTTCTAGTCCCGACCTTTGGGTCAGGAAAGACACCCACCTTTAATCCGGCTCTTTAATCAGGGCTCTATCTTCTGCTCAAAGTCTGTATGAGGCCTCAGAAGTAGGATGCTTTTACTCTTTGCCTGCTTGCCCTCACCTTGCCAGCACTCCGTTCCTTCACTGGCATCACAGCCTACTTCTTCGGGATTCTAGCATATACTGAAGACCAGCGGAGACGGCCAGCTTTGTGGACTGAGCAAGTACTGGATCCTGAGACTTTCCATTTATTCACAGGCAGCCATTGATGGGTTAGCTGGACTGCAGCCTGTAAATCATTCCAGCAACCCCCCACCCCCCTCCACACACACATGTAGGTTGTTAACTCTAGAGAACCCTGAGTGACACTCTGCTAAAACATCCATCACCAAGAGGCCCAGAGGGGCTGGAGAGATGGCTCAGAGGTTTAGAGCACTGGCTGCTCTTCCAGAGGTCCTGAGTTCAATCCCCAGCAACCACATGGGGGCTCTCAACTATCTATAATGAGATCTGGCGCCCTCTTCTGGCATGCAGGCAGAATAATCAACAAATAATAAATAAGTTAAAAAAAAAAAAAAAAAAAAGAGGCCCAGAAAGTCAGAATTTCTCCTCAGCAAGGCGCTTCGGGTCACTGAGAACAATGCCTCGTGGATCGCACACCCCCCCTCCCCCATCCCTACTTACACCACAGCCCGAGGGTAGGAGAGTTGCCAGAGTCGGGTAAGTAGTCCCAGGGCAGTCAGGGCTACCAAGTTCAAGTTGATGTCAGCAGTCACCACTAGAGGCCGCTTCAAAAATCTCAACATTTTGCAGAAAAGCAAGCTTGGGAGGACAGCCTGGAAAAGAGGGGAGGGGCTACCATGAACAGTAAATAGGTAGGAGCCTGCAAAGGTCCAAAAGACACTACAAGGATCCTAAAGCAGCCTGAAGGGTCAGAAAGAACGACTCTTCTAGAACATACCTGTTGGAGGATTAATGTTGTGCTCAAGCACGGGGTCCCCTTAAAAACATTTGAGGGATTAACTGAGGAATCTCATTCACTCCCTTCTACAAGCCATTCCATTAACACCTGCTGGGCTCTTGCTAGGAGCGAGGCTGCTAATTAAAGATGTGGCCTCTCTTATGCCGTCCTACAGTGGCCGAAAACTAACCCCAACTCTGGTGAGCTCTGGGCACCGTTACAGCCCAGTGACCTAGATGGATCTTCCCGTCCTCTCCCGGGGGCTTTCCTCTCCTCCTAGAGTTGTCCCGAGCCCCTTTTTTCTCTACAGCTCTGCACATCCCGGCTCTTTTCCATCAGGAGGCCGCCCTGGAACCGCCCATGCTCAGCCAGGACCGGAACATCCACCGACCCTAGCGCGCCGCCTCCTATCCGGATCCCGGAGCCCCAGCACGGCTCTCGAATCTGGCTCTCCAAAAACCTTACTAGCGTTTCTTCGAGTCCCGCTGAGCGGCTCTTCATGTGGGGCCACGCCTGCGAACCGCCAGGCAGGGTCGACCGTTGGGGGCGAGGCCGCTCGACACTCCGCACCGCCCACCGATCCACGTTCAACTGGTTGCTCCTGCGAGGCTTACAATCAGCGGCGCGCGTGCGCGGCAGGAGCGCGAAGGTGGCGGCGCGCGTGCGCCGCAAGAGGGTGAAGGTGGCGGCGCGCGTGCGCGGCAGGAGCGCCAAGGTGGCGGCAAGCTCAGCCGGCGTGAACGTGGGAAGCGGCGACCGTCTTTGCCTCAGCGGGCTTAAGCGCTCGCGTTGCAGTTTTTAAGAAAGCACAGCGGGTTCCCACAAGCTCCGCACGTGCTTGGAGCTCTCCGTTTCGGGGCTCCGGCCGACCGCAGCGTTCTCATTACGGAGCGCGCTGGCTGAGGAAGGGCACCGGTAAAGCGCTTTCAAGCCTGAGTGCACGGAGCCTCCTGGGGCTTCAGGCAGAGAGAATGATGGATCGGTTTTATCCCTCAACTCTTCCCCCAGGGTCTCAGACTCACACATGGCCTTGATTTTCTGATTCCACCGCCTCTGCTTCTGCAGCTCAGATATTAATTGCAAGCATGCCTTTTTAGGTGGGTTCTCGGGATCAAATTCAGGAAGGGCTTAGCTGGCAAGCCCTTCCTGTACCGACTGAACTATCAACCCCAGATCTAGAATCAGGCGTCTTTTGCTTTGCCAAAATTCATTTTTTTTTACAAATTGGCTGAGCATTGGATGGCATCGGTTAAGGCTGTAGCAAAGGTGTGTGTGTGTGTGTGTGTCCGTGACCGTCCCAGTGGTTAGGAGCGCTGATGGCTCTTGAAGATCTCGGTGTGATTTCCACATGACACATGACAGCTCACACACAAAATAATTCAATAAAGATGCAGGGTATTGTTTGTTCCTCGCTTCTCCGTGACAACATGGTCTACCCACGGTCCAGCAGAGAAAGGGCGGTGGGACTTTGGAGAGCCAGCTCTTTGGGCCCCAGAAATTCAGTCTGAGCATGTAAGCCATGCTGGCGCTTCAGGACAGGCCGTAGGCACTCAGCCTCAGGAGGACACCGGAGCTACGGACATGGGGTATAAAAGGTGACAGATGCTACCGCCCAGATCCCTGCCTGTTCTCTAGCAAGAGGCTTAGGAATCTGAGGGATTGGGGTTCCTCATGCATACCGCCTTTTTGCCCCCCCCCCCCTTTGAGACAAAGTCTTCCATGCTGGGTGGCCCAGAACTCGCTCACTATGTGCTCACCAGTGACTGCTGAGTCCACACAACCCCACTTCAGCAGATAGGCTTAGCAATTAGTAAGGAAGGAACTTGTGTCGGAGAGTGAGAGCCCTGTGTAACCAAGGTTACACACTTCCGGCGATGGCAGTCAAGGACAGCTGCCTGAAACCATGAGAATCTCTTTCGCCCTTCCTGCCCCAGACCTGGCAGTCCTTTGGAGCTTGTCTTTGCTACTTTGTGGGCTCTTTCCCCCACTCTTTATCCCGCCCCTCCCCCACTTCACTCTCTAACATTAGATAGGAGAGAAAGAAGGATGGGGGGGGGGGAAGAAGAGATCCCTGAATCTAATTTTCCCCAACTGTTCCTTCCAGTTTCCAGCCCCTTCTAACTTTCCCCCAACCGTTCTTCCCTGAGTTCCCCAACAGTCTGCTTAAACAGCCCCTTCTCCCAGTTCTCCCGGTACTAGCAGCTCCAAACTGTAGCAGCTGTTCCCACCGAGCAGCTGCTCGGCTCAAATTCTCCTGGCCAAACTGTCTCCCAACAGCATCCTCTGCACCAACTGCCTTCTCCTCCGGCTCCACTCAATCCCTGTGGTGTCCTGATTTTGGACAACCTGCACAGTCTGTGGTTCTGAATGGCATTTCTCACTACCCTCTCAAGAAACAGCTCCCACTTCACCTCTGATTCTAGGAAATGCCTCTAGTATTGAGGGAATATGACTCTTGTCGCCCACTGCTCATCCTCGTAACTTTATGCCTATGTCAGCCACATAAAGCCTTAACTTTCCTCATTGACCTTCTGGGCCCACACACTTAACCCACCGCACACTTTTTTATCTGAGATAACTTTCCAATTCCTAGAAACCTGGTATGAACCTTCTGAAGTGGCTGTTCTGAATTCCAAGATTTGTGTGTGTGTGTGTGTGTGTGTGTGTGTGTGTGTGTGTGTGTGTGTGAGAAGTGATAGTTTACATCAGCTGTTGTATCCACCAAACCTTTTATTTCAATGTCACTCATTTTCAACTTTAACTTTGGTCTCTGATCATTAACAACTGTTTACCAGTACTTCTAAACCCTCCTGTCCTTTCTACTTCAGCAGCTTTGCCTTTAATATAGGTAAAGAGTAACAGCTGAGCAATCCTATCACCTGCGTTAACGTCCTTTTTTTTTTTTTTAATATGTAAGCCATTATTTTAATTTCTCCTTTGACCTATTCATCTATAATTCCTGGATACACAGTGGATCCTTGTGAAATCAAACTGGTCCCTCCCAAGATATCCATACTGTCCCTGCAGGCAAAGGGCATAAACTCCAGTGGTTATTTTATAACATTGCGTTTATCTGTGGCCAAGTCTAGAGCAGCACTGCCTGCAGTGGCGTGCATTAGAGCTGCAGTATATGTTGAGGAGGCTTTTCCCCCAGTTTCTTATTTCTGTGTTGACAAAAGGCAAACAAGAGGCTCATACTTTTTGCTGCAGGGCCTTGAACTAGGCCTCCATTTTGTTTCCCGAAGGCAAGAAATTGCCTTGGATGCTCTCTTGGGCCTACCTACACTCATTGGTCCATGGCAACCCTTGCCACATCGCCTGCACACCCCTGGAAGGCTAGGCTTTCCTTCTGGTTTATATTTAGAAAAACTATTGCCCTTAGACATCCTTGTTCACAATCTTGTTGCAAATGACCATATTTTCCACAATTAAAGCACTGGGCATTTTGAGATCTGACACCTTTAGTGGCTTAGTCACAGTCTTTTTCCAGAGTTGAGCCAGCCATATCTTCCACAGTTAAAGCACCCTGCATTTTGAGATCTAAAACCTTTAGCTATGGCTTGCCCAGTTATTGTGGCATTGTACTCTGCCGTCTCCTTAATCCACTCTTCTGTAGGTGCTGCCCTTGCCTTTAATGGCCTAATAATGTTTTTTTTCATTTTCCATATGTAAGTTTTCAAATGCCAAGGTCTCAATTAGCAGATGAGACCAATCTTTGGGGGGGGGGGGAGTGAAGGCCTCTCCAGAGCCTTGTATGATTTTTATAAATGACAGTGACTTCTTTCCTGGCTCAACTTTCTCCCAAGCTCTTAAAAGACATTGTTCTAAGATTGTGTCTTCAAATTGAACTTGTTTTTGTATATAATCATACTGACTTCCCTCTATTATTAACTGGTCCCTCACTATATTAATTCCCCTCACTCTACTGTGCTATCCCAAATTCTCCATAACCACCATTGCAATTGAGGACTAGACTCTGGTGCAGCTGTTACCAATCCCCTCCATTCTTGGGGAATACTATTTTGAGTAGTCCAGTTATTTAGAGGTTGTTTCACATTGGGTGAGTGCATCCCGTAAGACATCCATCACTGCCTCTTTGAAATGCCTTAAGTATGTCATTTCTATAGGACGCCATCCTATTTCGTCATAACCTTGTGGATTATCGCCATCAGCAGGCCTATGCTGTGTAACTACTGGGAAGGCTATTGGTGATTTTGTGTCGAGGACTGCCTGTCTCAAATGGGGTCTGTAGGTTTACTCTGTCTCATCTGACTGCCCTTCTGCTTTCCCAGTTATTTGACTTGGATGCCTTTTGATACAGTTTCTTCCCCTCCGTCTGGTTCTGTCATAGACAATGAACCGATTTTCCCCCGCTTTTTTTCTTTTTTTTTGATTCCCAAGCGTCTCTATCTCTACCTGTATTTTTTTTCCAGTCCAGCCAGTGTTTGAACTTTTTCATAAACAAAATAGCCCAAAGTAAGGAAAAGGAGGGAAACAAAACAAAAACTTCTGCTGAAAACCATGAGGTGTATGTCCCCGCAACAGCCTCAGCAAACATCCAGTTTGCTTTTTAAAACTGTGTCCATCCCTCCTCTTCCAGCCTCAAACGTCCCATGGCGCCTAGCCCCACACTGGGCACCACTCCTCCTCCAGTCCCTGTAGAAATCCAGATAGGAGGCAGGCAGGGAGGTACAGGCTGCATATGATGGGTTGGCCCACAGGGAGAGGAAAGGGCTTCTTGGTGCTGCCCATTTTCAAGATACACCTTAACTGCAGTCCCCATGCTGTGGTAGGGGTCCCTCGGGCCTATGGGAAAAGAGATTTCCATGGAGGCCAACTAACGTCCTTCAATATACATTAATTTGTATAATCTGTAATCCCTTCCTTGTTTAGTATGCCTTCCCAGAGACCTTGAAGGACAGAGACTGTCATGTGTTGTAGTCTCTTGTCTACTTTGGGGATATATTTAGAATCCTATCTTAAGGTTTTAAAATAACCAATACAATTATGGGAGACAAAGAAGCAAAAGTCTCATAAAAAAGCCATGAAAGAGTCCCACAGAAACTGCTAGTGTAATTAGAAGCTGCTTTCCTGAAGATGCCTGCCTGGCTGACTGTCCCCTTGGAACCCTACCACTTAGTTTAGGCATATATCAGCTGCCCCCAGTTTGCACGTACGCTATAAAAGAGTAGAGTTCCTACTTCTTCCCAATGACTGTGAAACAAAACTGACACAACCTGAGAAAGCATGTTTGGCTTTATTTTTTTTTTATACTTTTTTAAAATTTAAATAAGGAGAGTTCTTTCATATGGAAAGAGCTAGTACAATCACATATTTGAAAGGAGAAACAACAGGGACTGAACCGGAGGGAAGGGAGGGCGTAGTCACTATTCCATTTCCCATCCGAGGTAAGAGGTTCTCCAAATCACGTCTAACAAGCTGCACAGCACATCTTTAGCATTGTCTGCCCTCTCAAATAGCTGCTGTAAGTGAAAAGACAGAGGAAAGGCCAAAACAAAAGCAAAAAGAAACAAAATGACCCTCAAAAAGAAGGAACACCCCCCCAAATCCTTTTCTATTAAAAGGTATGAGGTCGAGAGCTGAGGGCACAGGACCCCTTTCAACAACTGAGGAGCCTTGCTGAGTCTTCACAGCCATTGCTGCTCCAGGATCGGGACATGCCGAAGATACGAGGCCTGGGGATGTTGCAGGTCTGAAGCGGGCAACTGGGAGCTGCAGGTGACATGCGCCTGGAAGACCGCCAGCCAGAGCTAGTAGGCTTAGTGGAGAGCGCAGCTGGGCAACTGCTCACCCTGACACTGAGCTGCTCTGTTCCAAACGACCTAACCTGCCTTAGAGCCATCTCACTTGGATGGCTCCATTTCCCACTCATCAAAGTATACAACAGAAGACACACCTTTGTGCCCTTGCTTATAAAAAGATTCCCAAGAGACCCTCTGACCTAGACTTGCACTGCTGGAATGTGGGCAAAATGGACCTGAAAGGCAACATGCAGGTACCTGGCAGAGGGGAACCCAACAGATGTTGGGGGGTAGACCTAGCCTCAGCGGACACATGCTTGTGCCCTGGGCTCCTGAGTGTCTGGCATTCACCACTTCATCACTGACCATCTGGGATGTGGCTCCAGAGGACAAGACAGCAAAGTTGCTTCTGACACACTATCCAACTGTCATCTCTAGAGGAAGCAGAGCAACCGTGGCTTTGGAAATGAGCCAACTTTCCTGAATGTGTAATGCAGTCATCCTTTGCTTTCCCCCTTAAGGAATCTGAGACCCAGAAGTGCTCTGTGAACTCAGAATTTGAAAATGGTGAACTTGGGAATAAGATGTGGAAAGTAACTGTTAAGAAACTGGACTTAATGCAGCTGGCAGAAGTCTTTAGCCAATGGATGCTGAACATAAACCATCAGGCCCACCAGTACCGAAGAGTCCATGGTTGCCAGACCACGGATTGCACCATCGGTGGCCCCCAACAAAAGGTGACTTCCATAGGCAAGAGTAAAAGATTCTGCCCCATCTCCATCCATCTCAGCAGTAGTAGAAAAGGCAGGTGCTGGGTTTTACCTGTTCCCACCAAAGGCCATGGCACCTTGACAGACGCTCCTGTGTTTTTTATCTGTGATCTGAAGATGGGGGTTTGAAACCAAAATAAGACCCCAAGTCCTATTACACTTTGAACCTGACTCTAAAAACCACATGAAGAGATATTGCACCTTTTAAACATCTCTGCACTAAAACTTGGCTTGACCAGATCATCTGAGGGGAGGGACATCTGGCTCTAAGCTTGCCCTCTATCCCCAGAGTCTAGTTGCAAATGTGCATCTCAGAGGGCAGAGCCCACAGCCGAGATCGCAGAGGTGTGCACACACCAAACTTCACATGCAATTTCCTGGCCTTCCCTGCACAGAGGAATTCAGACAGTATATAGACAGAGCAGTGGAACATTTACTTTTTTTTTTCCATCTAGACCTACAACATCAATACATATAAATAAATTCTAGTGTTTCTTGTCTTTATTTAGGGTGGGAGGCAGGAGGGAAATACAGGGTGAGAGAAAGGACTGAAAACAGGTGACCTAATTTTTCTTCTCAAACAGGAAGTACTGCCATCCGACAGCAGGTTCACCTAAAGGGCACATTTGAGTTTGTAACAGCATCCTGTGAAATTCTGAAGGAGAAAATGTTTCTTTTGACACATACGCCCACCAAGCATTAGGTAAGGTGGGTCTGGCCGCATTTCTAATGATGGGTAGAGGTGACTGTGTGTGGCTTTTTCTGACTGAGACTGATCAGGGTAGAGCTTGGCAGTGGGGCAGAGGACTCAATCCCTGGGACCAGACACTTCAGGGGAGTGGAACAGCAGATGAGGGACACAGGGGCTCCTAAATGGGCAGTGCTTTTGAGGGGGGTGCAAGAGAAGAGATGGGACAGCAACAAGTGGATAAAGGGTAGAGCGCAGAGGCTTAAGAAGGGAGTGGAGCAGAGTGCTGCAGACGCCATGACGCTTCCCACTAAGACTGCCCGGTCCAGGTAACCCTGGGGACAGTGTAGCGCTACCTACTGGGGGAAGCGCACTTCTGCTCCCTTCTAACAAGTCAGCATGAAGCTCCGTCAGAGCTCCTAAGGTGCTGCTTCCTTGCCTCACACCCATGGTCACACTGAGGACAAGACCCACAGGCTTGTCCCAGCCCTGCCACCACTGTGGGGATCCTAAAGCAGCCTGGAACCCCCCTTGCACTTTCCTTTTAGTGATGGAAAAAAAATCTCCTGTTCTTAGTGAAAACAAGAAGCCCAGCACATAGGAGCTCACACAAACCTGCAAGGACAGTCCTGAGACCACCCTTTTAGGGAGGCTGCACAGGCTGCTCTGCAGGCCACTTAGACCTTGACCCTGCCCAGTTCCCTAAGGATGAGGAACATCCCTGTTGCTTGGCAACCCTACCCCCAACACCCTGCTCTGATGTTAGGCATGAAGGACATAAGATGAATGTTCCATAGCCTTTCCTGTTGCAAACTTGACTAATGGGTGTCCATCTATATCCTTGTATTGATTTTGGTGATAAGCTGTGAGAGGTGGATGGACAGGGATCCAGAGGGACACAGAAGGCTCCAGAAAGAAGAGGAAGGGAAGTGAATGGGGAACATAGCCAGCCACGCAGAGGGCTAGGGAATGGAGCCTCAGGTGCACAGTCCCCGAGTGGGGCTTGTGGCTTGGCCACCTCAGCCAATCTGTGTTAACTCCACAATTTCTCTCTGGTGCCCAATACTTGGGTGTCCACTGACCGCAGAAGGGCCCAGAACAGATAATTCTTACGCCGAAACATTAATTCCAGGCCAGGGGCTGGAACTGAACTCAGACACCAACCTCATGGTGACCAAGGCAGTGGGTGAGGGGCCAACCAGAGGGTCCAGTCACATCCTCAATAACCCCAAGGTTAGCCAAATGTGTGTGTGTGTGTGTATGTGTGACTCTGAAGAATCACCTCTTAAGGTAGTGCTGTGACATGTCTAACAGGACAGAGATAAAAGGAGACCGCTGGGGAAGGCAGAGCAGAGAGGACAGCAAGGAACATATAAAATTTAGCTATACAGACGTAGCTAGCATTTTGTTCTCCTTTCCCCTCTGTAAAAACCTTAGCTGCTTTTTAAAACAAAAAGCCTCCAGCTAAAATGACACTGCTGCCAAACCACTGTGCCTGGGGAATGGGGTGGGCGGGCAGGTCTGCACTGCACAGGAGACTCACTCCACAGTCACTGGGCAGAGGGGCGGAGGAGGGAGGCTGTTCTTGTGTACCAAAGCAAGCAGATCAATGCCACATGCCCACGATGCGGGCTGGCTGACGATGGAACTCTCAGGAGCTTTCGGGAGTGGGAGAGAGCTCTGTCCAGGCCAGGTGGTGGCTGTCCAGGCTGGAGGTGGCGCACCATCTCTGTTAGGGTGAGGCAGGAGATGCAGGCACCTTCAGGTTACTCTCTTCCCCTCAGGCTTTACTCTCCTCCACCTTGACTGCCCGAGGCTTGATTGCTCCTGTTCGCTTCATCTGGGAAGTGGCTGAAGAGGCCTCCTGCAGCTTCACGGCTCCCAGGCCAGGTTTTTCATCCACTCGCTTTGCCTTTGGACAGATGGACAGGAAAATCAAAGTGACTGCAAGGCAAAATACATAGAGATCACTCCCTCCCTGCCCGAGTCAGACTAAAAGCTACACACAGAAGATTAGGGTGGAGCCTGGTGTTGCTCCCATGGGCACTGAGTGCAGTGATTCAGAGAGGCAGTCAGACTATGGGTCCTCGGAGCTCAGAAGAAGCACATCCTGGCGAAGCATCTCAGGTCCCAAGGCTGATGGAAAGGGCCCTTTCAAATAGGTGCACCCTGTGCCCGACTGGCAAGCCAACAGCCCCTTCAGCAGACCAATCTACCCCACCGGCCTGGGTACCCACCTATTGTAGAGGGTAGGGTCAAGTTGGATCTCCTAGATCTTGGCCCATGATTCAGTCAAGCCCCCATCCCAAGTGCCTCTGAACAACTGTATTTCCCCAGGACCTCGTCTGATGCCAGGCTTCCCAGTCAGGGTTCCGCTAGCCTGCAACCCTGCACAGTGGCGGCCAGCATAGAATAACCAGTGCCATTCTGTTCCTCACTTGTTCTAAGTTCTGGGGGAAGCTTTGCTAGGCGACTTTTCTGTTTTTTGTCAGCTGAGGATGGAATCCAGGACCTCACACATGCTAGACAGGAGTTAAGCCCTCAGCTCTAGGAGAAAGGGTTAGAAACCCATCCCACAGCAGGACCAGTGACCCCCCCCCCCCCGCAAGGAACACTGGGAAAGGGGGCAAAAAGAGAGCCATTACCCTCACAGTCGCCACTTGCCTGTGACAAATTAAGCCCCAAGCCCGACCGAGGTCCTCAGCTGTGGAGCCCCAGCCCAGCTTTATAGGAAGAGAAAAGGGCCTCCAGGGAAAGACACTGAGAAATCCTCACCCTCAAGTGGGTGGAGCTGTAATCTGTCTATGATCCCACCCAGGCAGACAGGCATGCCACACCACTCACTAGAGCTAGCACACGCACACCCCAGCCTCTGAGCTAACCCAGGCCTAACTGTGTCTCCTAGAGCGCCATGACAGCCCCACACGGCTGGGGATAGTACTCCTTCTGGCATCACCTCTTGTGGGAACCAGTCTCCTCCCTTCTCCGCAGGACAAGGAAGGATCCAGACACTCATCAAGAGAAGTGCTTTTGCCAGGAGCAACTCAGGTGGCCCAGCTGTAAGCACTAGGGCATGTTTCCCTTATTAAAAAGCATCCATCAGTTTGGACAGTCCCCTCTCCTTTGGCGCTGGGAGACAGGCCTAAGTGTCCAGGGCTACAGGGTGTGGAAAGCCATCTTCTACCTGTTGAACGTAGTGTCCCTGCACAGAGCCCATGTTAACTGCTGATCCAGAGGGCTTCCCACTGGGGCTAGCAGAGCTAGGCCTGAAAAAACCAAAGGCAGGGTTGAGAATACACGTGTGTCACCACAGAGATGGGGGTCAAAGCCTAGCAGCACATGGAGGCAGACAGAGCCAGGAAGGGCCTTCTGGCCAGAGACCCTAGCAGACAGAACACAGACCCGAGATAGCTAAGAATGCAAACGGGAGGGGGGGGTGCTCACCAGTGCCCCTCAGCACTTGTAGGAGACACACCCAGGAGAGGAGCTGCCGCCCTTGCTGTGAACAGACAGACAGACAGACAGACAGTGGCCACCACTGGGCTGTGCAGCATCTGGACTAGGGTGATGCGGGGCCCAGATGAAGGCCTGCAGACATACTAAGAACTACACCAGGGGGTCTTCTCATCTGGACTCATGGGGGAAGAGGAGAATCTACAACTGACTTTAGCCCCAGGACCTTTATATGTTTCATAAGAAAAAGGTCTCACGTCAGAAAGAGTACTGTGCAGAGGTCGGCGAGTTTCCTAGGTGTGGGGCTGCTAGGTACCACTGTACCCCTAGAGGCGATCTTGGGACAGCACATCCCCAGAATTTCTGATCGAGGATCATTTTGGCAAGGCATATCTCTGTTGCCCCATTCCCCATTTCCTGAAAATCTTGGGAAACTATAGAGAACAAAAGTCATAGCAATCGCTCTAATCCCCGTGATGCTTATGTTTCCTACACCCAGCAACCCTTCCATCTTGTGGAAGGTTGTTCCCAAGACCTCACAGATAGACAACTATGGCGGCTCAAAGCCTTCAGACAGTTAACATGGTATTTACATGTGACCTAGCCATGTGCTCCAGCATGGCCTATTTATTTATTTACTTGTTTATTTGTGGTTCTGTAGCTTGCTTCTCTCTCCTCCCTCCCCCCAAATCATCTATATATCCGTCCATCTAGCTACCTATTATTGTTCTGGGTTATGAAGCCAAGGGCCTTATGAGTTTAAGTATGCACACGCTCTCTAACAGACCCACTCTCAGCTCCCTCTCTAGGCTGCTTATACACACTATGCAGTCAATAGCTACACTGTATTGCTTAGGAATGACAACAAGAAACCATGTTTGGTCCCTTCGTACTCCCAAATATTGTCAATCTGTGGACAAAGTGCCAACAGTTTCTTCTAAGACTGTTTCCCTCCCTGTAACCTGCTGAGCCCAGGCGACTGCAATCCCACCGGGTGGGCAGAACTGTGCTGTGTGCTCCTTCTTGAAGCTTCCTCCTTCCCTCGCCATGCACACTGTGCTGTGCTGCCCTCCACGCAGCTCTGCTGTACGGGCCTTCTGGTACGTAAATGGCAGCAAAATTGAATGTACTCATGCACGAACAAAACGCCACAACAGCAAGGGCATAAAATATGACGAACTGAGGGGTCTTCAGGAATAATCCTCTGTGTGCAAGTGGCACGAGGGACAGGATGGGCAGCCGCAGCCCAGCACCCCAGGCTGGGTGAAGAGTGAAGGTGGGACACAGACAGTAGGACTCTACACACAGTGTGTGCTGCTGGGTGACCTCTAAAAAGACACTGCAGATCTGTTGGCCCCACTCAAAACAGAAGGTATCAGGCCGTACATACCCTCAGGCTCAGGCCCAGAGCTGCTCCCCCAGCCAAGCATGGGGGCCGAAGAGCCCCTGCCATGATTCAACAGATACCTCTGAATCAAGCCAAAGAAAGCCAGGACGGTTACTAGAGGTAGAGGACCCACACCAAGGAAGCAAGCAGCGGGGACCAGTTTAAGGTTTGGGAAGAAGGGCCACCCATGCCCAGCTTTGAAATATTCTGATAGGGGTCAGAGGGTAAGTGGATGCATGAGACCATGGGGCTGTGGCTGACACCCTAGATAGCTCTCTCCCACCTAAGAGCATCTTACTCTGCAATTAAAAACAAATCTAGTTTCCTGTGGACTCCCTCTACCATAGGTAACTAAAGCAGAAGCA
Organism: Acomys russatus; assembly: GCF_903995435.1. NCBI lineage: Eukaryota > Metazoa > Chordata > Mammalia > Rodentia > Muridae > Acomys > Acomys russatus. The sequence continues at coordinate 51,108,608 of NC_067160.1, forward strand.
TGCTACGGGGACGCCTCGGTAACGCTCAGGCACGCTGTGGTGCCCTTCCACAGTCCTCCCTGGGGCTCTCTGGAGTGACTCACGGAATAGTCAGCAATGAACCCTAACTCCCACGGATCATCTGTACCTGTAGGCTTGCGGGGATGGTGCGGAGCCTCCGGTAGGAACATTCTGTTTACTGTCGGCAAAATGGAAGCCTTTCAGCTCCATCGGAGCGGACTAGAGTGGGCAAGAAGCAACACAGTCACTCAGCAGCCCAGACAGCCTACCCCACAGTGGCCCCGGCCCCACCCCAGGCTCAAGGGGAGGGCTAGTTCTTAGTGTTTATTCCTTTTCTGAGACTATGCCTCACCGCATAGCTAAGGCTGTCTTCAAACTTCCAATCCCTTCATCTCAGCTTTCTCAGTTAGGATGACAAGATTGAAAAAGAGCACAAGGATTCTTGCCTTGAAAGGACAAGAGAGGTAACTGTGTGCAACTGTGGGGGACTGGCTACTCATATCCCAGTCACTTCAGCACCCCAGTGACCTGATAAGAGGTGCATACTCCTGTCCTTATTCTAGAGTCTGGGTCCTGCGTCTGTGGTGGCTCCACTGGCTAAGACACTGGCTGCGTATCTTCCATGCTGCCTGACTGTGTGGCACATGCCAGCGCCTGTCTTCCTGACTACACATAAGTAAGAAGTCTCTGGCATTTGGGCATCTGAGGCCTTTACAGTGTGAGGGACCACAGTCCACTGAGACCGGGAGTGTGCACTTTCCGTAATGGTAACTCTGTGGCTGGACAAAGCCCCCGCTCTGGGACCACCTTTACCTCTCTGCTGGTGTTCAGGACTGGTGGTTGGGAGCCAGGTGGAGGAATCCTCCGGGGGGCGCCAACTGAGAGACTTTGTCCTGGAGGCAGCTGAATGGACTGTGGCAGGATCAACGGCTGCTGCCCAGATCCATACCGAGGCAGCGGCATCGTGAGCTGTTGGGTGACAGGACAGTCAGGGGGCAGAAGGGTCACAGGAGAAAAAGCTAAAATATGCTTCCGAGAGTATACACAGCATTCCTGAGTCTGTCTCTGCACCTGCAGGTAGCTGTGTGTCCGCAGGCCTTGGAGCCTTCACCAAACAAAGGGTGCTGGGGAAGCCACAGGGTGTCATCACACTTGAGCAGTGGAAATGCCAGAGCAAGGTGTGTGACATGTTTCACACAGCTGTATGCCACTTAGGGTGCGGGCTTGGACAGAAAGACAGCAGAGCTCCCCCAAATGACAGCTGCACAGGAAGTCTCTCTTCCCAGCCTTTGTGTGGCACAAAGATGGGAAGAATACTTTTTGCATCAAAGATGGCAGAAAACAAGACCAAACCGGCGCCTCAGAGCCCCTAGTGGAGCACGCCAAACAGCAGAACAGCAGCAGCCACAGAGCCCAAGTTTCCCAGATCCAGAACAAGACCGGGGGAAGGGGGTTAAGCGCCGGGGCAGCCTGAGCCACCCGGGTCTCTCAGTCACTGTCCTCTTCATCTCCCTGCTTTGAGTCCACAGTGGAGGGTCAGAAGGATCTATTGGAACCGCATCACTGAGACCTCGGCAGCGGGACCTCAGAGTAGGGTGCAGCAGGAACAGAGTAAGGCCAGGCGGGAGCGATGCCTGGGCAGGGTATGGCCTGGCTCTTAGCCTTGCAAGGCAGCCTGGGCTACTGTGCTCAGGCTATTGATGACCAAGGGCAAAAGTGGGGCAGAGCCAGCACAACATGGGGCAGGGTAGTGAGGATGGGAGGCAGAGGTGACGGGAGCAGCTGAGAAGGGCCAGAATTAGGAATGGGAGAAGCAGGACCGTGGATAGTGTAGATTAGATGAACAAAGTGGAGGGAAACCATCCATGTCTTAGAACCAGCCTGCTGGAGCTGCCATGACATAGAAAGCAAGGGTGCTGGGCAGGGGCCCCACAGCCGAAGAAATAAATCTGGGAATGATAGTGACTAGAAAGGAGAGCAAAGATAGGAATGAAGGGACGCCCACAATTAGAGGGACAATACACAACAGTGAAGGAAGGAAGAAAGTTTGAGGGGACAGGAGAGCCAGGGAATATCATCTCGATTTTAAGAGTTAGGGGCAGGACTGGAGAGATGGCTCAGTGATTAAGAGCACTGACTGCTCTTCCAGAGGACCTGAGTTCAATTCCCAGCAACCACATGGTGGTTCACAACCATCTATAAGGAAATCTGGTGCCCTCTTCTGGCGGGCAGGTCCACATGCAGGCATAACATTGTATACTAAATAAATAAATCTTTTTTTTTTTTTTTTTGGTTTTTCGAGACGGGGTTTCTCTGTGTAGCCTTGGCTGTCCTGGACTCACTTTGTAGACCAGGCTGGCTTCGAACTCACAGCAATCCGCCTGCTTCTGCCTCCCGAGTGCTGGGATTAAAGGCGTGCGCCACCACGCCCGGCCTAAATAAATAAATCTTAAGAGTCAGGGGCAACTAGGTGATGCTGTGATGGGGTGGCTGAGGGTGTGCTCCAAAGAGGCCCCCTTAATTAAGAGGACAGACCTGAGCCTACTTCTATACTGATAGGAAAGACAAAGTACTTGCCAGGGTGGCCTGCAGGATGAGAGGCATCCTAGGGCCTGGATGCCGCTGTGATCCAGAAGCACATAGGCAGGGGTGTGTGGCCATGGGCTCTGTGGACCATCAAGGCTGCTTCACTGATGACAGGAAGCAGGCAATGGTGGGAGTGGGGAGGAAAGGGGGACAGCACAGGGAGTACTGATGGGAGACAGAGAGTGAGCACATGGCTCTGAGGGTCTACTCCTGAGGAGAAAACAAGAACAGGTTCTAGGAGCAGTGCAGGGTTGAAGTGTTTAGAGTTGTTAGTTAGACAGGCAGAGCTGGTGACTGTATGATTCTTACACTACTGGCATGGACAAAGGCATCGAGATGGAGTAAGAGGGCAAGCCAGGGGACCAACAGAAGGCAGGGCGCAATGACGGATTTGGCAGTGGGAAACGCCAACATGTGGAGAGGGCATTGCCTCAGGCTTTGAAGTGGGGACAAGACACCTGCCCCACTTCCATTTCCACAGCCACCATCTGGGGGTAGCAAACAGCTCTGGAAGAAGGGAAGGCCAGCAGAGCACAGTGGTGTGGGGACTACCAGAAGAGGCTCTGCAGCGGAGATACACATTTCAACACCAGCACACACAAGAGGAGGGAGGAGACTAGCGAGAATCCAAACTGACCTGCGGGAGCTGGGAATCCAGCATCTGGGAGGTGCCCAACCCGGCAGCCTGGCCAAGCTGGCTCTCGTAGACCAGGGCCTGGTTTCCATTCATGGGCTGGTAGGGTGAGCCAGACTGTGGCTTCACCATCTCCAAGGGCTGTATGCCAGGAAACGCAGAGTACGGGGGTTTCAAGGCCGTGCCCCCAGAGAGGATCATAGTGCTGGGTGGTGACAAGCTGGGGTGCATGTACACCTGAGACCTGAAAAAGCCAGATGGAGGTCAGCATCAGGTGAATAAGGTACACAGCTGTCTTCAGCACCGGTGAGCACAGGGACCGAGAACTTGCTAACAGATCCCTGCTTCCCCAGAGAGAATGACTCAGAGGGTCTGCATGGCCCTGATACTGCTGGGGACCATGAGCTCACACAAGCTGTGGCAGGCTCCGAAGACCCAATGATGCCCAAGGCTGAAGCATACTGAAGGAGTAAGCTGGGGAGAGTGTAGCGGGAAGAGGAATGTAACCTGGCAGAGGGAACAGGAACCCCCAGCAGTCTGTGGTGGGCTGGAGAGGAGTGCAGGGCATCTGATGACCTAGTCCATGGCCCCAGAGCAGCACGTACAACCACAGCAGGGTGGCATGGCGGTCTGGCACGGCGGCTAACTCACCTGAAAGGCTGCAGGGAACTGAAGATCTCCTGGGACTGGGAGACGGGGAGTCCGCCTCTCAGCCCAAGCTGCGCCTGGGCCTGCAGAGATGTGTGCAGGGATATCGGGATCTGCTGGGCAGTGGCAGCCTGTGAACAGGAGCCAGGTGATGACTGCACTGCCCACACATGCCTCCCCACCTCCACCCGGTCCTGACCCGGAGGGCCAAGGGCACAGCTCAACACTGTACAGGAATGTTAATTCAGAACATGGCTGCCACCACACAGCACATCTGATCTGGCTTCCCACAGCAAAAGATCAGTGGTGAGAACAAGGCATGGTGTCACCCTAACACAGGCCTGCTGCACAGCAGAAATGAGTCCAGCCACCCATGTCAACGGAGGTGAATCTTGAGTACCCTTTTTAGGATATATGTAAGCGAGGTATGGTGCCTCACACTCACTATAGCCTGGACTACAGAGTGAGACTGGAAAATCAAGCTAGCTCTGTGGTTAAAGGCACTTGTTTTTGCTGGGGACCTGGGTTCAGTTCTCAGCACCCACTACCAAGCATCTTAAGTCCAGTTCCACAAGATCCCACACGTTTTGGCCTCTGGGGGTAGTATATGCACATAGCACATAGACACTCTTGCAGGCAAAACACTCACACACATGAAATACAAACAAAATGGGGTGGGGGGGACGACACTAAGATCCACTTAGCTGGATCATTATCTTAGGAAACTAACACCAGCACGTCTGAAGAGCTGAGAGCAGCTCCATCGTGTCTGGTTTGGAGACCTGCAGTAGGAAAAACACTGCCAGGGTGTGTGGGAGGCTAGCACCAGCCTCTGAAGGAGCCCCAGACAGACAGAATTCCAATCTCGTGCAAAGACAACACCCTGTTTGCTTCTAAAACTGTCTCTTTCTAATGCACCTGTAATTGGGGACCCCAGTTACCAGTGTGACCCCACTACAGCTGATTTTTAACTAAGAGAAGCGAGGACTCTGAAATGGAGAAACACTGTCTACTTTATGTCTGTTTCTCCAAACACTCTCTAGGTGCCATGTTTGCCAGTAGTGGGCATCACACGGGGCAGCGGGGGGAAGATCACCAGCAAAAGAAAAGCAGAGTGACCACAGCTGTGGTCTGCCTCTGACCTCTGGTCTCCTGGCTTGCTACCCTCACCTGCTGGTAACTCTGTTGCTGAGGTATCGTTTGAGGAACCAGTCGGGGCTGACTTGCAAACACGTGGCCATCCAAGTACAGAGGTGGGAGGTGGTTGCCTAGAGACAGAGCACAGACAAAGGATAAAAGGGTCAAGTCTCCCCACTGCACACAGGGATGTTTCCCTGGGGACTCGGTGGGGCTAAGGGCATATGTGAGCAGAGGCTGTGTGTTTCTCTGCTGTAGCACACACCTCAGGAAACCCAGGCAGGTGCAGAGCAAAGCACCTGAGCACCTAACCGCTCACCAGCTGTGCTGGGCCTTTGGGAGGGCTAGTTACTATGGAAGAGAGCTGCCTGGGTCTCTCAGTCACTGTCCTCCTCATGTCCCTGCTTTGAGTCCACAGTGGAGGGTCAGAAGGATCTATTGGAACCACATCACTGAGACCTCGGCAGCTGGGCCCTCAGAATCCCGGTAACAAGCATGGTGACTGGAAGACTTGAGACCGCTACAGTGATGGTGGGCGCGAGTAAGCCCTTCATGGGCGCAGCTGCCCACAGCACAGTGTTGCTGGCCTGTCTTATTTGAGAGGTAAGTGCTCACCAGGGATCTGGCACTGACTAGAGTCTGGCTCAAAGCCATCTTGGCTCACTCCGCTCTGGCGGTTCCAAGTGCCTCCCTATGGCAAGACAGTCCTGCTTCCCACAGTAGAGCAGGACTTACGCTGTCCATAGCATGTGGGGTCTGTAAGTCCCTGACCTAGACCGAGTGTCACGCTCTGTAAGTGAAAAGCACAGAGCTGTCAATCCAGCTTCTCTCGACAGTGCATGGAGAAGGCTCCCGAGCCTGGCTCAGGGGATGTGATACCTGGCATCGAAGCAGAAGGCGCTACAGAAGCCACAGGCATGGGTGGCATGGACACTCCTCCAAAGGAGCTGTAGTTGACCCCGTTGGAGGCGCCCACAGAGGATGGAGGCTGGATGCCCGAGCCTGCACCTCCTGGAGAGCTCTGCTCCGGCAAACTGGGGGAGTTTTCCCAAGCCTTGCGTGCAGACTCCATCTTTGGAAGCAAGAGGAGGGGAAGGATGCAAATTACTACCAGGGACGAAAGGGGAGAGCAGCGGTCTAAGCCGCGGGGACGGGAGGTCCACCTCCACCTCTGCGGTGCTGGTGAGGGCCCAGCCCGGCTCAGGCCTGCCTTTACCTTCAGTGTGAGGTCTGCGGTGGGGAAAGACATGGGAGAGAGGCCAATGGCTCTCTGGATGTGGTGATCTCGCCGGAGGATGGGGATACTCTGCGTCAGTCCTGCCTGGAGACAGGAGGAAGAAAGTCAGGGGGCATAGGCTGGGCTCAGATGCAGCTGCTCATCCAAATACACCCCCACAAGCAGGACCCAGATAGAGCAGGTTGCCTAGGCCAATGTCCATGACAGACTTCACCTCCACACACACACTCCACACAAAAGGACCAGCTGCCAAGAAGGAAGCACCTGGTTTGGCAGAAACCTACCGCCTGGCTTGGAGATAGCCAGGTCCAGATAGGAAAGAGTGGTTGGTGGCTGTCCCTCCTGACACAGATGGGCAATGCCAAGACTGGACGCTAGAGCACTAGGCTCATTAGCCAATTGTAACAGCCTGGCTAACTCGGCTTTCCAAACACACTAAACCCCAGCTATTTTCCTTCAATGCCTGGCAACATTCTGAAGCACAAGCTGCTCTCCTCCAGGCCCTCTTGGGAATGCCGCCTGGATGTCCTCCCTTGTCCAGCAGACTACAGAGGATAGATCAATGAATGGAGCTGCTGGCTGTTTCTCCAAGTGGCTCACAATGCTGAATCTCTCTCCTGAGTGCACATAACCCAGTGGACCATGGCATTCACACACTGGCTGAGGCATATTGGCTTCCAGGAGGCACCTCCTGCTTAAACAGGGTTGCCCACTGGCCTTGAAAGGATCCTCTGGGGGTGAGAGATGTGGCTCAGGGCTAGAGTGCTTGCCCTCAGTTCCCTCCCTAGGGAGAGCATTTTGCACCACAGCTTGGAGACTGGAGCCAAAGCAAACCAAATGACCCAGACCTTAAAAGGACTGATTATCACCTCTAGCCAAAGGTCTCAAAACCACAGAGCTGCCAGCATTGGGAGCACAGGCAGAGCTGGGGGAGGACGTCGAGCATTGGGCGCACAGGCAGAGACGTGCTGACTTACATTACTAGCCAAGACATCCTGAAGCTTGGCAACTGGATTCCCTACAGGACCAGAAGCAGAACCAGGTGGCAGGCTGAAATCAGAGTCCTGGAAGAGAAGGACACACAGCGTAAGCCTCGCCCAGCTCTCCTGTCACCGGGCCCACATCAATGCGACTGTCCACCAGCAACGCTCACCAGAGCCACAGCAGACGGAGATGGAACACACACAAAAGGAAGCCACCTGACTTGTCTCTCTGAGCCTAGCCAGAGCCAGAAAGGTCATCCATAAAGCAACCCAATAGCTCCTGCCCATCCCTGACGCCATACTAACACTCTCTATAAAATAATGCTCAGCTCCCATCTTCCTTTTTTTAAGGAGACAACCCCAGGTGCCCGCCTAAGTACAAAAAAGAAAGAAAACAAGAAGCGAAGCTCACTTTTGGGTTGACTCCAAACTCAATGGGTGGAACAGGCAGCACGGAGTCCACATGAATCTCCACCCCGTTAACAGGTGGGGCGACAGCCCCCGGCAGCCGCTCGGCCCCCTCCGAGCCCTTTCTGTTTTTCAGAGACCGCTCATTGCCGATGGGTCCTGGTCTGTGTTCCTTACTCTGTCCAGAGCCTTGTTCTGCATCCTTGGTGGGAAAACAGAGGCTGAGACACTCTTGTTCCCACATGCACTCGGCATCAAGACAAGACAAAGACGCCCGGGGCCCCGGCTGCCGGGGGAGGGATTTCCAGGTTACCTTGTGCTCAGACTGCTTCTGAGCTTGGTCCTTGTGGCCATCGGCCTTGGATTCCGCCAGACCAGGCCCGCTCATCTCCTCTGGCTTGAGAGTACCATATGGGGAACTGCGCTGTGAGGAGGTTGCAGACGACTCCCGAGACTCAGCACTCAAGTCAACGCCACTATCTCCCTGGCTGCTCTTAAAACCCTGCTGTGCAGAGCACAAAAGGGGTTAGAGCCCTGCTCCCAAACTGCCAAGCCCAAGCATCCAGGAGGCCAGCCTGTGGGCAGCACCGGCATTCCTCCCAGCCAATCTCCACTCCAAACTCCAGGCCTGACCTCCTGACAGTGGCCCACGGCACACAGCCAGCTTAATGAATGCACTGAGCCTACCCAATCACGACTAGCAGACACTGCATGGACCTCAGCCAAGGCTACCAAACTCATCTCACTAACAGCGTACAGGTGCCAGCCAAGACCAGCTCCAAGGTGGCTCTCACTCCAGCTCCTCTCCCTTGTCTTTCTGCTCATACGGGCACCCACACATAAACCAAGAGACCAAGGCTGAAGGGGCGGCAAGCTAGAGACCACGGTAGGGCGTCCTGTACAGGCCCAGCTGCAGCACCAGGGCATGCATGGTGGCACTCACCTCTGAGGTGCCAGGCTCTGTGCTGCTGAACGCAGTGACAGCTTTCCTCCACGAGTCGCTGGCAGAGCCCTGCACAGGGAGGGCTGCCAAGGAAGAGAGAGACAAGGGTCAGAGCATCAACGAGGGACAAGCAGTCTGGGAAGACACAAGCTTGTGAGTTTCTTTCCATTGGAATGAACACCAACTGAAAAGACAAGCTTGCAGAAAGCCCCCCCACACACCTGCACCCACCCCCCACCCGCCCACCACCACACCACAGACAGTACCCTCAGATTAAAACAAAACCAGCAGCTGAAAACCCAAATTTGCTTGGAATCTCATCGTCTTTATACTGTTGGGGGGGGGGGGATGAGGGGAGTTGTTTTTAGACAGCATATCTTATGTAGCTCTGGCTGTCCTGGAACTCTGATGCGCCTGTCTCTGCCTCCCGAGACCAAAGGTGTGTACCACCATGCCGGCTACACTCACTGCTTCTGTATTACTTTAACTCTCATCAGCCCTGCTATGCTGACCATCTCCTGCACTGAAGAGGAGTGAGCAGCAGCTTTTAAGGCCTTAAAAGAGCCAGGCAGGTAGAGCCCACTTCAGCGAGCAGCCTACAGACCTTTCCCATATCCAAAAAGGCACCGAGCCTGAGTCTGAAAAAATGTCTATGCACAGGATGTGCTCCAAAGCCACACGTGGGGCCTGATCTGAACAACTGAGACACTGCAGAACCCCTGGCTTCTCAGAAGTCGACTGCTCTTCGGTCTGGTGCAGGCCGCCATGCCAATTTGGCTGAGGGTATTCTTAGGCCTTGATACCATGCTAAGCAAGTGCCCAGCACTGAGCTCCACCTCCAGGCCCCATCTTTCTTCCTTCTACCAGAGCAGAACACCAGTTCGTGGTGTTTTGCAACATGCTATAACAAGGGTGAGTGACAACTACAAAGACGCAGTCTTGCAGGAACAAGAGTCACACACTGTGGCATCTATCCTAGCCGGGGGTCAGCCACTGTTCTACATGGTGGGCTCTCCTAGCTCCCTGCAAGCCACAGAAAGCCTTCCAATGTAAAAGGAACTTTTATTCTCCTGGCTCAGTTGTTGTCTGGGAGGCTTACTGACTCCTCCTGCTAACCTAGGCCTAGTCCTGGAAGCTTCTAGCCTCCATACAATCTAACCTAGGTAGGCCTAGAATGTTTTCAGCCTCTGAGACTTACTGCTTAATAAGCTCACCCTTACATGTTCTTTCTGAGCTCTGGGCTGGCTGGTTCAACTCAGCTGTTCTGGCTCAAACTCCTCTCCCAGCTGATTTATTTAATCTGGCTTCTCTCTCGGCCCAGCACTGCCTCAAACTAACTCAGCAATCTGCTCCAGTCTTTTGGTTTCTTTGCATTTTCTGTCTCCTCCCATCTTCACCTGAGTGTTCTCTCCCTCTCCCCCTCTCTCTCTCTGTCTCTCTCTGTCTCTCTGTCGGGCATATCCTAGTCTGTCAAGTCTTCTCTGATTTATCATCTTTCTCTCTTTCTCTTTCTTTCTTTTGGTTTGTTTTGCTTTTTTGAAACAGGGTTTCTCTGTGTGGCCCTGGCTGTCCTGGAACGTAATCTGTAAACCAGGCAGGCTAGCCTTGAATTCAGAGATCCACTTGCCTCTGCCTCCTGAGTGCTGGGATTACAGGCGTGTGCCACGACATACTGGCTGATTTATCACCTTTCTGCCACTCAATTGGACTTGCACATCACTTTTAAACATGGGTGCTTTCTTCTACAAACTAACTTTGCCTTCACTTGGGATCAAAAGCACGTACCACCACGCCTGGACCTGATACTTGCTCTATAACAGGCTGGCCTTGAACTCGTATCTGTTTGCCTCATCTCCTGGATTAAGGTGTGTTTGTAATCCAGCCAGACCACACACACCTAGATCTCTGCACTGATCTCTTGCTAGAGCAGCCGTGTTCTGAATTAACATTCCTCTACATGCCAGTCAACAGTACAATCTTCTAGGGCTGCGGTGCAGGCCCCTCACAGCAGACCTTCAAGAACTTGGTCAACTGGAATGGCTTTGTGTTTTAAAGCAAAAGCTCAGCAGAAACATAGCTTTGCGTGGACATAAACAAACAAATAAAAAGGCTTTAAGGAAATAAAATGTTCAAGAAGGAACACTTAAATTAGCCTGACCTTTGCCCTTCCACAGAAAACATCAGGGAGGGACTCCCAGGGTTTTCTTTGTGCTGGGGAAGGCCACCCCTCACTCCCTACTGGCCACAGGTCATTCTTCCCCTAGGTAAGGCAATGTGATGCTTCCCCTCGGGTGCCACCCTTCTGTGACGACTGCCACAGCCCTTCTGTAACGACTGCCACAGCCCTTCTGTGACTGCCACAGCAAGTCAGTTCAGGCTGCTCAACGCTTGCTCTGGCTGGGGCCCAGGACGTAGGTAACGGCCCACTTAGACTCCTGGCTCAAAGGTGTGACTCTCTGGGAAGAGCCCCACCTCTACTGAGCCAGGCACCCACCTTACCTTGGCTGCTGCTCTCCCAGATCTCAGTGCCCAGGCTGCTCCCAGGCACAGCCACGTCTCCTTGCTCCAGACACAGGCTGTTCTGCTTTTTAGCAAATCGAGGAGGAATTCGTGACGAAAGGCCTCGACCTTTGACAGGCACCTAAGGGAAGAAGAGCTGATGCAGGCTGGCCTAAGACACAACTGATGACATAAGTCTCCTAGGGAAAGGATCTTGGCTCACACCACCACCCGAACTAGCTTGAGATGCCGGACGCTTGTCTTCAACACCTCAGGCTCAAGGCGTACTGCCAGGTTAGCCAGACGGGCCCTAAGAGCAGGCTGACAGAAGTGGCTGAATGCAGTGTCCCGCCTCAAGCCTTTCTTGCACAGGGTTCCTGAGACTTGCAGGAACAGGTGTCATCCAGCCAGGCTAGGGCGCTGAGGAAAACGGAAGTGTAGGGTGCTGAGGCTGATCTCCGACCTAGTGGGTCACATTGTGGCTATTGGATCCTGGACAGGTCAGCCTCTTTGTGACTCCATTTTCTTCTGTCTGTTGCAGGACAGTAGTGACAGGTACCAGGCACTGGGAGACAGTGCATGCCTGACAAGTACTCCTCCCTTCCACCCAGGGCTGTCCCCTGGCCCAAGGCCCTCACCTGAGCAGCCTGTTCCTTCTTTCTTCTCTCCTCCTCTAGCAGGCGGCGCTGCTTCTTGGTCAGGACTTCAATGAAGCCTTCACCCACCATGGGGCCTACTTCACTCTCTTCCCCAGGGCTGGATCCGCAGTTGTCAATGATGGCATCTGAACCATGTCACAGAAAAAATAAGGCAAGAGACACTCAACAGGCGCCCGCTATCCAACAGGTGCTTAGCTCAGAAGCCCGCTTACTAAGGAGCCTATAGCAATCTACACATGGCGCCCCACCCTTTGCAAGCCCATGTGAGCCTGGACGTTGTAGGCACAACCGAGCGGTGCTCAGGCAGCACCACGGCGGAGATAACAGCCTTTGAAGATGCAGTTCTGCTTCCTGCTGGCCACGTGGCCTTGGATACCCCCTTTAAATCTGGGAAGCTGTACAGATGTCACGGGGGCTCAGCAAGGCTGGAAGCATCACAAGACAGCAGTCTGAGCCGTTCTGCACCCCCCACCCCCCTTACTCCAAACAAGTCCCAGAACCTAGCCCCGACTCACTTCCATAGCCCAAGTCAAACTGCTTCCGGGCCTCGTCCTGCTCACCAGCCCTTTGCGCAGCCAAAGAAGCCTCCTTCTCTGCTTTCGTATTGGTGGTTTCAGGACCGTCAGAGCTGGCGTGAGTGGTCCGCTCCAAGGCATAGGATGAGTGGCTTCCACTGCTGCAAGCAAGGCCCCCAGGCAAGGCCTCATCTGGAGACCTGCAAAGGAAGGAAGGCCCCTGAATTCGCCATCACTCAAAGGTTAGGAAGGAGGGATGAAAAAGAACTTTGAATGCACAAGGCCCACACACAGACACAGCAGCTATCTAGTTCCAGCTCCTTCTACTGAGCCACCAGGGGGCAGGAGAGCCTGCCGACCGTGCGTGCCGTGTGCTGGTCCAGTTCTGTGGGCACGTCCAAGAGAGGGCTACCAGCCTTCCTGCACTGAGCCATAGAACAGAGCAGCACAGGACTTCTCAGCTGCAGGGCTCCTGAGTACATCCTTGATGCCTTTTTGGGGCTGGAATATGGTCACACAAACACTTAAAAGAACAGAAGCTTTCCTGAGTCAACTTTGGGGGATGTGAACCCGAGGTGTGAATCCTGAATTCTAAGGACAGGAGGGGTTGAACCCCAATTCTGAGGAAACGATTGGGCAGCAAGCCCATATTCTCCCTATCGACAGCCTGGGTGATGGGCTAACACCCAACAGACTGTCTACCCCAAAAGCTTCCAGTTCTAGAAAAGCAGACTCATGGGCTGTAAGCAGCCTGGTCCCCTCTGTCCCTGGTGGCTCCAGCCATGCCCAGGTGACAAGAGGGAAGCAGGGCCACTAAGGGCAAGAGCTACCTTCACATAACCAAAAGGTGAGTGGTCCCTTCTGGCCAGCCCCAAGCAGGAACAATTGGGTAATCTGGCCAGAGCTCACCAGGCACCACACACAGGCAACAGCCATCAGTGCAGGCTAAGAATACATCTGGAGGTTGGACTCTAGGGACATGGGCTATAACAGCAGTCACTAGAAGGCCTCTGGGGAATAGGGGACGAGGAACTTTGGGTTTAGTTGATCAAGCCACAACAACAACATCAACAATGACACACCATGAGGAAGCAGACAAGCAATGCGGGAGCGAGTGATGGAGACTCTCACACACAGCGGCTGGGGCCGCCTGGCTTGGCAGGGCGTGCATGCATGGACTCGGTGCTGCTGCAAACAGGACAATGACAAGGACCCGAGGTGGTGCTGCCGCGTTACCTTTTGACTTTCAGAGGTGTCCCACTCTGCTGGCTCTCGCAGCGGGGGGAAGTCTCACCCCCACCTGGCCTACCAGGCTTCTCCCCAAACCCTCCCGGCTCCAGCTTGCGGCTCTGTCTGTCAGCCAGGGGCCTCTGGCTGGAGAAGCTCCTCTTGGCCAGCTCCTTCTTCTCACCCAAGCCGGCCCCAGACAGGCCACCGTCCCCTTGTGCTTCGGGCTCAGCTGCAAGGCCCTCTCGCCGCTCCCTACGCTCGCTGAAGTCGCTGCTCTCGGAGGCAGTCTCCCATTCCTCATTGGCGTGGTCAGAAGAGTTCTGATAGGAGAGCTCTGGGGATCTGTGACCTCCAGGACCACTCTTGTCCCCAGGACAGAGTTTGGACCGGCCTGGCCACTGGCTTGCCAGCAGGTGGGACTCCTCCTCAGGTCCCCACAGGCCCAGGGACTCCCGCTCTTGACGGAGACGCCGGAAGCGAGGGGGCTTGTCTTGGCGAGGGGGTCGCCTCCGACGGAAGGGCCTGTTTTCTGCGCTTTCAGAATCTGCCCCGTGGTCATCTTGGAAAAAGGGCCTCTTGTCCTCCATGCGGCTGTCCTCAAAGGCCCTGCTGCCGAGTGTGTCCGAGTGTCGGTAGGAGTCTGGGATGTAGTCTCTGTCAGTGGTTCGCCTTGGACCACACGGGTCAGAGGGGCCATATTCCTGCCAGGAGCTGCCGGAGCTCCTGCTCTGCCAGTGACAAGGGTCTTTGGCAACAAAGGTTCTGCGGCCATAGCTGCAGTTACTCAGGCGAGGTGGGAGGGCTCTCCCGCAGGTCCGGGGTCCCCGGCTGCGGGCATCTAGGCCACCCTGGTCCTCAGTGTAAGTCCTGTTGGAACGCCACGAGTCCTTCTTCAGGGCACCGTCATCCCTTTCCATGAGCACGCCCTCGTGGCCAGGCTCTGAGCCCCGCTGCCGGCGCCTCTTGGGCAGCTCTTCATACTCCGAGCCCTCGCTGTGGGTCTCACTGGCGATGCGCCGCCTGGGCTTGGCTCTGGGGCAGTCTTCTGGCGGAGGGAAGTCACGCAGGCCCCTGCCTCGGCTGCTGCGCTGGCCACTGCTGTACACGCTGCGAGCCCCAAGGACACCTGTGCCGCAAAGACCGTTTGTGTTGCTTCCCGCAGGCCGGCCGCCTCGGAAGGTGAACTCTCTGAAGCCACGACCACGGCTACGGGCCTGGCCCCGGCCCCCAAAGGCCTGCTCCTCATCAATAAAGATCCAGTTGTTTCTCTTGGTTGGGGGAATGTCACTGGCCTCCCTTGAGGGCCTGTTCTCCCAGGTCTTATCGGCCTTGGCATCTTCATCCAGCTTGCTGGCCTCGTGGCCAAACCCAGCACGGGCAGTGGCCTTGTCCTCCAGGACAGAGGAGGCATTGGCCAGGGCAGGGTTGTTTTCTTCGTCCTCGTCCTCTTCGGCCCTGCACGTGGGTTCTTTCTCTGTGGCCAGCTGTGAGCTCTCCTCTCCAGGGCCCTGCCTGACCCTCTCTAGTGCCTTCTCCTTCTCCTCCACCTTCAGGGCCTTGAGGACGGGCTTCTTGATGGGCCCCGACCTCCGGGACCGGCCTGGCTGCTCCTGGTGCTGGCTGCTGGAGCTGCGGGGCTCAGGCTCGGGCGTCCACTCAGGCTCTGGGTTTGGCTGTTTCTTGGGGCTCCCTTCCTTCTCCCAGGAGGAAACACAAAAGGATGGCTCCTCCCGGGGTGCCTCCAGCTCGGCACTGGTGGCTGTGTCGGCAGCCTTTGGCTGGTGGCTAACATCCCAACTGCCATATTCTGGCTTTTTCTCAGCTGGGACAAAGTCAGGCTCCAATGGGGAACACCTGAGGTTTGGGGTACGACCCCCAGGAGCACCCACCTCCTGAACATTTTCCTGGGGTGGAAATAAAAGCTCCTGGCCTATTCTTTGAGAAGAAATACAGTTGTCAAAGTCTGCTTGGGCCTTCTTGTCAAAAGCACTCAAGTACTCCTCCCCTCTCTCCTCAAAGAGATCGCGCTGGGCACTTATGCCCCCTGACCTTCCGGGGGAGGCAGAGTAAGACCTTTCATTCCTGAAAAGGAACCAGAAAAATCAGTCAATGTGATTGGAGCTTGGTTCCTGGTCTCCATGCTGAACACGGCTTAGTTTTGCTTTCTTTTGTTTTTTTAAAGAAAAAAAAGTTTTTTTTTTTAAAAAGAAAAGAAAACACAAGCAAACATTTGCTCTAGCTTATGACACGTTGCTTGGTGGCCCCTGGAGTCCATAAGCGTGGAGATGGCAGTGGCAGCTCAGTGCACCACCCTGGAAGACAGAGAGGAGCTGGCGGTCCCCTGGAGCAGTGAACAAGCTGGAGCCTGGGAGCCTGGGAGCCTGGGCCTAGGGGTGGCAGGGCTAGCTCCTGTACTTGCACAAGAGGAGCAAACCCAGACCCCAATCTCAAGCCACCGGCCTATGTGCCCACCCCACTGCCCCTTTACCCCACGCCCTCAGTTCGGCGACCACAGGGTTTCTCCTGCGCCTCAGCCTGACCATCAGAAAGAGCCACTCACACCAAACATTCAAGCATACCTGCTTACACTCCTCCCTGCCCACCCCAGGCAGTGTTTGCTGAGATGGGGCCTCTTCCTAGGGCCCTCCTGCCGAACTGCAGAGTCTTCCTTTGGCTGCAAAGGGAAGCTCACCTGATGTGCATGCCCATGGCCAGAGTGTCAGCAGACTTCGGGTGGGACAGTGAGTAGCCTTTGCTCTGCAGTGCCATGTAGCCCTCTGGACTCCATACAGGAGTTGGGTCGATGGTAGTCACTTTTCTCTCTTGGAGTGAGGGCACACAATTTTGATCTTCAGAGCGGCAGCCAGTCCCACTGAGGGACTCCTGGGGCATCATGGGCTTCATCAGTCCTGAAGAAGGCAAAGATCAACCTCTCTCATCTAACACACAATGTCTGGCAGCAGCCTCAAAGCAAAGCCTAAGTGTCCTAACCCTACAAGGACAAAGCAGAAGTCCTCGCTCCAGTGGATGGGGGGCCCTGCTGGCACACAGGCACACCATCTGACCTGTTTACAGCCGTAGGAGCCGACTATGATTCCCGGGACAAGAATCCACTGGGAAGGTAACGAAAGCAGTAAGTGGAAGCCAGATTTCAGACAGTGAGCCTACCCCGACACTGTTTAGCTGTGTAGACTGGAGATGAGCCACATCCCCGACGGCACACACCCACCAGCCAGGCAGCATCCAGTTGACCCAGACCCTCCCAGAAGATTTAGACATGGGCGTGGCTTCACTACCTGCTATCCCTATGGGAAGATGGACAGTCAGCATTTGGAAACCCTGGTTGTTGGGGAGGGAGAGCGCGGAGTGAGCAGTCCAGACAGACTGGGATAAGGGCAATGTCAATCTACCAGCTCTACTGAGCTTCCCTGGCCTCTCCACATTTACAGGCCTCTGCACCCTCCAGGACCAGGAATCTGAAATACCACTAAACATGAGAAAGTCCTGTGGTGTACAGGGGATTCCTACCTGGACGTCTATCTCAGCGCAGGCCGGGGAAGGGTAAGAAAGGAGCAACACGCTTGCTTTGTTTGGGTTTAGAGGAGAGGTGTGCTCAAATTCCTGCCTCCCAGAATGATGCAGATATCTCTCAAACTAACCGGGTGAAAGAGCGGGAATGCTCTGGGAAGATGGCCATGAGTCCCTTAAGCCCCCAGCGGAAAGTCCTTCCTTTCCAGATCTTGAACCTGAACTTAAACATCCAGATGTGTGTGGAATGTAGCATACCATGGCTAGATACTTCCTAGCAAAATCTAGAACTAAAAATTGTTATTTAAATGATCAAAGGTGTAAAAGAAGGAATGAAGCTACTGCTGGATGTGGCGGTACACGCCTTTAATCCCAGCACTCGGAAGGCAGAGGTAGGTGGAGCTCTGTGAGTTCGAGGCCAGCCTGATCTACAAACCCAGGACAGCCAGGGCTATGTAATCGAGAGACCTTGTCTTTAAAAACCAAGAAAAAAAAAACTTTAAAATGGGAGCTGTGAAATGGCTGACAGGGTAAAGGTGCTCATTCCCAAGCTGAGTTAGTTCCCTGGAACCCAGATGACAGAAGACGACCTTCTGACTCCACAAACGTGCTGTACATGTGCTGCTCTCAAAGTGGGTAAATGATGTTTAACCCAAAAAACAAAACAAAACAAAACAAAACAAAAAAAACAAAAAACAGAAAATACGAAACAACACAACAACCTGGGAAACAAATTCTTTTTCCAAAAATCTACAGTCACTAAAATGTAAAGAGTCAGATTAGACGCTGGTGAAGGGACAACTGAGCTGTAGACGGGGCCCAGCCCGCTTCCTGGAGGCAATCTCCTCATTCTCACTTGTACGCTCCCTTTTCTCTCCTGTCTCCTGCTGGGAGCAAACCCACCCTGCAATAGTGCTGGTACCTTTACGTGAAATGGACACTAAGCAAAGTAAATACAGAAAGGATCAACTACATCCCAGCTGGAGGACGAGCAGGGATGACACAAGTTGAAGAGTTTTGGACCAAACTCAACAGCACAGTAAGGGGGGGGGGGGGGGAGAGGATGAAGGGAGGGCAGGGGAGATAACACCTAACCAACACAAGACCAAAGACAAACAGAAGAGCTTAAAAGAAAAAGAGAGTTTGTTATTTCTGCCTGCATATATGTACCTAGGTACTGCATATATGTATGCATGCACACACGCATGTACATATGAACATGGATGCTTGCCTGGTGCCTATAAAGGCCTGATCAGAAGAGGGCATTGGACTCCCTGGAACTGGAGTGACTGCAGCTAAAAGCTACCATGTGTGTGCTGGGAAGTGAAAAAGCTAGCGCTCTTAACTGTTAGGCCACCTCTCCAGCCTACAAAGAGAGTGATTCTTTTTTGGGAGGGGAGGGGGAATGGCATGAAAAGCAATTGAGGAAGGGTCTCATTATGTAGCTGAGTCTGTCCTGGAACTCACTATGTAGACCAGGCTGGCCTCCAAGTCAGAGATCCCCAGCATCTGCCTTCCAAGTGCTGAGATTAAATTTGCATGCCATCACACCAACATCCCAATAAACCTAAAGGAGCTAGCTATGGCAATAAAAAGATACACTAGCAAAAATCAGGGTCCAGAAAAGTCAACAGTAAAACGCGGGAATAAAAAGTATCAAATAAATAGTGAAGAAACCTAGAATAATTATGTTACTTCCAGCCAAAGTAGCATAAACAGAAAACACAACCAAATATTGAGCAGAAACAGTGATGGCAAGAAGGAGGGGCAATTCCCTTTTATGTGGAAAACTGACCCAAGAGGACTTCTGTGACTGTGAGGGCAGCCTGAGATACATGGTGAGCCAGTCTGAGCTGCAGTGAGAGACCATATTTCAACAATAACCAAAAAAGCAGGTGTGGTGGCTCACACCTTTAATCCTAGCAACAAGACACAGAGACAAGTGGATCTCTGTGACTTAGAGGCTAGCCTGGTTTACACAGTGACAAAACAAAAAACACAAAAACAAACAAATAAGCACCTCTGCTTATAAGAAGTTTATATAGCCCCAGCCACACTGGGATAATTATTTATTTACAAGTTTGTGCTGGAGTGGAGAACACTATAGAAGTGTTCTACCACCAGGTTAACCTTCCAACCATGTGGCAAACAATCTCAACACCTGTCAGTAACTGAGCAGGGGATTTTAGAAAACTAGTGATATATGTATTTGTGTAACACAACTGACAAGTACAACTTTATGGACTACTTCCATATGACTAGAGAGAAGAGACTGAGACCACCTGGTCATCTAGCCCGCAGTATGTACCTGACAGTCTAGCCTGTGGTGTGTACCACCTGACAGTCTAGCCTGTGGTGTGTACCACCTGACAGTCTAGCCTGTGGTGTGTACCACCTGACAGTCTAGCCTGTGGTGTGTACCACCTGACAGTCTAGCCTGTGGTGTGTACCACCTGACAGTCTAGCCTGTGGTGTGTACCACCTGACAGTCTAGCCTGTGGTGTGTACCACCTGACAGTCTAGCCTGTGGTATGTACCACCTGACAGTCTAGCCTGTGGTGTGTACCACCTGACAGTCTAGCCTGTGGTGTGTACCACCTGACAGAGAGGTAAATAGAAGACGGCATCGCCTGACCCCAGCAAGGCAATGCTGAGGACAACACTATAAAGAGCATGTTATATAAAGTGAGGAAAAACAAACATATGAGCACCCAACAATGTTACTAAAGGAATGTACAGTAAGACAAAGGGCTGATCAAACTCCCAATATGGCTTTAATTAAAGGCATGAGACAAACTGTGGGAAGGAATAATCATGGCTAGAGAAAACCCAGAAGCAAGGATGAAAAGGGCCAGTGGCTGCAAGAAACTTGAGCGTAATTCAAGCAACTTCCAACAGATGAGCTCCTACTCATCCCAACAACTTTAGTTTTGTTTTGCTTCCTTTAGAGACAGAGTCTGTATACATAGCCCAGGTGGCTCTCAACCTCACCATCTTCCTGTCTCAAAACCGCTCAAGTGCTGAAATTACAGACGTTGTCTCCCACCCCACACTCAGGTCCCAGTGACTTTTTGACAGGAGCAAAATTATGTCTAAGTTTGTAAAACTGAAGACGAGTCGAATGACCTGACAAAGAGGTCAGACTGGACTACAGTGGGTCTAACTCTCCTGGTGACTTCCTCCCTTCACTGTCCAATCACCGGCGTCCCCTGTGCTCACCTGAAGGATGCAAGGCTGAGGGGTAGAAGTCCACAGGTGTCCGGGTGGGTGTGATGCGTGGGTCCATGTAGGAGGGCATCATCATCCACCGGGGGTCGAAGCCCAGCATCTGGGGATGGTGTGGGTAGAAGGCGCGCTGCGGGTGGGAGGGCGGGGGGTACACGGGCTGCCAGTGCTGCATCTTGTATAGCTGCTCCTGGTAGAAGAAGGCAAGCAGTGAACAAGGGCGGGGCACAAAAAGGCCCCTAACAGAAGGTCAGAATCAAGGATGTCTGAGGCATGTGACAGCTTTTAGGCTGAGGTCCCTCCGAGCTGGGTGGACAGCCATGGTGGTGTCACGACAAGAGCTGTGTGCACCTGTGCCACCTCCATCAGCCAAGGATTAGTTTGACTGAACACCTCACAGAACTGGACCCCCTCATCTACCAGGAACATGGCCAATTTCTGTCTACAGCCACCCCTGTACACGTTATATTTGTTGGCCCCAAGATTCAAAGGAACCTTAGTGCCTCCCAGCTTTGTGCCCAATGACCTGACACCACAGGGCTACCGGCGGCCTACAGGGTTCTGCTAGATCTTGCCTCCTTGGCCACTCCTCCATGACACTGGGCCCTTGGCAGACTATGGGAGACCCTGAGCCTTGGGCTCAGTCTCCAACCGAGTTCCCAGCATAAGCACAGTCCCTCCGGAAAGTAGCCACCAGATGTGCACTACTCTGTTCGCTGCTCTCACAGCAGCTGGCTGGGGCACTGTGCTGAACACACAAGTCATCAGTGACTACTCAGCAAGGAGACACTCAGTCCACCCACCCACCCCAACTCTACAACAGTACCCACGCGTTAAGTCAGGCTTCAAGGATAGGCTCAGTATGAGACCTTGAGCCTGTCCGCCCCACTCCGAGAAGAGCAGGACCTTCCAGCCTGCTGTCGGGTCGCAACTCAATCCGGGTGGCTCCATTGTGCTCAGAGCATCTCTCTGAGGAACACACAGTCACGGCCGCTCAAGGATGGAAAGAATGGAGGAGATAACTTCTCAGTTCACAACACCCTCTGACTGCGTCGCAGTCCCTGAGGACCAGCCAGGCCCTGCAGCCCGCTGCCTCCCTGTTCCTAGGAAGAGCTGCAGGAGTAACCGCTTTGTTCAGCAGGTGCAGCCACTAACACTGTATGTCCAACTCCCAGACTCAGTGACTCACAGACCAATACCACAAACGGAGTTGACTGACGGAGTCACAAGACTCCAAAGCACAGAAACAGGGGTGGGGTCATAGGAAACTAAAGGAGATCCTTGGTCTCCAAGCGTACCCATTTTAGATGAAAACATTACACACCCAGCTGCTGGGCTCCCAAGTAATATTCCTACCATCTCAGTTCCCATCAAAATGCACGGTTCCTAGGAACACTGCCATTTCCTCTCCTGGGTAACAAAAACTACACCGAGGTCTCATTCATGCTGGGCAAGCTCTACCACTCAGCCACAACCCCAGTCCCAGTGACTACCATTCCCTAGGGAACACAGCTGCTGATGGGTACCACCAGCAGAGGGCATCTCCAAGACACAGCAAAAATGCAGGTCCCTTTGAAAGTTTCAGAACTGGAGCTGGGTGTGGTGGCACATGCCTGTAATCCTAGCTCTCAGGAGGCAGAGTCAGGAGGATTTCTCTGAGTTCAAGGCCAGCCTAGTCTACAAAGCGGGTCTAGGACAGCCAAGGCTATACAGAGAAACCCTGTCATAGAAAGGAAGGAAGGAAGGAAGGAAGGAAAATTCAGAACTGACATGTAAGGGTACTGTTTTTCTTCAAACTGGAGCTAAGTAGGCTTTGTGGTCATGTCCATCAGGTTACCTGCTGCTGTTGCTGCTGCTGCTGCTGCTGCTGCTGTTGCTGCTGTTGGCGCTGGAAACGGGGAGGGAGGGATTTCTGATACTTGCTGAACTCCTGTGCAGGGGACCCGGCCTCCCTGGCTTCCTCCTCGCTGCTGCTACTGCTGCTGCTGCTGCTGCTGCTACTGTTGCTCTGAGCCACTGCAGGGGATGTGGCAGGTGTCTCTTCCAAGAACATAGTGGGTGCTTCTTGGACAGGAAATTCTGGGGAGCCTAGAGAACAGGCAGGCAAAGATACGTCACAGCGAGCTCACAGGAGCTCGGCCAACCATGTGGTGAACAGCAAGTACTCCTGTGCCGCTATGTGCACTACACTGGTGAGGACCAGACTGTGGATCCCCACAAAGCACAGGTTAAACAAACAAACAAACAAAATAGATGAGGATGTTGAGTCCGCTCAGAACTGTATTCGACCCTGAGAGGCAGAGTAAGGACTGGGGTAAGGGATAAGGCCGCCCTAATGCAGTGACCATCCAAACAGAAGGAACTGGGCAAGCACAGGCGGGCAACCTGACAGCCCTTCCCTCAGCTTCCCCTGTCCAATGCTGCTGTAAGCAATGACAGCCAGGCCTGCTCCACAAAGCTGCTGTGAGAATTCACATGTGGTCGTGCACTCAATAGGGACTAACTATGTCTGAAGCGGTTTCTGTCCTGCCAACTCCATACATACCATGAGGCTGGCAGTCTCCCTCAAGTTGTAAAGAGATGACATCACAAGGACAGCTGCACTTCCTTGACACAGTAGGGCACTGGGAGCCTCAGACTGCCACACACTGCCACATATACAGAGGCTGGCATCTGCTAACAAAGGTGACTGAGCTGATGGCTTCTCTGGAGAGTGCCTGTCGTGCGGTGCCCACTACACAGACTGTACAGAAGCCACATCGGCCACTCCTTGTGCAATTGTTGCTGCCAGCTGGAGTATACTCCAACACTTGGAAAGACCTCTTTTCATTTCCTGTAAAACAATGCTCTCCATTCTTGGTCATGTGTTTGTCTGAGCAGGACAGGAAGTGACAGTAGCAGCAGTGATGGTAAGATTGCTTCTCTGCAGACACCTGACACTGGCCCTCCACACACATGTATATAAACATTCTGGGGAATTCACTTATTTTATATGTACAAGTTCCTCTGCCTGCACGTATTGTGTACACCTGGTATCCAGGGAGATCAGAAGAAAGCATCAGAATTAGACACGGTTGTGAGCCACCATGTGAGTGCTGGGAACTAAAGCCAGGTCCCCTGTGAAAGCAGCTGGGGCTCTGTGTAGCCTTGGCTGTTTTGGACTTGCTCTGTAGGCCAGGCTGGCCTCGAACTCAGCAATCCGCCTGCCTCTGTCTCTGAGTGCTGTGAGTAAAGGTGTGTGCCACCACGCCCAGCTGCAGCTAGGGCTCTTAAGCCACTGAGCTGTGTTTCCAGCCGTCACATTCTGAAATAAATGTATTCCCATGTTCTGTGTAAGATGATGCGTGCACATGCATGCACACGTGTACACACACACACAGCACCACAGCAATGGCAACCAGAACAACTTTCACTTCTCTGTCCTCTCCTTCCACTACTGGTCTGTCAGGCTTGGTGGCACTCTACCCGCATGATTTCCTATGGGCCCTTGTCTGCAGACGGAGGAGCTGCTCCCTCCAGGTAAGCTTAGTGATCGGATATAGGTGAGCGTCTCCCTGCTAATAACAACCTACCAGACCCAAATGTGTTAAAAGACTAGTTCCTTGCAGACTCTAACCCACACAAAAGGAGTCAAAAGCCAGCTCTTTCAAGAAAAACATATCAAAGGTTCTCTGGAGATAAGATGTGTCCTGGGAGTGTCTCCTGCTAGTCAGGTACCCTGGTTTAAAACCCCAGAGGTTGGAGGTTTGGGGCGCACTCTCCTTTTCTCCCTCCATAGCTCCCTGTCCTTGTTTCTTTTTCTTATCATTAAGATTAGTGAATTAAAATCTAGCTCTTTGACTCTTGACTGTCTTTAATCAAGTGTGGTCAGTTACCTGGCTTTTCACAAGGCAGAGGCTCCCTACCCCTGCTGGAAGGGACGCAGATGACCACTGTCTCAACCCAGCTGTGCGCAGCTGCCCTGCGCTCCCTCCCTGCCCAGAGGCCTTCTTCGTGACTGGTTCTCAGGAAGGAGCCTTCCTTAGCTAGCCTCCAAAAGGCTGAAGAAAACTCTGTGACCAGATCCTCAGCCCAGCCTCCCCGATAAAGGAACTCACAATTTCCAGATATGCAAGACATTTATTCAACTAATTAAAAAAGCTGAGATTGGCCGGGTGCGGTGGTACATGCCTATAATCCCAGCACTCGGGAGGCAGAAGCGGGTGGATCGCTGTGAGTTCGAGGTCAGCCTGGTTTACAAAGTGAGTCTAGGACAGCCAAGGCTACACAGAGAAACCCTGCCTTGAAAAACAAAACAAAAAAGTTGAGATGGGGTAGGCAAGACAGCTAAGTAGGTAAATGAGTTTAGCACAGAAGCCTAGAGACCTGAGTCCAGCCTCTGACCCCATGTAAAAGTAGAAGGAGAGAGTCAACTCCACAAAGTTGTCCTCTGACTTCCCCATAGACACTCTGTGGCACAAACACACAAATTAAACATTGCAGAGGGAAAAAAAGCTGAGCTGGGACCAAATAAGTACCCAGGTCTACAGTTTTAAGTGCCTGTGCGTGTGTGTGCATGTGCATGTGTTTAAAACAGGGTTTCTCTATGTACAATCTAACTGCCCTGGAACTCTCTATATAGGACCAAGCTGATCCTGTCTCTGCCTCCCACGTGCTGAAGTTAGTGGCTGCCACCACACCCGGCCAGGCCTACACTGCCAAGGACCGACTTCCCAGTGTCTGCCTTCAGCCACAAGTTTTGCTACCTCATAGGCAGTGACGTGGGGACAATAGTTCAAGACTCCCAGCTGTGGGATAGGGAGTCTCTTACCTTTGCGGACAATAGGGCCGTTCTCTGGTGGGGAGGCCTTCTCAATGCCAGGAGATCGGGGGACCTCCTTGTCCACCAACTTGGGGGCCTCGCTGGCCTTCTGGGCCTGCTTGCACTTCTGGTCCAGCTGCTTCAGTTTGGCCGCACAAGCAGCCAGCCTCTCCTCACGGGCCCGGCGTTCTTCTTCCTCCCTGCGCTTTCGGGCTCGTTCCACAGCCTCGGACATCTCTGACTGGATGAACTTCTGCCGTGAGGGCGGCTTGTCCTCCTTGTCCTCAACAGACTGTTGGCGGAACATGCTGCCCATGGTGGGCTTCTGCCGAAAGAAGGAGGGAGTGAGGTGTCGGTCAATGGCTGCTTCCCTCCCACAGGGGCTGAGGCTAGGAAGACTGTAAATGATGCTCTCAGTGTCTCCGAGGGGCCTTGTGATTCCGTGGGAATGCAGCATGCTTCATTCCCAAGGCACAAAAGGGCTCCCGTGAGAATACATAAGCCCTACTTTGTGACTTCAAATCAATGCTTCTGAAGTAGTAAGAAGGCGTGGCTGCAAACCCCTCTCTTGGTTATCTTCTCCATGCCTGAGTCTCCTGCTGATTGTCAGTTCCAATATAAGCAGGGTGTGGAGAATGCCCTAGGGAAGCCTCTCAACACCAGACATCTGTCCACTATAGGGAGTGACCAATGCTGCTGCAGGCACAGAGGGGAGGACACCGCAGTGGGGGAGCTGATTCCTAGGCCAGGCAGGTGAATGTCACAGTCCGAGATGATCAAACAGAAATGGCAAGGCTGCGCCTTCTCCTATAGGCTAATCATACTTCTATGTAAGAAATGCACATTTGTGAGGGTTAAGGATAAATACAAGGTCTAACACCCTCTCACACACTATTCAATGGACCAAGAATGAATTTTTCTTTCACTTTGCAACTAAATGGAACAACTACCCATGCTCTGGAGATGGCTGCCTACATTTCACAGCTCACCTCATAGGCCACCTGATCACAGATAAAACCTTGTTCAATCCTCAAAAGAAGTTTTTATGTGTGTATCTGCATGTGAGTGCAGGTGCCTTGGAGGCCATCAGATCCCCTGGAGGCAGCTGTGAGCTGTTGGACATGGGAGCTGGTAACTGAACTCAGTTCTTTTGGCAGAGCAGAAAGCGCTCTCAACATCTGAGCCATCTCTCCAGGACCTTACATTAAAATGACATGTAAATGTGTATGTATATTTATACACACACACACACACACACACACACACACACACACAAAATTTATTTGTGTGTATGTTCTATGTCAGAACTTTGCAGAGTCCACTCCCTCCTTCCACCATCTGGGCCGCTAAGAACTGAACTCAGGTCTGTTATCAGGCTTGATAGCAGGCCATCCTAACAACCCAATTTTGTGCATTCTGGGTTTTTTTGTTTTTTGCTTTTTTAAGTTTTATTTGTATGGGGCTGGAGAAATGGCTCAGCAATTAGGAGCACTGGGTGCTCCTCTAGAGGACCCAGGTTCAATTCCCAGCACCTACCCAGTAGCTCACACCTGTCCGTAAGCCCAGTTCCAGGGCATCCATGGCACCAGGCATATATGCGCATACATATAAAATTTTTTTAAAGATGTATTTTTGTTGATCTGTGTTTATATCTGTGCTGGGCATGTGCACTTGGGAGCATGTTCCAGGAGAAGCCAGGGATACCCAGCTCTCCCTGAAGCTGGAGTTCCAGGTGGTCAGGAGCCACCTGAGCTGGGTGCTGGGAATTGACTTGGAGCCTCTTAGCCACATGCTCTTACCCGCTGAGCCACTTCTTCAGTTCACTTTTGTGTAATTTGTTTTCAAGACAGGGTTTCTCTGTGTAGCCCTGGCTGTCCTGAAACTCTTTGTAGACCAGGCTGGCCATGAAATCAGAGATCTGCCTGGCCCTGGCGGCCCCTGCCCCTGCCCCCTGAGTACCGGGATCAATGGCGTGCGTCACCAAGCCTAGCCTTACTTTTATGTATTCTTAAACCTGACTATCTCTTGTCCACAGAACTAAAACAGACTCAAAGGGGCCACATTCGTTGTGGAGGCTTCAGCGACAGGGTCTCCACGTGGGAAGGCCATGTTGTTTCCTTTGTGTCCTGCGCGGCCAGCCCAGAGCCCAGGGACACAGTGAAGAGAGGAGGGGAAAATGCAAGCCCAAACCACAGGTCTCCCAAGAGAATTCCCAACACTGCCTTGCTCTTCCCCAGCACTTGCTAATGCACAGATCACTGTGTGTGTCAGCTGCCAGGGAGCCACAGAGTCTCAGTGTGGGCGGCCAGAGCACCGCAGGGTGCAAGGTATTCAATGTGAGTGGTAGCTTGGTTTGCGACTATCCTAGGGTAAGGGCATGGCATAGAAATGCAGGGAGGGCACTGTGGAGTAAAGGTGACACCTCTGAGTGCTGGGGAGGACATCTGTGCAATGCAAACTGTTCACAGCCAGCAGCTGACCAAAGAAGCATCAGCATTAGGACAGCAGGATTTCTGGTGGAGGAAGGAGGCACACACACCATCGCAGGCTGAGGAGATGGCTCAGCAGGTAAAAGGGTAAAAAGGCCTGAGAAGCCAAGTCCAAACTCCAGAAGCCATGTAAAAGCCAGATGCACAGCAAGAGTGCCTGTGACCCCAGTGTGCCCACAAGGAGAGATGTGAACCGGAGACAGGAGAATTCTCTCAAGCCTGCTATAGTGACAGAAAAACAACAAAGAGCCTATCTTAAAAATGGGGCGGAAAGGAAAGATGGACACCAAAGTCGTCCACCGGCTTCCACAGGCAGACAGTGGGACCTGAGCTCCTGAGCACACACATACAATATGAGAAAACACTGAAATATGTTCCTTAGAACTAAGAGAAAGCCCTTTAAATTTCGGGTTTTCTTGACGGACAGGAGTGGAGATAGGACAGAATCAAGTGTGTCGCCCCCGCTTCTCCCCACTGAGAAGGCCCATGACCAGTGACCTTGCAGTAGTAACAAGTACTCCTGACAGTGACTAAGGGTCATCCGGCACAGGAGGAGAGCCAGGCCTGGTGAGCTTTGAAGGAGCTTTTCCCTAGACAGTAAGGAAGAGCTCAAAGTAAGATCAGAGACTACAGAGGACCCACGCCGGGCACAGGAAAAAAGCATAACTTCATCCTTATCCCCGACAAGGAAAGATTATCAAGTGCTGAAATGACTAGATTGAGAGTGTGGTGAGTGGGGGCCAGTGAGATGGCACAGACGCAAAGGTGCTTGCTGCACATGCCTGGCGATCCCAGGTCAACCCCCAGATACACATCACAGCGCAAATTAGGGACTGACTCTGTAAAGTGTCCTCTGACCTCCCCACATATTGCGCGCTCGCTCGCTCGCTCTCTCTCTCTCTCTCTCTCTCTCTCTCTCTCTCTCTCTCTCTCTCACACACACACACACACACACACACACACACACACACACACACACACACACACGATAAGAGGCTAGCCAGTCAACGTCTTCCCCATGTTTCTCACCAGTCACAGTAGAGAAAAGGATTGTCAGTGTAAGCCTTGGCAACATCCCATTCACCAAGAGTGCCAATCACTAGAGCCAGAAGTCCAGAAAATAGCCCAGAGAATCTGGCCAAAGACGGAAGCCTTAGACCTGACCATGAGCAAGACCAGCCCAACCCAAAAAGCTTGTCCTCTTCCAAAGCATCCAGGCTATAAGAACTTGGGGGAAGGCTCTGGAACGGGCAAGGTGCCAAATGAGTCACAGGTGGCATCATGCATAAGGACTTCTGTGGAATGGCTGCCAGGCGATATGCCAGTGAGGCAGCACCACAGGTTTCCAGGTTTGGCTCTGCCTGTGCAGCAGGAAGCCATCAGCGCAGCCTGCGGTGAGAGCCTAACCAGGCGGTGGCCCACTCGTTTGTTTATTTCTTGTGGGGGCAGGGTCTCACTATGCAGCCCTTGGCTGGCCTGGAACTCACTATTTAGACTATGCTAGCCTTGAACTCACAGATCA
This sequence comes from Acomys russatus, assembly GCF_903995435.1. Taxonomy (NCBI): domain Eukaryota; kingdom Metazoa; phylum Chordata; class Mammalia; order Rodentia; family Muridae; genus Acomys; species Acomys russatus. The sequence continues at coordinate 51,137,652 of NC_067160.1, forward strand.
CCTGTCTCTGCCTCCTGGGTGCTGGGATGACAGATGTGTCACCACACCCAATCCATCTTCTGTCTAATTCCAAGTTCCCTATAGCCCTTATTATTGTTTCAAAGAAGGGAGGGCTAGAACGTTTGTCTTGAAGCTTAACAACGGGAGATGGATTTCTAGAAACCACTTATAGGTGGAAGGAGAAAAACAACTTCCCAGACTTGTCCTCTGACCTCCACATGCATGCTATGACATATGTGACATATCACACTGAAATTAAAATACAAGGAGGAGAAGAAACATGACCTAGCACTTTCTGGAAACCCAGCCAATGACAGTGACATAGTATAAACTCGGGGCAGTGTCTGGAGGGCCCACTGCCTTCAGGAATGCTCAAGAGGACTGCTGTGTATGTGTAAATGGAGAAAAGGAGGGAGAGAGAGGGAGGGGGAGGGAGAGAGAAGGGAGGGGGGAGAGAGAGAGCGCGCGCGAGCACATGCTACATGCTAAAGTTCACATGCATGTACCAAGGCTCCAGGAAAACAACCATGCGCAGACCTGGTAGTCGGGGCCAGATGCCCAGCTGTGAAGCTTCCTGGAAGGAGGCTGAGGCTCTGGCACCTTCCTGACAACGCGGGACACACTTGCTGCTTCGTTCCAGTCCTTTCCTTCCTCTTGAGTGCGCTTGGCATCAGTGCTATCTGCAGAGCTCAGTGACAACTCCCGCTGCCGCCTTGGGTCCCAGCTGTTCCTAGGACAAATGGCACCTGTTAAGTTTCCCCAGATAGTCAGGCCCATCTGACCTCACTGATCAGGGGCCTCTGGAAATTTGGAAGCCAGTTACTACACCAATTTACAGACTAATTTACTTCAACACTGCACTTACACCCTTTATGTGTGAGCTACAAAATTCAGGCCCAGCGCTTACCAGGTCACCATCAGTCATAAAGCCGCTGGGAGACACAGAACTCGGCCCCCAGCCTTGACAGCAACGACCAGGCCTGCCCACTCACACTTAAAGAGCTGGGAGTCGGGGCTGGAGAGCTGGCTCAGCAGTTAAGAGCACTGGCTGCCTTTGCAGAGGACCTATGTTCAATTTCCAGCAGCCCACACTGCGGCTTATTAGCTGTCTACAACTCCAGTTCCAGGGGATCCAACACCCCCCTTCTGACTTCCAGACACTGGATACATGTGGTACACAGACATACATGCAGGCAAAGTACCCATACACATAAAATAAAAATGAGAATACAGAAAGCCCACCAGTGTAGAAACGGAGACAGTTCCCAACTGGGCTGCAGGGAAGGCGCTGTGGAAGGAAGTGTCTGTTGAGCAGAGCAAAGAGCTGGGGCCAAACACAGCCACAGCCGTATGTGCACTGGTGTCAGGAAGGAATTCAAGATCAGTATTCAGGAAGGCAGGGGAGTTAAAAAACACAACACACACACACAGACACACACACACAGAGACACACACAGACACACACACACACACACACACACACACACACACACACACACACACACACACACACACACACACACACACACCCTGTGACTGGTGGCTAGAGAAGCACACAAGAAGGCAGAAAGAGTGCCAGAAAGAGTGCCAGGCGTGGTAGCGCATGCCTTTAAGGAAGGCAGAGGCAGGCGGATCACTGTGAGTTTGAGGCCAGCCTGGTCTACAAAGTGAGTGCAGGACAGCCAAGGCTACACAGAGAAGCCCTGTCTAGGAGGGAAAAAAACAAAAAAAAAACCAAAAAAAACCCCAAGAACACAATGAAAAATGAAAAAGAACGAAAAAAAAGAAAGAAGGCAGAAAGATTAACAACTGCTAGTGGAGCTGCCCACAGTGGCACAGCACCACCCTAACCCTCAGAAGACAGAGGCAGGCAGAACTCTGAGCTCACGGACAGCCCAGTGTACACACAGTAAAGCCTAGGACAGGCAGAGTTACCCTGTGAGACGCTTTGTGTCTCAAAATAAAACAAAAGGAACTGTTTTTAAAAAACAAACAAACAAACTGCTAGTGACCTATGACCTGACTTTTGAGAAATGGTGTTGGCCTAGAACCAACCTGGGATCTCAGGCGAAGAGAACGGCAATGTGAAGGGTGTGCCTAAGAGGCAGGCCAATCAGAAGGAGGCACTGACTGACCCTCGCTCCAGACAGAAAGGGCCCCAAGAGCCCTAGAGATAAAGTGGAAGAGGTTCCAGAAGCCAACAATGCGGCATAGGAAAGACGTCAGGGACTCAGAAGCTGCAAGCGCATCCTGGAAGCAGGGCATGCAGTCATGTGCAGAAACACCAGGCCAGGAGCCGCCACTGATAAAGACAGGATGGCGAGATGCCTCAGCATTTAAAAGCACTGCCACACCACAGGGTGACTCACAAGCACCTGTACCTCCAGCGCCAGGGGTACTAATGCCTCTATCCTCTACAAGGGACGCGCGCGTGCGCACACACACACACACACACACTTTAAAACAATAAAAATAAAAACCTAAGGAAGCCAGTATACTGTATTTCCCAAAGGACATTAAAAGTAAAAGTAGTCCAATGGAAATGATCCAAGAAGAGAGAGAACGTGGAATGAACACAGGCAGTCTGGCGTGCACGCAGCTGCCCCAGCACCTCCACAGTGTGCAGCTGAAAAGCCCAGCTTCTGAGAGTTCTTGGATCAAAAGATGACCCTGCAGTGGCATCCCACAAGAGCTTTTCAGGGTGCCACACCCATCAACAATCAGTGAGAAAGTAGGTGCAGAGGGCTTAAGGACCAGGGCACAGGACCCAGATGGTCAAGCCTGGATGCAAAGCCTGACAGTTCCTGCATGCTAAATTCAGCAGACCTGGTCCCTGCTGCTATGGAAACCAAGAATGGCCCCTAGCACAGTACACCATCACTAACACAGGCCTGTGTGGGTTTTTCTGGCAGCCCCATGCTAGGAGCTGGGGCCGGAGGACTTACCGCTTTGGCCGGCCATCCTTCACGACCTCCTCCTCATCTTCATCATCACTGAACTTTAGTTTCTCAGAATAGTCCACTTCCTCGTGCAGGCCTGCAACACCAGACGGACCCAGGAAGATGAGAAAACACGAGGACCACAGTGTCTTGGGGCCACCCCAAGACAGTCTGAAAGTCTAGCCTGTGGTGCCTCCACTGTGGAGAGGGACTACTCACCCTACCCACCTGCCACCCCTTCAAGAATCCTGGGTTCCTGGAAGAGATGAGCTGGCAACACTAACCCTCTCACACACAGGTAGGCCAGACTCTGCTGCCCTGCCTTCAGAGCACTGGGTCTGCAGGGGTGCATCACCACAGCCAGCCTGGAACTAACTCAAAGCAACAGAAGGGGAGCCAGGCAGGGCTGCGGGGACTTCTAGTGGCCCATGCCCCAAGCGCTGACTGGCACAGGCAGGAAAAGCGCCCGTAACTGATGGACACTGAAATGTGGCAGGTCCACACAGCAGAGCATTACTGGATCATCCAAATGAGCATGGGTGACCAGGGAGATGCCTCAGTGAGGTCAGCGCACAAACACGACAATCTGAGTGTTATCCAAGTAAGTGTCGGCCATAGCTGTGCATGCCTGTAACCCCAATTGAGGGGTGGACACAGCTGGAACCCCGGGGCTTGCTGGCTGGACAGTCTGGGTAATATAGTGACCTTCCAGTTCAGGGAAAGACCCAGTCTCAAAAATAAGGTGGAGGGCTGGCTCAGGGGTTAAGAGCCCTTGTTGCTCTTTCATGGGACCAGGATTAAGTTCCCAGCACTTGAGCTGGGCAGTGGTGGCGCACACCTTTAATCTCCACACTTGGGAGGCAGAGGCAGGAGGATCTCTGTGAGTCCGAGGCCAGCCTGGTCTACAAAGAGAATTCCAGGACAGCCAGGGCTACACAGAAAAACCCTGTCTCGGGTTTAAAAAAAAAAAAAAAAAAAGTTCCCAGCATTCATATGGTGACTCAAAACAATCTGTAACCCCAGCTCTCAGGGGAATCCACAAGCACCTTCATGGCACATAGGCCTGCATGACAATAAAACATTTTTTAAAATATTTTTTATTTATTTAATTTTTAAATTTATGTGTGTTGGTGTCAGATCTTGGAGTTACAGACAGTTGTGAGTTGCTATGTGGGTGCTGGGAATTGAACCCGGGTCCTTTGGAAGAGCAGGCAGTGCTCTTAACCACTGAGCCATCTCTCCAGCCCCCTATAAAACATTTATACACATAAAATAAAAAAACTAATGAAGTAGAAAAGTGAGGAAGACATCCTATGTCACCTTGGCCTCTCCCCCCACCCAGCAAACAGTGCACACACAGCTCACTACACACACACACACACACACACACACACACACACACACACACACACACACACACACACACACACACCAAAGATATGAAGAGAAAATTAATGACCTTCACAAACACTGCAATGTTAGTAAGACATTAGCAAATTGAATCTGGGCACATAAAAGGTGGGAGGGGGGGTCATTAACGCATCTGACATGCTGTCAAAACAAAGAAGAAAAGTCCTATGAACACAAGCACGGGACCTACCATTTACCCAATTTGTTAGAAAACAAAACCCAAAATGCTCAGCAAACCAGAACCAAAAAGGAGGTCTCTACCCAGACTTGTCGGCATCTCACCTCTGAGCGGCACAGAGGCTGAGTCTAGCACTACCCTAGAAACACCACAGCGTACAGCAAGAAAAAGAAAAAGGCAGAAAAACTGGCAAAAATGATAGCTAGGGTGAGGCTCTCAGCTAGAGCATCTGCTCAGCATGCCCGAAGCCAGGTTCCAGCCCCAACACCACAGAAAAGGTAACACGAAAATTCAGCAACTAATTAATATGAGCAAGGTTATGTCGGCTGATTGTTTTGCCTGTCCTGGAATTCACTCTAGACCAGGCTGGCCAGAACTCAGAGCTCCACCTGTGTGCTACTAAGCCCTGGGCTGATGGCATGCGCGTGGCACCAGGCATGTGCAATGTATTTCTAAAGGAACAGGGATGTAATTTGGTGGTGGAGCATCAGTTCACCACAAGCATAACCCTGGGTTTGCTCTCCAGCGACATAAAACCACACTGCCTTCATTTGCAAGTGACATGAGAGTTCATACAGAAATTCTAGGTCAAGAAAAATAGTAAGACTAATAGGCATGTTCTTCAAAGTCCGGTGGAAAACCCAGCTGTTAACTGTTTAAGAAAAGAAAGGGTAGAAGGGGGAACTGGAGAGGTGGCTCAATGGTTAAGAACATTAGCTGGTCTTCCAGAGGTCCTGAGTTCTATTCCCAGCAACCACATGGTGGCTCGTAACTGTCTGCAACTGTAGTCCCAAGAGATCTGATGTCCTCTTCTGACGTGCATATGTACATACAGACACCCATAAAATAAACAAATGAATCTTCAAAAAACTGAAAGTGATTAAAAAATACAAAGAATTGCATTTAGGCCTGGAGAGATGGCTCAGCCCTTAATAACACTGGCTGCTTTTCCAGAGGACCCAAGATCAATTCCCAGCACCCACATGGCAGCTCATAACTGTCTATAACTCTAAGATCTGACACCCTCACACAGACATACACGAAGCTAAAAACCAATGCAAATAAAATAAGTAAATAAATAAATAAGCAAGCAGGCTGCATTTACAGTAGTATCTAAACATAAAGTACCCGAAAACTATTATCTATTTATTTATGGAGGAGACATTTTCCATGTGCTGCAGGCTGGACTTGAACTTTCCATATAGTCAAAGTGCCATGCCCCTGCCACCACAGCCCATAACATGCTGGAGGAGGACTGAACCCAGGGTCTCTGCACACCAGACAATCACTCTATCAACTGAGCCACACACCCAGCCCCAACTACCACTGTTAAAAACAGACCAGGTTTTGTGTATAGTGCCCAGGCTGGTAAAGTGAGCCTGAGGCCAGGAGTACAGGATGAGCCTGCACTTCCAGCTTGTGTGTGCGCTGGGGTCGGGCGAGCATCTATACCCGCAGTTAAACTCAGCACTTACCCTGCACGTGCTAAGCAGGCCCTCTATCCATGAATAAAATTACCAGAAAACCCTGTGATCCTCCTCTCCACTGGAGCTGAGACAGAGCTCAGCAGTTAAGGTATGTACAGCTCTTACAGAGAACTTAAGTTTGGCTTCCAAGAACTGTAACTATGGCTCCAACGGATCTGGCGCCCTTTTCTGGCCTCAGAGGGCATCTGCACTCATGTGCACATAGCCACATACATAGACTTAAAAATAAAGTCTTTAAAAAAATAAAAAAAAACCTTTGTACTGACAATTACAGAATATTGAAGAGAAAAGGAGGGACCTAGCAGGGATTCAAAGGAGGGTCCTAGCAGAGATTCACCAGGATCTTGGGACTTAAGAGTCAACATTGAGCAGCTGACCTTGACACAGATGACGGCTATTTGTAAATACTGGCAGGGCTGAGTCCAAATCTGCAGACCCACAAATAATTTGAGCAGTCAAACGTACAAGGACCCAAGGTGACAAGCTCACACCATCTTGAGTTTTTTACTACAGCTGCAACAGCTGAACAAACAGGTCCATGGAAATAACAGCATCCAGAAATACACAAGGATTTACATGGTGCCAAACCAATTCAACGGGACTGTCTCAATAAGTGGAAACAGTGGGTGGGCCAACAGCAAAGGCAACAGGACTGTTAGGGACCAGGGAACATCACTATCCTCAAGAGAGGCAAAGGGCAGTTTAGAAAGGTTTGTTTTATTTTTACTCGTGTGTATGCATGTGTCTTTGTGAGTGAATGTCGTGTGTATCTGGTGCCTACGGAAGTCAGAAGAGGGCATCAGACTCCCCAGAGCTGAAGTAACAGGTGGGTCCTCTGCAGCAGGAGATTCTCTTAAGCACTGAACTACCTCTGTAGCCTATTAAATGTTCTTTTCTTCTTTATTTGTAATTATTATGTGTGCGTATGTGTGCCTACATGAAGTCCAAGCAGGATTCAGATCCCCAGGAGTTACTGGTCATTGTGAACACCTTGCCATGGGTGCTGGGAATTGAACCCAGGTCCTCAGCAAGAGCAGTGAGTGCTCTTAACTGGTGTTATCTCCCTAGCCATGCCTGGCCCCTACTTCTGTTTCTGAGGGTTTGTTTGTTTGTTTGTTTTTTATTTTGTTTTGTTTTGTTGAGACAGGATCTCACTTTTGTAGCCCCAGGCTGGCTTCTGAGTATTAGGATTAATCTATCAGTACCTTAAATTCCCCGTATCCCCCAGGACAGGGTTTCTCTAGCCCTTGGCTGCCTTGGAACTCACTCTGAGACCAGGCTGGCCTGGGCCTGGTTGATACTCACAGAGATCTGCTTGCCTCTGCCTCCTGAGTACTGGGACTAAAAGCCTGCTCCATACTAGGCTAGGCTGCTTTTTGTCTGTTTTAATGTGTGGTTTTGCCCATCTGTGGAGGACAGAGAGGTGTTGGATCAGAGTTCCAGATGGTTATGAGCTGCCATATAGATACTGGGAACAGAATCCAGGTCTCCTGTAAGAGCAGTCAGCGTAGCAGCGCGTGGTGGCACATGCCTTTCATCCCAGCACTCGGGAAGCAGAGGTAGGAGGATCTCTGTGAGTTCGAGGCCAGCCTGGTCTACACAGTATGAGTCCAGGACAGCCAACGCTAACAAGAGAGACCCTGTCTTGAAAAACCAAAAATTTAAAATAAATAAATAAATGCTGCTGAATATCAAAATGTCAGCTGAGAGCAGAACACGCGGCTGCACTGAGCTGACGCTCTGCCACAGCCACTGGAGCAGCATTCTTAGCACTCAGGAGGTGGTGGAGCAAAGCACAGGAGCTGAGGCCAGCCTGTAGCACATAACACACACAGGGACTGGAGCCATGGTTCAGGGGTAAGAGCATGTAGGTGGGTACCTCTTAGTTACACTCCTAGCACTTAGAAGGCTGAAGTAAGCACAGCAGTCAAGGTCAGTCTGGACTATATATCATGACCCTGCCTCAAAAAAAAAAAGGGGGGTGGGGGGTTAGGGGGCTCCAGGGCTTGGTCCAGCCTGTTCCCAAGGCTGATGACTGAGTTGGATACCCAGGACACACACGGCAGAAAGAGAACCAACTCCCAATACCAAGTAAATAAATGAATGTCCATAAGGAAAAAAAAATCTCAAATAAGGGGAGCCCCTTGAGGCTGTGTAAGCACACAGCCTAGCACATGTGGGTTTGATCCTCAGCATAGGATGGGGTATTTCTAGCCAACCATACTGTAATTCCAGAAAGTTCTTTTAAAAACCCAGTAGCACAATCTCCCATGCTTTCCAATTAAGGGAAGAGACCAAATGAAGATTCTGCTTGTTCAGGGAGCGCCCTCTGGTCTGGCTGCACGTAAAGGGATGGTGACTTAGCCTGCCTTGTCCAAGAACAGTACATACTGGTGCCACAGCCTGCTGTCCCTCCTGCCACCCACCTGCCCAGCCATCATCTGCATCGGTGTCCAGATCATCCAGGCCCTTCAGGTTTTCTGCGTTGATGATGGTGGGCCGTGGTGCCCGCTCCACCAGCTGCCTCAGTGGGCGCACTGGCCGTGCCATGCCTGGCCTTTCTTTCCTGGTGAGACACACAAGAATGATGGGCTCATGTTGACTTACAGGTGGAAGCAATCACTTTCCACAAGTAAGATCCACCTTGCAGAGCCCATGTTAGAAGAAATATGCAATGAGCAGTTAAAGACACTCTAGATCGGTTTCAGTGTCATCCACAGCACCACATGCCCACTGCTGCCCCACAGAGTCCACAGCACCTCATGCCCACTGCTGCCCCACACAGTCCATAGCGCCACATGCCCACTGCTGCTCCACACAGTCCACAGTACCTCATGCCCACTACTGCCCCACACAGCCCACAGCGCCACATGCCCACTGCTGCCCCACACAGCCCACAGCGCCACATGCCCACTGCTGCCCCACACAGCCCACAGCGCCACATGCCCACTGCTGCCCCACACAGCCCACAGCGCCACATGCCCACTGCTGTCCCACACAGCCCACAGCACCTCATGCCCACTGCTGCCCCACACAGCTCACAGTGCCACATGCCCACTGCTGCCCCACACAGCCCACAGTGCCACATGCCCACTGCTGCCCCATACAGTCCACAGGGCCACATGCCCACTGCTGCCCCACACAGTCCACAGCACATGCCCACTGCTAACCCACCACAGCCCACAGCACCACATACCCACTGCTGCCCCACACAATCCATAGCACCTCATGCCCACTGCTGCCCCACAGTCCACAGCGCCTCATACCCACTGCTGCCCCACCACAGCCCACAGCGCCACATGCCCACTGCTGCCCCACAGTCCGCAGCGCCACATGCCCACTGCTGCCCCACACAGTCCACAGCGCCATGTGCCCACTGCTGTCCCACAGTCCACAGTGCCACATGCCCATTGCTGCCCCAGTCCACAGCACCACATGTCCACTGCTAACCCACCAGTCCACAGAGCCACATGCCCACTGCTGCCCCACAACAGCCCACAGTGCCACATGCCCACTGCTGCTCCACAGTCCACAGGGCCACATGCCCACTGCTGCCCCACAACAGCCCACAGTGCCACATGCCCACTGCTGCTCCACACAGCCCATATCGCCACATGCCTACTGCTGTCCCACACAGTCTACTGTGCCACATGCCCACTGCTGCCACACACAGTCCACAGCTGCCCCACACAGTCCACAGCGCCACATGCCCACTGATAACCCACCACAGCCCAGTACCACATGCACAATGCTGCCCCACCACAGCCCACAGCGTCACATGCACAATGCTGCCCCACCACAGCCCACAGCGTCACATGCACAATGCTGCCCCACACAGCCCACAACGCCACATGCACAATGCTGCCCCACCATCACACTGTCAAACTCAGGCGCTGCAGAGACTTAGCGCTGCAAACTGAGCTCCTTGCCAGGCCCAACCCTTGCCACCCACCCAGCTGTGCCAGGATGTTCTCTACAGTCTCCAGAGCACAAAGCACACCCATGCATGAGCCGACACACACTGACAAACATGACCACAGGGCCACAGCCTTACCCATCTTGGTCATTCATCTGGAACTGTCTAAAAGGAACGCGGGGTTCCAGGCGGAGCTGAGGAAGGGGAAAGGAGCTTCGTTCCACCGTACCCTGGTTCTCTGATGACTGCGGCGAACACATCTGAAATACAACAGCGATGAGTAAGATTTTCTGGCGACGGCCCCAATTACATGCTAAATGAGAATTCATTTTGGAAAGTGGAAAATGGGGGTGAGGGCACAGCAAAGGCTGGAGAACTTTTCTGATGAATCACAGCACCCCCATCTGCCTTGGGTTCAGTAAGGCTGGGAACCCCTGTCTTTTCTTTTTTTCTGAAGAATCACAGCCATAATGGCATCCCCACCTCAAGGGCAGAAGCCAGAGGCAGTGGACTGGACAGGGCAGGATTGGGACTCTGCTGCAGGCCACGGTGCTCTCTGGCTGAGTGGCTGCTGAGCCAGCTCTGCTGACCAGAAGGAGCAGCCAGCTGTGGACAAGATGCTCCGAAGACTTACAAAAGCAGGAAGCATGTCGTGGTATGTGGGAGGCTGGTAAACATATCCCGTGAACTGTGAGGCCCCCTTGCGGATGGGCTGGGCTGGGCGGAGAGAGGGGTCCTTAGAATCGCTGGTGCATGCAGAGGAGGGGGCTCCATCCCCTGCGCTGGAGTTCCTGCTGCCCAGCTCTGTTGGGGAGGCGTTAAGAGACGTGGCAGAAATGATGTTTCGCCCACCGCCCTCCCTCCAGCTTGTCACATCTGTAAAGTGGAAAGGGACAAAAGAAGAAAGGGGAGGTAGATTTGTAAAGTTCTGGTGGTCAATGGACACTAACCCTTCTTGAAAAACACACACACACACAATCACAATGAAAACAGAAACTAAATGCTGTCAGGACAAGTGGGGAGCAGGAAGCTAAAATTTCTTGAGGAGCATCAGATATATGCCTGGAAAGAACAAAGTGAGTTCTGCTTCAGAGAGATACAACAGATGACAGAACTGGCTCCCTATGGCTGACATCTACCCAGAGGGCAGAACACGGGGACACCAGGACAGCTTGACTTGCTCCTCCAGCCACCACTGTCCCACCCATGAAGGGTAGCATGACTCCTGGCACGGGCTCACGTTGGAACCACGGCCAGTCTGACATGATGCTTTCGTTCTGGGTTGAGCTGCAGTACTGCCCAAAGAGCCTTAGGCTGCCGTGTTGGTACCACATGATCCATCACGTGCGGCATGCACGGAGCACACGCACAGTTCACAGGTTCCGGGGCGGTGTCTCAGTGGGCTGCTGCCAAGCTGATGACCCTTGTAGCAGAAGGGGAGAAGCAACCTCCCCAAGCTGTCCCCTGACTCTACACACAATGCTACAGTATGGTGCTCCCCTACCCGAGGAGCAACACACAAAATACGTATTTTAAAAACTTAAAAACCTGACCACTCTCTATCCCTGTGAGACTGTGCTTCTCACAGCCACATGGTGGCAGTCAGTGCAGGAGCTCACTGACCAGGAAGGACACTCCCAGACCCAACAGGCTGATTTTTCTTTTTTGAGGCAGGGTTTCAGGGTTAGGGATTTAGCTCAGTGGCACAGTGCTTGCCTAGCAAGGCCCTGGGTTCAGTTCTCAGCTCTGGTGAAAATGAACGAAAGAGAGAGAGAGAGAGAGAGAGAGAGAGAGAGAGAGACAGACAGACAGACAGACAGACAGGGTCTCACTATATAGCGCTGGCTGGCTTAGAGCTTGCTCTGTAGACCAGGCTGGCCTCAGATTCATAGAGATCCATCTGCTTCTGCCTCCCAAGTATTAAGATTAAAGGCAGGAGTCACCATGCCTGCCCAGATTAATTTTTCTTAGGCACACTTAAAATTAATTTATAAATCAATTGCACAAGAAAACAAACACTAATGGTGTGAACACGCCCTGCTTTCATAATAGTATAGGGAAGTATTCAAGTGTGGCTCACTGCGGGTAACTCCAACTGTAGTGCCACCATGTACAACAATAGACAGAGTGGGGACCACACAGGAACCAGACCCCTCTCCATCTACTTCTGGCTAGGAGCTGAAACAGGAAAGGACCCAGCACTTGCCACCCTGAGAGAAGATGGCCACGTGAAGGCCAGGCAGCCAGGCGCTCCCTTTCTGTTGCATCCTGGAAAGCCAGGGGTCACCCCTTAGGCCGTCTGCTTCTCATCATCCCACACTTTAGTCCTATGGGTGGCCATCTTAGTCAGGGCCAGGCTCCTCTGAGGCTGACTACCCACTCTGAGCACAGCTTTGACAGAGTGGCGCGGTGGTCCCTTGGCTTTGGGATAGTGCCCCTGACTCGCCATGAGTACGCCATCAACAGGAGCGGCCTCAGGACTGAACAAGACAGGCAGGCAAAAGCCCCTTGAATTTCAAGAGCTGAACAAAGAAGGTAGCTCAGCTTCCTTGGTCAGGCCAGAGAGAACCCCCGCAGCCAGGGCCTGTTGGCCAAGCACCCACACCAGGCACTACACACAGGCCTGTCCTAACCCTGACACCAGAGAGGGCAACAGTGCTGGCTGCTGCACACCCACCTGGGGAAGGGTGGAAGCCAGACTCAAACAAGCTCCTGGGGTAACAATCTGCATGTGGAGGGTCATGGGAACAGGCTACGGAACCAGGGACTTGGTCAGGTTCGCTGCACCCTGTATGTACCCATGAAGCACCACCCCACTTAGCAGAAGTAATGACAGATAATAAATGGACCGTGGCAAGACCTGGCTCAGCCAAAGGGATGAGAGACAGAGGTGAGGGACAGGCCAGAGGCAATCAGGACCACATGTCAAACCAGCTACCTGCTCCCATGCTCTGACACCTAGGCCCAGTAGCCGGGGCCACCTGGAAGAGCTGAAGGAAGAAAGGGGTCTGGTGCCCAGTGTTCACTCACTCTGAGGGCGGAGGCTTGGTCCTGGCCCATACGACAGATCTAAGGCGCCCTTTTCTTTGCCAGCCTTGTCCTGCCCTCCAGCTGCTTTCAGCGTCGGAAATTCCTCGGGAGAGAAGGATAATAGTCGGCTTGAGCCCCTTAAACCTGTCAAGAGAGGACACAGGGGGCGAGTGAGACGGCCAACCAGCCCCCCTTGTCTGCCCTCCTAAGCTCCACATGGCCCGGCATGCCTACAGGGGAGCGGTGTTTGAGGCATCTGCACTTGCAGGCAGCGATACTGACTCCCTTAGCTGTCCTCAGGAGCTGGCAGGCAGTCACACAGGATGAGGAGACAGGATGTCACCTGGTGCCTGTCCAGCGTGGTAGACTGCTTCATGTGGGGCAGCACCAACAGACGCCCCACAGGGCTGTGGCCTAGAGTTCCGAGGTTCACCTCCCTACTGAAGCTCACCTCCTCAACCTCCTCCAGCCCTGTAAAGCCGAGCGTGTTCTTGGTGTAACCCCAAAACCATCTCCTTCTTCAACTGTCACTCGCTGCTCAACTATAAACCCCTTGCAAGGAGCAGGCCTGGTTGGGTTTTGGTTTTTGGTTTTTTTGAGACAGGGTTTCTCTATGTAGCCTTGGCTGTCCTGGACTCACTTTGTAGACCAGGCCTGCCTCTGCCTCCCGAGTGCTGGGCTTAAAGGTGTGTGCTACCACGCCCGGCAGAGCAGGCCTGTTTTAACTTCATTTCTGACACATAGATCCTGTTGCTTCATGGATGAACAGAAGAAGGGAAAGGCCCTGTGAGGCCCGTGGTGGGAACTGGTCCTCTTTCAACTATGCAGCCCATGTTGAGTAGCACACAACTGAACTGAGGCACCACACCACTGTCCCAATGTTGCCAATCGGCTCCCTGTAGAGTCACTTTTATCGGAATTATTTTATCACAGCAATAAGAATGAACAAGCAGGCTCTAACTCACAACCCCACGGCAGCACACTAGTGTCTCTAAGGCTGCAGCTCTTTACACTCACCACCCGTGACACTAAGGCTGGGCCACACAAGAGGAGGGCGGATGGCTTTGACCTCTGCCCCAGCACTGGCAATGCAGGCCTGATGAGCTGAGTGTGGAAGCCTGGCATCTAGGCAAGAAGCTGGACGCAATGGCAGGGTCTGTAGCCCCAGCACCCCCGAGGAGGTAGGCAGGAGGATCCTGCGGGCTTGGTGCGTGCAGGGGAACAGGAAGAAACAAGACCCCGCTTTCATAGGGGGAAGGTGAGAACTGACTTCAGGAAGCTGTCCTCCGACCTCCACACAGGTACACTGACCTCCACACAGGTGCACTGTGGCACATACACACGGGCACTTCACACACACACACACACACACTCCCCCCCTCCCCCTTTCTTCTAAAAGGTCAACAGCAGAGCCGGGCATGGTAGCGCACACCTTTAATCCCAGCACTCCGGAGGGAGAGGCAGGCGGACCACTGTGAGTTTGAGGCGAGCCTGGTCTACAAAGTGAGTCCAGACAGCCAAGGCTACACAGAGAAACCCTGTCTTGAAAAACAAGTCAACAGCAGGCATCATGGTGTGCAATTATAATCAGAAAAGGGAGTTCTACTTATGAAATGCATCCATAAGATTGTAGGCAAGAGCCGGGCGTGGTGGCGCACGCCTTTAATCCCAGCACTCGGGAGGCAGAGGCAGGCGGATCGCTGTGAGTTCGAGGCCAGCCTGGTCTACAAAGTGAGTCCAAGATGGCCAAGGCTACACAGAGAAACCCTGTCTCAAAAAACCAAAAAAAAAAAAAAAAAAAAAAGATTGTAGGCAAGTTTGTAGGGCGTTTCCTTGATTACTGATGGATGTATAGGGCCCGGCCAACTAGAGGCAGTGCCACTTATGGGCAGATCATATATAAAAAAGCAAACTGAACAGCCAGGGAACCAAGACAGTAAGCAGCATGCACCTATGACTTCCGCTTTGGTGCCTCCCCCTGCCAGCCTGGAGTACCTGTACAGACTTCTATCCATGAGGGTCTGTGAGGTAAAATAAACCCTTTCCTCTCCAAGTTGCTTTTGGTCCTGGTATTTTGTCACAGCGACAGGAAGTAACTTAAGACAGTGCGCCTCAAGCCAGAGAACCTGACTCAAAAAACGAGGTGTACCACTCAGGAAGAATGACACTCACAATTATCCTCTGACCTTCACACGCATACATATGTACACACAAGTGTCTACCTACAGCATGACATACCCACACCCACACATACCAACACTGAACCTTCACAGAGAGCACAGGCAGCCAGGACCCAGCTGACCGTGCAGCAGCTGCTCTGCCCACACGCAGCCTTTCTGACGCCCTCCAGTCGCTGGCCCTCCTTGCTGTCACCATCCATCTCACCTCCACCAGCAAAGTGCTCTCACAGTATGCAGCTGAGCCACCTATACAGAGTGAAGCCACGCCCACAGTGCCCTGGGAGACACTGGACATCAACTAGTAGCCCAGTGTGAGCTTTCCTCTCCATCACAATAGAGTCCAGCCAGAAACATGTGCTGACCATCCATGTCCACTGGAGGTCAAGTGTGACAAAGCCCTGGCTTACAAGGGCACACAGGAGTGGGAAAGCATCCCCAAGGGCAGAAGACAAGCAGAGTACAACAGGCTGCCAAGGCTGCTTTCCCAAATAAAGAGTAACTTCAGGTTGCAACAGTTTGCACCTTGGAGCTATGCCTGGCACCTTATCACTCCCTCACAGGCCAGGCTGCTGAGCTGGGTCGGCACTGTGCGTCAGAAATACAGCAGCGAATGTGGAAAACCTAAGACCCATGGAGTCTTCTGGATGCATGATATTCTCAAAACCACCTGCTGGGGGCTGGAGAGTTGACTCAGAGGTTAAGAATACTGGCTGCTCTTTCAAAGGTCATGAGTTTAATTCCCAGCACCCACAGGAAGGCTCACAACCATCTACAACTGAAGTCTCAGGTAACCGGGTGACCTCTTCTGGTGTGCAGACTGATGTACATGCAGACAAAACATCCATACACATAAAAATAAATCAATCTTAAAAATGTAACCAAACAAACAAAAGACTACCTGCTGACTCAGGCCTCACCTTCAAGCCACAGGAACTGCCCGGTCAAAGCTCGTTTTGGAAGCTGCTGCAACTACTCTCAACACTGCTCCCTGCAGCACATCATCCCCCCACCTTTGTCTTCATGACCGTGGGCTGGCCTTTTCAGCTCTTCCTAGCCCAGCTAATCCTCCACAGGCTTTGGGTGAGTGTCTGTGCGTAGCTGCTCCATCCCCACACTGGCTTCCTCAGGACTCAAGCCTGGAGCTGGGGCTCATGTCAGGCCAATGAGGAGGAAGCAGCCAGGTGGCAGCATGACACTGGCAGTAATTACCCCAGCAACACAGCCGACTGAAGGACCACCAGGGCCAGGGCTGGGTTCTTCTGCCCAGCTCAAGAAGACCACATCCAATAACCAATACTAACCACCACAGAACTGGCAGCCACCTCCACCCAGAAGAGACAGTACAACACCGACATACGCCCTCTGTAGAAGATGCCACAGCTCCTAGGACCCCAACCCAACTGGAATAGTCTGGAAAAGGACGGACCCATCCTGCCCACCCACTTACCACCTTCGTGTCCGGCTGGCTTTCCACTCAGCTGTGCCCATGACTTTGGTCCACCTGGCACTGAACTTGTGTTCTAGGAAGAGGAAGGAAACAAGAGTCAGCTCAGCCAACATGCTATGCACCCATGTGCCTTGGAATGTGGCACCATGGCAGGGCTCAGCGGCAGAGCATGGCCTGGTGTGCATGGGGCTGGGTTCTACCCCCAACACCACAAAGAGAAGAGAGGGCAGCATGAGAGCTGCATTTTAGACTCAAGCGTCATGTGGAGGGCAGATGGCCACTTGCAGGTGTAGCAGCCCCAGCCGGAGTCAGGAGCTTGGAGCCCAGAGCTGCACGGCAGATGAGCAAGCACTGAAGACTCAAACCCACACCCGCCCTCATGCAGAACTCTGCAAACGCTGCCAGGTGGTCCCATGCCCACATAGAGCTGTGCTGTTTTACTCCAGAGACAAAGCTCCGACCCCAGTTTCAGTACATATTTCCAATCTGCACCACTGGTAAGTGTGACACACGCCCAGGAAACCTCACACACTCGACCACTCTGTAGCAAGTGCTGGTCTTCCTCTTCTACTTATCCACACTTGCTCAGGCTCCGCCCTACAGGCAACCTCTGCTGAAAGTTGGTTGGTGAGGCTAGGGACCCGTGAAGCATGAAGTGTGAACTGTGATCCGTGAAGCGTGAGCCTGGCGAAATCCCACCATGCCTCTGGAAGGGTCTGGTCAGATTACAAACAGGATCCTGGCACTAACGTGAACCAGGCCTATCCACTGCTCCCGATGCAGACACTGTCTGCCTAGCCCTGAGCACAGACAACAAGGGCTTCTTCACGGGCACTGCCGCTGGGCCTATGGCCTCTTGTGAGCAGAGGAGCACCAAAGCTGATGCCATTCCATTCCCCTCCCCATGCTGGAAAACCTCACCTGTGTCTATAGCCCCAGGGTGACACAGCCCTTACCAGGAACACTGGCAGTGGGATGCCAATACTGATGGTGATTTCTGTCACAAAGGCAGTGGGCTCTCAAGACCTTCTGAAAGTCATGAGTCATAGGGTGTCCCTCTTCCTTTCCCCTCAATTAGCAGGGTAACCCCAGAGCCTCTAAGGAGAGTTGAGTGATCTGTGTAGGACAGACTCTTTCCTCCACTGGCCAAAACCACCAAACCCAAGCCCTTCTTACCGAGGTTTCCCCAGGACCTTCCCGGGTTCCAGAGCCGGGGTCTGGGCACAAGTGTGGGCTAACCCTGAAGCTGTCATCACTCAGCCTTAAATCTGGGAAAGATGAGGCCAACTGTGACCCAAGGCCAGGGGGCCTGCGGCCAGTATGTACAGAATCTGAAAGGCACTCATTAGCACTGGAGAGGGAGGTGTCCAGGAGAAGCCAAAGGCTCCCGGACACACACCCTTCCAGTCACAGCAGATGACAGCATTGTACCCAGGGACACCAAACAGACAAGATGTCAAAGACAGCTGGTCAGAGCTAGGCATAGTGGCACTTGTCTTTAATCCCAGCAAGGCAAGGCAGTTGCAGGTGGGTCTCTGTGAGCTCCAGGCCAGCCAGAGCTACACAGTTAAGTAACACCTTGGGCCCTCCCCCAAAAAATCGTGGGGCATCACTGCCAGCTAGCTGTGTTTTCAAGCACACCCAAAAAGGGGGGCAGTTCTGCAGCCTGACACTTCCTGTGCTCTCTGGACATTAAGAAGCAGAGCTAGCCTGTGCTCTACTCTGTGTCTTTCCAAACAGCACCTACCAGTCCCCAGCAAGAGGGATGCCTGGGAAAGTCAGGATGGGGACCCAGTACCTACCTCCTGACTGATTGACTGTGTCGGTTTCTGCAAATTGGAGACAGATTTCTGCAAACCCGGCTGCGGCTGCGACTCCGGCGGCTGAGAGGCTGTCACACTGGAACTACAAAAGGGCAGGATGCACAGTGGGGTCAGACTTTGCATTGTCATCTCCCTGCTACAACAGTGACAGTGACGAGACGGTATCCCGTGGTCTGGGCTGACTCAATGACGCTGCCCAAGATGTGGAGCCGTCTGCTGCCTGCTTCCAACAGTTGTCAAATGAACTTGAAAGAAGCAATAAAAGATCTGCCAATGGGGAAACTGAGTTGCTATAGTGAGAGTCCTGAGCTCTGCTCCACCTACTCAGGGCAACTGCTTTGACACTAAATGGACTTCTTACCTTACCTCAGCATATAAAAGAAACGCATGCTCCCAATAAAAATAAATATACAAATATAAATAACAGACACTACCATCTCATCACCCAGACTTAAGCTCAGATTCCCACAGACTTCCCTGTACATACACACCTATTATTTTTTTAACACAAGATAGCCCCATGCATATGATTCCACAATCTTTCCTTCCAGTCTGTTAGAGTGTTTTAGATATAAGCTACCTTTAATCTACCTGCAGTTGGATGAGCAGTAAGCTAGTTAGTTTCTGCTCCTCTCTTTTCCCCATTAGAGACAGAACTTCAGCAGACATTTTACATACACGGACTCAGGTCTTTGGGTATCCTCTGTGAGGAACTCAGTCATGCGATCATAGAAATGAAGCTGTCAGACCAAGATGTCTTGAAATTTAAAAGCTACCACCCGGGCTGGAGAGATGGCTCAGTGGTTAAGAGCACTGACTGCTCTTCCAGAGGTCATGAGTTCAATTCCCAGCAACCACATGGTGGCTCACAACCATCTACTATGTGATCTGATACCCTCTTCTGGCTCGCAAAGTACATGCAGGCAGAGTATTGTATACATAATAATAAATAAATAAATCTTTTTTTTTAAAAGCTACCACCGAGCCTTCCACGCAGGGTGCAGCATGTGCCCACCTGTCTGAGAGGACAGTGGAAAAGGGTTGTGTGTGGAGCCTTCCACTCTGCCTCAGCGCCTGGCACCTGACAGCCCACTTGGTAAGGAGCATTCATTGCCAGCGGTTCACCTGATGGCCAAACCCCAGACACACTGCTCCAAATACACCTAAGGCCAGTCACTCAGCTGTCACAAGAACAACAAAATGAAGGCCCTCCTCTCACATAACCTTCTAACCTACACCAGAAGCTTCCAGGTAGTGGCTCCAAGTGGAGAGACCAGGCCAGGGCAAAAAGGAGCCTCCTCAACCGCTCCATCCCCATTTCCTCTTTGCAGGTGGCCTACAGAGGCCCACACTGCCTCTGTCACTGCTGGGAGACCAAAGAGGAGGGGCAGCACTTTCTGGCATCTTTTCTCTGCACCAGAATCATGTTCCACATCTGTTTCACCGCAGAGCTGGTTGGTGCAATTCAAGTGCACCATGTCCTCTGTGCCAGGCTATTACCCCATGGGTTCACCAAAGGGCCCTGGTAGACACCCCTTGAGTTAGGGACTATTTTTCCTTGAAGGTGGGACCCTGAGGTTCAGAAGTCCCAACAAGCCACACATGATCTGACTGGAAACAGCACACAAGGCCAATGCCGAAGATCACATTACACCTGCCAATCCATAGTACCCCTCGCAAACTGACGGCACAATATTCTTTCGTTTGTTTCTGTCTGGCATGGGGGTCGCTCTCCATATAGCCTTGGCTGGCCTCAAACTTACAGAGATCTGCCTGTCTCTGCCTCCCAAGTGCTGGGGTTAAAGGTGTGTGCCTTCACCCCTGGTTGCAAACTGTTTAAATAGCCCAGGACCCATTTCAAACACTCCGACAGCACAGCAACTGGCTGCATGGTCCCTCACACTGTATCACCTTTCTGCCATGCTGCAGGGACAGTGTTCCCAAAGCTTCAGAGCCATTTCCAATACAGGCTTGTAAGATGGGGACTGGACGGCAGGCTGCACAATGTCACTCACTGTCTAGTTCCCTAAGTCAGCATGAAGAGAGCACAGCAGCAGCAAGCTCCCCAGGAGGCCTCTGCCTCTGGAACCCCCTCCCAGGACCTGGATTCCTCCCTCAGAGGAACAGAGGCTGACCTGCAGAGACTCAGAGCAAAGAAGGCTCATCGTGTGAGGGGCTTGTGCAGGCCAGGTGCCTGCTGCCTCTCTAGAGACTCATGGCTCAGGACTGTGTTTGCTAACGCCATGGCTGCCAAGCTACATTCTCCTAACATGGAGCACACAGGGCCCTGCCCCAACCAAGTGGTTCTCTGGGGACAGATCTGAATCCCTGCACACATTCCCTTGAGTCATCCAAAACAAATGTTACTATCAGCTCAGCCAAGCACAACCAAGGAGCAAAGAGCACACACGTCACAGAGAAGCCTCTTACTCTTTACTCCCAGCTCTCCCTCTGCATGGCCACATCTGCCTCCCAAGGAACAGAAGATGCATGACGCCTTGGCATCCCAGACCCTCAGACCCCTGACCACCACTCTCCTGCTGCTCACCTCTTTGGGTCTTGCTGGTCCTGCTTGTTGGCCCATCCTGTCCCGTCCTTGGGTACTATCACGATGTTGGGGTCGTTTCCTTTGTTTTCAGACTTCAGGCTTGGCAGGTTTGCAGGCGGTGGCATACGCCGGGCTGTGGCAACTTTCCCGAGACTCTGTAAGCCATGTCTAGGAATAACTGCAAGGAAACGTGCACGGGACAGAGCACACACCTCACAGGAGGAAAGAGGCCAACTCACAGCCCTGCTCAGACTCCGAGGGAGAAAGACAAGCGCCTGGAAGCCCAGCTCCAGGCCTGCCAGCTCCTGCAAGACTGTAGATGAAGGCCCGTGGGATCTGCACAGGCTGCCTTTCTACTGTGGAAGGAGGCAGCTGGAGGTGCTCATGCCAGGGAGGAGGCAGGCCCAGGAAGCTCTGCCCACAGTGACCACCTCCACACCATGACATGGCCCTGGTTGTGCCAAGAACTCCCAGAAAGGTCTTATGGGTGGCAACAAGCCCTACATAAACTTGTTCCAGCAGGTTCCACAAAGTCAGAACCAGAAAACTAAAAGGGGGAAGGCTAAGCAAATGCCGTGCCATTCCACCCACCAGCCCCAACCAACAAGTCTATGGGAACACACAGCTGCCCGGCCGGGGAATCGTAAAGGGGGCCTTTGGGCGGGCCTTACCTGAGGATCTGACGGCGCCTACTGATCTCCCTTTATACTTGTCAAACAGGCTGAGAGTCGAGTACTTGCTTTTCCCATCCTTGCCCTGGGTTATTTGCCCCAAACGATCGGACATCGCGATGAAATGTCATCTAGTAAGGAAATTTTTCTCGGCACCACTCCCGATTTGCCTTCAGAACAGAAATATGGGTCAGTGACCAGTCCTCCAACTCAGCATAGGGAAGCCTTCAGGAACCAAGGATACCCTGAAGATGCAGGACGGCTCTGGACTGTCCCAAGGGAAATGCCCTCAGCATTTACCCACAGGGGCTTGCTCCAGGTGGCGGGCTGTGCAGATAGCCTGGGCTACCCCACCCCCATTAACCACTTGCTGGTAAGACAAGCTGGCACGCCACACTATAAATAGATTTTGACACACTCAGTCTCACTCCAAGTCAAAGACAACTTCTTTTTTTTAATATTTATTTACTACATACACAGTGTTCTGTGTCCATATACACCTGTACATCAGAAGAGGGCACCAGATCTCATTATAGATGGCTGTGAGCCACCATGTGGTTGCTGGGAATTGAACTCAGGACCCCTGGAAGAATAGACAGTGTGCTCTTAATCACTGAGCCATCTCTCCAGCCCCCAAGGACAATTCTTTAAGACAGAAAACGGTACTCCTGGCTTCTAGCTCACACAAAAAGGCAGCAAACTAGACAAAGGGAGGTGCACAGCCCACCTGAGCCACAGATGCCACATCAGGGAGGAGCAAACCCCATCAAGGGAAATCCACCACAGCCCGTGACCTAGGATCCACACCAGCACCTTCCTTCCACTCAGACTTAACTTCAAGAAGCCTGGAAGCTTCCATCCTTTCAATGGCTCTATTAGCACCCCCCCTTATCTGCTCGTTAACTCGCCCATTCATTCATCCCAACACTAAGTGCCCTCCCGGATCTGTGAGCTCTGCTCAACAGCACTGAGACCAAGACCAACATCACCGCCTGCTTCCTGCTCCACACTCGGCTTGACTAGAGGAGCTGAACCTGACGCCTGTGCATGGACCACGGCTTCCTAACACTGCAGCGAGGTCCGGAGCAGAAAGCAAGAGCACCCACCCGAGCATCACACCACATGTCCTTAATGGCCTCCCAGGAAGACTAATACAAGGGACCGGGAGGCAGCCATCACGTGAGGCCTGCCACTCTGTGGTTCTGTCCTGAAGCCACTCAGGCTAGGAGACCACAGCGGTTTCCCGGGGAGGCACTCCGCACCCAGCCCATGACCTTCGACTATAGAGCATAGGGAACAACAATCCATTTCTTTTTTTGTTGTTTTTGGTTTTTTTGGTTTTTGAGACAGGGTTTCTCTGTGTAGCTCTGGCTGTCCTGGACTCACTTTGTAGACCAGGCTGGCCTCAAACTCACAGCAATCCACCTGCCTCTGCCACCCGAGTGCTGAGATGAAAGGCGTGTGCCACCACGCCCGGCTGCACCCATCAATTCCAACAGGCACCAAAACCAAACTGAGCAGAGACAGAGCCACTGACGTCACACGTGTGCAGACCCCACTGAGTGTCCCTGGCCCCCACCCCCACCCCACACAAACATCAAAGGCACAGGTGTCAGCTCTGACACAAGCCAGGTTTTAACACCCTTCATTCGTTTAGCCAACACTGGCTATACCTAAGACTGGCCAGGTGCAGCAGGGGTGAATGAACACACAGTCGGGTGATGTGGGCAGGTGGATCTCTCTAAGTTCAAGGCCACCCTGGTCTACAAAGTGCGCCCAGAACAGCCAAGGAAACACAGAGAAACCTTGTCTCAAAAAACCAACAAGTGGGCTGGATGGTGGAGGTGGCGGCAGCACACATCTTTAATCCCAGCAGGCAGGAGATGCAGGCAGGTGGATCTCTGGGTTCGAGACCAGCTTGGTCTACAGAGTGAGTTCCAGGACTGGCAGGACTATGCAATGAAACTCTGTATCAAAAACCATAAAGGTGGGGGGGGAGGGGGATAGTGACAGCTTCAGATACAGCTTAGTGGGTAAAGGCATTTGCTGAACAAGCCTAAAAAAACCTGAGTTTGGGGGCTGGAGAGATGGCTCAGAGGTTAAGAGCGCTGGCTGTTCTTCCAGAGGTCCTGAGTTCAATTCCCAGCACCCACATGGGGCTCAAACCAGCTCTAACCCCAGTTCCAGGGGAAATCCAACACCTTTTTCTGGACTCCACGGACACTAGGAAGACACATCATACACAAACAAACATACAAGCAAAACACTCATACACATAAAATAAAACATTTAAGGCAGAGGCAGGCAGATCTCTGTGAGTCTGTGTGCTGGGATTAAAGGCATGCGCCACCATGTCCAGAGATAACTCTTTTTTTTAAGTGATGAGATGTATGTTTAAAAAAAAAAAAAAAAAACAGGCTGGAGAGATGGCTCAAAGGTTAAAGGGCACTGACTGTTCCTCCAGAGGTCCTAAGTTTAATTCCCAGCAACCACATACATGGTGGCTCACAACCATCTATAATGTGATCTGATGCCTTCTTCTGGCCTGCAGGTGCATGTACAGCCAGAGCACTGTATACATAATAATAAATAAATATTTTTAAAGCAATAATCTATCTGTGCACTCAAACCTAAAATGGTGGCTTTTTTTTTTTTTTTTTTTGTAATATTTGTTTTAAAGAAATGTAAATGCCAAGGGCAGGGTGAAGTGGAGACCTGTACAGAGGCAGCAAGATGGATTAGAAACAGGGATTGTTTGTTTAGTGCTCTATGGTCCCTCAACCAAGAACAAGAGTCCTCATTCCCAGAGCCTGGAGGCAACAAAATGCTGTAGATGTGGCCAAGGGTGGCAGACCAGCTTGCATGATGTGAGATGTCCCATGGAGCCATGACGGGCACTAAAACAGGAGCGGAGGGCCAGTCAGAGATGTGGGTAGACGGAAGCAGTTGGGAACACAGAGGAAGGCACTGTGCGCCACGCAACGCAGGCCTCCAAAGGCTGGACAAGGACAGGAAATGCATTCTTCCCACAGCCCTCAGCACAAGGCAACCCTGCTGGCAGCCTGGCTTTCGCCCTGAGAAACACAGCTCAGGTTTCTAAACATCAGAAGCTGACTGAGAAGAAATCTGTTTCAAGCCTCTCAATTATCTATAGCGAGTTACCTCAGAAACAGAAGGCAACACATGCACGTGCTAACCCTACCACACAGCCAACACAAGGCTAAGCCTCGGACACAGCAGAGGTCAAACTGGCCATGGCCAACCTCACAATCAGCTTAGGGCTATGCCATAATTTCTGGCCTTGGTACAGGGACACACACACACTAAATGGCAGCCACATTTCTGTGGTCCTTGACCACAATGACAAGTGATGCCCTGTCCTGGCACCTCCTTCCTAGTAACAATGTGTGCAGGGCTACATTTAGCACCATTAGCTTAAATTCAGATGAATTCTTCATTAAAAACTGAGCCACACTGTGAAACCCTATGTCAAACAAAACAAAACAAAACAAAAAACAAAAACACAGAAACAAAATGAACATTGGCAAGAAGGGAACACAGGCCTCTGCAACCATTCTTGTGTGAGCATAGCTGGTTTTGGTTCCAAGGTAAATGTTGTTTGCTCGAGACAGGATTTCTCTGTACACGCCTGACAGCCTTAAACTCACTCTGTAGACCAGGCTGGCCTCGAACTCAAAGAGATCCACCTGCCTCTGCCTCCCAAGTGCTGAGATTAAAGGCCTATGCCCACTGTCCCACTAAAGTAAATATTTTTGTGTCAGAGGACAACTAAAACGTACTCAACTTGGGTCTTCAGGCTTGACCGCAAGTGCCTTTATGAGCACAGCCATCTGTCTGTCTCCACAACTTTGATCTGGCACTGGCTAGGCCACTGTGCCCTCAGTGTGCATCACTGAGGCTAGGAGCCACTCATCCAGCATTGCAGGAGAAAGGCACAGGCCCCTCTTGGGAATTGAGAGCTATCCAGGAGGTGATGGTCTGTCCCAAACTGCTTCTTGAACTATTGTTCCCAGAAAATGCAACCACTCAAGAGGCACTGTATACCTGTGATGGCCGGAGTATAAGAAGCGGGGTGCTTAGTCTCCACAACTCAGGCAACAACACCGAGGCTGGCACCACAGCTACACATTTCACTTGAGTTTTGCCCCATGCTGGCCACATTGTTGCAATCGCCAGACTTACGTCACCTCACTGTCAAACAACTACTGGTCAAGAACGCTCAACTGCAGGCCAACTCTAGCCAAGTATAGCCATGTGACTCTTACTTTCGTGTCAAATCAGCTCTCTCTTCCCATGCATTGGGGGTGCTATGGGAACAACCTCACATCACAAGGCAGGGGCCTGGCATGTGCTCCTCCAACAGTCACAGGTGGAGACCACACAGGTGGAAGGTGGTCTGCCCAGGTACACAGCACCAGAGGAATCGACAATAGGAGCCATGTGCGCCCCAAAAGGTGAAACACTCTACGCCTGGCTCTTTATAAAGTATGTTGACAGCCCCTGCTTAGAATACTCTTTCAGTCAGCCACCATCCACTGTAGCTTTTAGAATTCCCCCATTACACATCCTTCCCCAAAGCCTTCGGGTGTTTGGGGCCTGGCCCAAGCCACACCCACCTGGCTCTTCTGCCCGCCAGCTGGTTTTCACAACACAGGCCACCAGCACTGGCTGGCAGTGTGCTCCGGATATCTGTCCATCTTCCACTCATCCACACACACTCTCCCCCACCCCCAGCTTGCATGGCAGGATGGCAGGAAGCAAGCCTGGGCAGGCCGTGCCTGTCACTCAAGCAGCTGCTGAGGCCTGCTGGGCAGGTCAGGGCCCAGTGCCTTGCAGCCTGAGTCACACCTGGGTCTATGGACAGGACTGGCCCAGACACTCCAGGCCCTGGCTGGGAGTGTGGCCTGGCCTGGCACTCAGCCATAGCCGCCTGCTGCTCTCTGTTGTTTTTGTCTCCAAACAAAATTTAATATGGAACTTCAGTACTGTAGAGAAAATTAGAAACCGCAGGTGCTGTGGCCCACCTGCGACTCTCCTGTCCCACAGCAGCCACCTGAGGCACTTCTATGGGGCCCAGTTACACTGTGAAAATCACCAACTAAAGAGAAGAGAAAATACTTCTTTTAGGCAGATGAGGAGGAAAAAATGTCCACGAAGACAGCTCTGGAAAAGAACTAATAAAGACAAGCCATTTAGACGTACATACACTTTGGCACATGATCTAAACAGCAGAGGCCCAGGCTGGGTTGAAACAAAAGCCACCAGAGAGATTCTGGCCAACAAAGGCACTGACATGCAGGCCACGCCTCTCCAGACAGGCCCACTCGTCCAGCAGGGTCTGGCTGTCTATCCTTCACAGGGTCCGTCTCCCTGCACACTATTTTATCAAAAGCCATTTCTGGGTAACAGGATTAACTCCACTCTGTGTTCAGGCATAAGCCAGTGTCAGATGACTGGCCAGGCAATCTGGGACGGCCCGACTGGTGGGGGAAAGCAACAGCTGCACACTCAAGCTGATCACAGCAGCCGTGGGTACCCACGGGATCCACATGCCTGACTCCACACAACACCCTTTTTAGAAGACACCCCTGTGTCAGCCTGTTGGACAGATGAGGGCATTCATGTCCAGTTGTCAAGACCGAGAGATCTTGTCCAAGGTCGAAGGGCCCAGGGCCTAGACTCCAGGCTGTGGCTGCTGCCACACTGGTGTGGGTACAGCAGGCAGGAAAGAACGGATGGATTGTGACAGCCGTCACCCCGGATGCTGCACTGGCTGCCTACAGATGTCAGTGCTGGATGACAGCGCTCTAATTCACACCCTGACTTCACAAGCCAGACTTTCATCAAGGAAAGCCCGTTCTTTCCGCAGCCTCCCTGACGCTGGTACCACCTACTGCCTTCCCAGTCTTCGCCTCAGGTCCTGGGGACAGTATCACCCAGATTGATGAAGAACCTCACAGTGGCCACTTGGAAAAGATGTGCCGTTGAGCGCTACTGCCTAAGGAAGGCCTCAGAGCCAGAGTGGTGATGCATGTAATCCCAGCAGTTTGGGGGTAGAAACAGAACAAGCATTCAAGACCATCCTCAGCTACATACACTGGCTAGCCTGGGCTACATATACGGAAAAAAAAACTGTAGGCATAAGGCTGTTTTGTATTCAAATGCTGGTTTCTGAATCCCCTCCCCCGCAAGTCTCCCAGCAATCCTTGTTCTAAGATAGTTCTAGTCTCACTGTTAAGCTTAAATTGTTTAGGATGACAGAAATTGATAAATAGTAGCAACCTTGTATCCAAGGGTGCCAAATATACAAATGTAAATCTTACCTAATAACTGTCATAATTGTTATTATTACATATAGTTTGATATTGTAAGAGAGCCTTTTATTAGACATAATTCAAATGCTAATTTCTGCGCATGCGCGTGCGCGTACACATACACACACACACACACACACACACACACACACACACACCACCACCACCACCACCACCACCACCACCACCACAACCCCCCCCCACCCCCCCTCCATATCTGGTTGCAATCCAGGATATAATCAGGTTCAAGAATATATAAAAGTAAGGCTACAGCCAGGCATGGTGGCGCACACCTTTAATCCCAGCACTCGGGAGGCAGAGGCAGGCGGATCTCTGTAAGTTTGAGACCAGCCTGGTCTACAAAGTGAGTCTAGGACAGCCAAGGCTACACAGAGAAACCCTGTCTCAAAAAATAAATAAATAAACAAATAAATAAATAAAAAATAGAAAAGTAAGGCTGGGCATGGTGGCGCACATCATTGATTCCAGTATTCAGGAGGCAGAGGCAAGCAAATCGCTGTGAGTTCGAGGCCAGCCTAGTCTACAAAGCGAGTCTAGGACAGCCAGGGTTGTTACACAGAGAAACTCTGTCTCAAAAAACAAAAAACAAACAAACAATAATAACAACAACAAAAGAATACATAAAAGTAAGGCCAGGCCTGGTGGCACATGCCATTAATCCCAGTACTTGAGAGGCTGAGTCAAGTAAATCTCTGAGTTCAAGGCCAGCCTGGTCTACAAAAGAGTCTAGGACAGCCAGGGTTGTTACACAGAGAAACTCTTGTCTCAAAAAACAACAAACAAACAAACAATAACAACAACAAAAGAATACATAAAAGTAAGGCCAGGCCTGGTGGCACATGCCATTAATCCCAGTACTTGAGAGGCTGAGTCAAGTAAATCTCTGAGTTCAAGGCCAGCCTGGTCTACAAGAGTCTAGGACAGCCAGGGCTACACAGAGAAACCCTGTCTCAATAGATGGATGGGTGTATGGATGGATGTGGGTGTGGATGGATGGATGGATGTGGGTGTGGATGGATGGATGGATGGATGGATGTGGGTGTGGATGGATGGATGGATGGATGGATGTGGGTGTGGATGGATGGAAGGATGGATGGATGTGGGTGTGGATGGATGGATGGATGGATGTGGGTGTGGATGGATGGAAGGAAGGAAGGAAGAATGGATGGATGGATGGATGGATGGATGGATGACAGATAATAAGCCTAGAGGAAATAGGTCTGCAAGTGGGGTTCTAACGAGCCAGGGTTTATTACAGGAGATGATAGATACCACCAGAGGACTCTGAGCCCAAAGAAGCACCAAAACCTAAAATAAACAAAGCCTTGCCAAGTGCGGTGGCACACGCCTTTAATCCCAGCACTTGGGAGGCAGAGGCAGGCGGATCACTGTGAGTTTGAGGCCAGCCTGGTCTACAAAGTGAGTCCAGGCCATCCAGGGCCACACAGAGAGACCCTGTCTCGGAAAAAGGAAAAAAGAAGAGAAGAAAGGAGGAGGAGGAAGAGGAGGAGAAAGAGGAGGAGGAGGAAGAAGAGGAAGAGGAGGAGGAGACGGAGACGACAAAGCCTCTTTCCACAAGCATGCCTGACCACATCAATCTCCAATCCTGGGTCCCTCTTCCACCAGGGCTACAGTTCACGCTTAACCCTGCATACACATCTTCCCATCGTCCCACTGTCCCGTCCACCATCCCACTGTCCCGTCCAGCAGTCCACCGCATCTTAACACAGTACCTGAAACACTGGGTTTGCAGCTCGACCCGTTGTACACCTGCTGAGACTTATGGCCAGATTCCTCAGGAAGAGGGAAGGGGCCGGGAGTGCAGCTGAGTGACAGGGGGACCTGCCTGGCCTGCACTGGGCACTGAGCAGAGCAAGTATGTGCATGCTCACGCGCGCGCGCGCGTGCACACACACACACATGCACGATGAACTTGACAGGTCGGCTTTAAGGAACAAGACAATGCACGGGGTGTGGAGATTTACAAAGTCCAGCCCTGAAGCAGGAAACCGTGGAGATTCAGGCAACCGTGAGCTGTACAGAGCATATACACCACGCACAACCCAGGTTTCACCCGCTTCTGGCTCTAGACTTTCAGCAGATGGCCTGAGTCTGTTTTCTGTCTAGACTGCCAGCACCTGCCCTGTGCACCCACAGCAGCTCTCCTCTCTCCAGACTCTTGTGCGGCCAATGCCGCCTCAGCTTCCCTAAGACAGCTTCTGCGCAACCTGGGGCCCCACTGTGCTGGGCAGATCTGCTCTGGCTACCCCCACCCCTGCCCCTCCATACACACAAGACCCCTCCCCACACTAGTGTACACCTTCAGAACTCCTGAGGACCAAGTTGCGATTGTACGGGACCTGTGGGTCAGGCCCTGGAGGAGCCCGCGGAGAGGAGAGTATTGTAATCCCAGCACATTCTCTTAGGATCAGCAGGCCACTGTGGCCACACTGTAAACACTGTAAACACCAAGTTCCAGGACAGCTGGTGCTACATAGAGAAACTGCCAAAACCAACCAAACAAACCCTAAGCAATTTAACTGAGCATGGTAGTGCACCCCTGTAACCCCAGCACTTGAAATATAGAGGGAAGAAAACCTCTGAAAGGCCAGCCTGGTCCACAAAGGGTTATACGGAGAAAAACCAAAAAACCAAAAAGCAGCAGAGCAAGGTGGCAGACACTTTTAATCCCAGCACTCGGGAGGAAGAGGCAGGCGGATCTTCATGAGTTCGAGGCCAGCCTGGTCTACAAAACAAGTCTAGGACAGCCAAGGCTACACAGAGAAACCGTGTCTCAAAAAACCAAAAGAACAAAAAACAACAAAGCTGGGCGTGGTGGCACATGCCTTTAATCCCAGCATCCGAGAGTCATCACTGTGACTGTGAGTTCAAGGCCAGCCTGGTCTACAAAGTGAGTCCAGGACAGCCAAGGCTACACAGAGGAAACCCTGTCTTGAAAAACCAAACCAAGCAAACAAGCATAAGTATATCAACAAACCTGTACTCACAGAGGCTCGTTGAGGCTGACTGGACAATCAGGAAGCCTGCGCAGGTCTAACCCAGGCCCTCTGTGTATGTTACAGTTGTGTGGCTTGGTGTTCTTGTGGGACTCCTAACAGAGGAGGGGGGGGGCTGTTTCTGAAGCTTTTGACTGCTTTTGGGACCCTTGTCCTCCTACTGGGTTGCCTCATCCAGCCTTAATATGAGGGGAGGTGCCTAATCTTAGTGCAACTTGATAGGCCATGTTTGGATATCCCTGGGAGGCCTGCCCTTTTCTGGAGAGGAAAAGGAGTGGATGGGTAGGGGTGAGGTAAGATGGATGGAGGAGGTCAGAGGGAGGGAGGGGAAGTGCAGTAATTTATGAGAGAATAAATTAATAAAAAAGAAAGAAAAACGAAAAATAAATAAATAAAAGGAAAATTTTAAGGGCCGGGTGTGGTGGCGCACACCTTTGATCCCAGCACTCGGGAGGCAGAGGCAGGCGGATCGCTGTGAGTTCAAGGCCAATCTGGTCTACAAAACGAGTCCAGGACAGCCAAGGCTACACAGAGAAACCCTGTCTTAAAAAACCAAAAAAAAAAAAAAAAAAGGAAAATTTTAAAAGAAAAAAAAATCATCCACAAAGCATTGTACCCAAGCTCTAAATAGGATTTGCTATTTGTGTGTACATGTATATATGGGAAATTTTAAAAAGAAACTAGAGAGACACAGCAGAGGAACAGAGGCTGCGGCCCTGCCAGCTGCAGCTGTCCCTGAGCGGCCCAGCTGTGACTGTTTACACCCAAAGCCTCTCTGCCGATGACATCATCCAAAGCAAGCTGGAATTTGGGCACGCAGGCATGAGGCTTATGGGCCTCAGGCAGGAAGCAACTTTCTCCAGGCTGGGAGAAAGCAGTCCTGTGTGTCACCGGTCCCTGCCTCCTCAGTTCAGCCCAATCCAGCACAGGAGGGCAGAACCCAGGGGTGCCCCATTACCCACAGAAACAGAAACAACCTGGCAGCCCTAGGAACTCCCGTGCCACAGAGATGAAGTGGTGTGTCAGGCAGGGGACAAGCTCCTGCAAAGGCTTCTCACCAGAACACAGAGCTAAGAGGAGCCAGGGAGATGGGGCAGATGGCTACTTCAGAGTCAGTGGCCAGGTGACATGCCAGCACCCCAAATGAACACAGAGCCTAGGCTCTCCTTAGAGGGGCAGGGCAGGCTTTGTAAGGAGGCCACAGAACTCGATGCTGGTAGCGGCAGACGTTCTCATCCCGTGAACGGAGGGGAAGTGCAGCAGGGGCATGAGGGAAACTCCAATTTCTGTGTCATCCACACATGTGCACTCATGTCGAATTCTGTTGGACTCAGAGCCAACACCATCTAGTCATGCAGGGGTGTTCCCCTGGAGGACCACACACTCTAGAACTCTCTAAGATGAAGATGAATAAAGAACAATTTTAGTGGCTACAAGGTGAGGGCTACAGAGGGGACAGCCCTGTTGCTCAAGAGAGGGAGCACCCTGGGGTGCCAGGAAGTGGTGGCTGCCTCTGAAAGCAAGAGGTCAAGCGAGTGTGTCTGCCAGATTCCCCACTGAGTAGACTGGTTAAGAGAGGTCAAAGGGCATTGGGGGCAGGAAGCGGTAATGTACTAAACAAGAAAGGAAGCTAAGCCAGGGAAGCTGGGAGAACACCCTGTGTCCTCCCCCACACCCCAGCATCCCAGCAAGGCAGGGTCTGCACCAGCAGAACAAACAGGCACACACACATGCAACCTACCACAATCAATCAATCTCTCTTCCCCTGCCCTCCCTCCTCCTCCTCCTCCTCTTCCTCTTCCTCTTCCTCCTCTTCCTCTTCCTCCTCCTCCTCTTCTTCTTCTTCTTCTTTCTCTCTCTCTCTCTCTCTCTTCAAACCAAGAGTGGAAGAAATCATAAAATTAAAAATCCAAGAAAAATTCCCAGAGTTGAGCAATCAGAGACCATCAAGGACACACACACACACACACACACATAAACTCCTAGCCGTAAAGAGAAAAGGTAAGAGCTGACATGTTTTCTTGGAGTCTATCTCCACCCAGATGGGCCCTCTTAGAATTAAAGGAAGCAATGACTCCCAAACTGTGACAGTTTCCAGTTAGTCACCATGGAAACTAGCCTCTGGGCATGTCTGAGGGAGATTCTAGATTAGGGTGAGACACTGGGGTCCTGGACTGAAGAAAAAGGAGGAAGCGAGCTTGGCGGCAGTGGTCATCTCCGGCTCTCCGCCGTGGCTATTCAGCAGTGACCTCACGCTCCTAAACACCAGGACTGTCTCCCCTGACACGTCACCCTTCAACTAGGAGCCACAACAAATGCATCCTGTTGCTGTTGTTGCAGCCACCAGTGCAGTCACAAATACAAACCTAGAATCTAACAGTCAGCAGGGGATATGAGAAATGTACGGGGAGAAGAAAAACGCCTTTCAGACTCCTGTGCAAGGACTCAGAGGCTCCTCCGCCCCCTCAGAAGGTGCCCTCTAAACAAACAACACACATCACCAGACTGTTGCTGTGCAGCCCACCAATGGCTAACTCAGTACCCTAGAGGGCAGAAGCACTGGGCCAGCGAATCCAGTGCTGGCTGCTTCTGGACTTAGCCTCAATCGGGTGAACATCACGCTCACCGTTCCAGGCAGTTGCTGCCTGTGGATGCCTGCATTTCTGAAAATGAAACGTCTTCCCATGTACACAGGATCTAGAAAATGAAGGCTCAGGAAGACACTCATAGAGGACCCCAGAATGACAGCCACGGGACACCTGAGAAGGCAGCAGTACTGCAGACAGAGAGCCCAGGAGGCTCCAGGGTGTGAGACCACTGTCCTGGAAAGGCACTCAAGGTTGCAGGTTGCAGGAATCAAAGCCTACACACACACACACACACACAGAGTCCCCAGTCCCAAGGTCACTTTAATAAGTACGGCTTAGCAGCTAGTCTTCAGGTCAAAGGAACCCTGCCCTTAAAGAGGACTGTGGAGCCCCAGTCTTCGCCCCCGCTCCACCCTTCTTTTGAGGCTGTCCTGGCACTAACTATGTAGACCAGGCTGGCCTAGAACTCACAGCACTGCCACCAATGTGTGTGCCACCACCAGCTGGCTTTGCTTCCTGGTTTTACTCCCTGGTAATGAGGCACGTGTCACATGTTCCCATCAACACGTGCTAGTGTCACAGGGCCAATCAGCCATGGACTGGAAACTGCACAAGTGCAGCCCAAAAGAAACCTTTGTCCTTGTGAGGTAACTCACCACAGGTATGTGTTACAGTGACCGGAAGCTGACCAGCACACGGGCAGAGACGGACTACCTAAAGCAGTGTGTCGGTTTCCAGACATTCCTCTCCGTCTGCCCTCATGTCGCTGCCGTCATTACTGTCACTTCCTTCATACCTAGAGGGACAGTCCCTCAGCTCTGTTCTTCAGGAATGCTCTGATCGTTCTCAGCCTTTTGCATTTTCAAAGAAACTTAAGAAATGGCTTTGTCTATTTCCAAACAAATACCAACAAAAAAAGACCACCCGACTGAGAGTGTTTGTGGAATTACATGAATCCAGAGTTCAGTCTAGGCAAAAATTACAGCCTGTCAGGATCACGGGCTGCCGAGCCTGTGGGGCCCGCTGGCCACAGCTCCAGTGCTGTGCTAATCAAGCTATGACTGGAAACGCACTGCATCACTGCCACACCCAGCCTGTGACTGACAGAACATACATGCACTGAAGACCGGAGACTGTGGATGCCTCGTGATCTAAACGGAAACAGGCCAGACGCCCACCACCCCGGCAGTGGGTAAACACTGTATTCACAGAACCAAACACTACTCGGCAGTGAGAACAAGTGAACTCAAAGCTCTGTGAAACTGGGTGAGAGACCTAAGTAAAAAGCAGAGAAACACTTTGCACAGAAAAAGAATATAGCTGACATGGACCTAAATGGAGCAATTTAAAGATGATAGTCATAAACAGGAAAGAGGAAAATATGCAAAAATGTCCACAGCTTGGTACACGAAGCCACCTCAAAGTGGTACAAAGAAGGTATCAGCTCACCAAGGCAGAACACAGTCGTGTTCAGAAAGACTTGAAGGAAAGCCCAAATTCAAAATCTTCATCCACGGGCCCTAAAATAAGGAAGTAAGCTGGGTGTCGTGGCCCTGCCTGTGGTCCTAGCACTGAAAGAGACCGAGGCAACAGGATTGCTATGAGCCCCAAACTAGCCTGGGCTACACAGCAAGTCCTTATCTTCATACATAAGAAAAGATGGAAAAATAGAAAGCCTCAGGAAGTCAGAAAACCTAAAATTCTTTATAGCCTTCTGGGGAGCACGGGGTGGTCGGTGCCGAGGGGTACACATATTAGACAAGCCCCTTACCACTGAGCTCCACCCCCAGCTCCTAAACACCTCTGAGTCAGTGAAAAGCAGAGGCAAGAGACCCACCCACCCCAAGTTTAAGGCACGCCTGGCCTCCACAGTGAGTTCCACGCTACCAAGGGCATCAACAGACAGACACCTTCTCTCAACAAACAAAAAAGATTTCAAAAGTATAGAATTTAAACAACCCGGTAGTGCAGTCATACCTGTAATCCTAAACTCAGGAGGTGAAGGGGGGCCGTGAGTACCAGGCTGACTGACCTACGTATCAACCCCTTTCTCACAAAACCAATGTGAAGGGGAGGGACTCTGGCAGGTAAAAGCACTGGCTGCTTTTAGAATTGACTCCCATCAGCCACAGCATGCAGCCCACAGCCACCTGTAACTCCAGATCCAGGGGGTCCAGTTGTCTCCCAGACTCCTTGAGCACCCTGGCTCGATTAGAGAAAGAAAATCAAAGCCATGGCCTGCAGAAGCCCTAGAAAATGCTACCCAGCAGGACAGAATATTATACAACAAAGCTTAAGAACACATGTGAACTCAGAGAAAGGGTCATGGCCTCAAGACAGTAAAAGCCCTAACAGAATGAATTAGGTCAAGCACCCAGTTCTTTAAAAGTCAGGGAAAAGCACTGGGGAGATGTCTCAGTGGCTACAATCACTTGTTGTTTTTGTAGAGGCCCTGGGTTCAGCTCTCAGCATCCATGTGGTGGCTCACATCCCTCTGTAACTCCAGTTATACAGGGCCCAGCCTTTTCTGAGCTCCACAGGCACTGGACTTAGGAAACTGGGAAAACATTTGCTTGAACCGAGGTCAACCCAACATGCTGATCCGCTGAGGAAGTGCTGAAAAAGACAGCCTTGGGCCACGGTGCGGCCAGTTCCGAGTGCTCCTGGGGCCCTAGGTAAAGGTCATGCCTTTCACAGTGGGACCTGCACTGCCAAGATCAGGCTGCCCCCACCAGGAAGTCGTCCGTCTGAGCCACTCCTTGACTCACTTGCTGTAAGAGCCTTTACTTGCTGACCCTGGACCACTATTCCTCAGATGACTATAGAATATTCCAGTTGTGGGATAATGTGGTAACCTCCTACATGTGTAGAGCAAAAGCTGCAGCCAGGGGTGGGGTGTGGCACGGGGCTGGGGCAATTACCTACGGCCCAAGGCGCCAGACCTAGGTTCAATCCTGTGAGGCAACAACAACAAAATTCTTATGGCTTAAAAAAGTTTTTTTGCAAACAAGCAGGATGGTAACACACACCTTAATCCCAGCACTCAGGAGGCAAAATCTGAGTTCCTGGCCAGCCTGGTCCATACAGTGAGTTTCAGACCAACTCGGCAGACACATTGAGACCCTGTCTCAAAAACTATAATAATTGGTATTATATTTGTTTGTTTGGTTGGTTGGTTTTGGTTTTTCGAGACAGGGTTTCTTTGTGTAGCCTTGGCCATCCTGGACTCACTTTGTAGACCAGGCTGGCCTCGAACTCACAGCGATCCACCTGCCTCTGCCTCCTTAGTGCTGGGATTAAAGGCGAGCGCCACCACGCCCGGCATGTTTGTTTGTTATTTTGGGTGTGTGTGTGTGTGTGTGTGTGTGTGTGTGTGTGTGTGTGTGTGTGTGTGTGTGTGTGTGTGTGTGTGTGTGTGTGTGTCTGTCTCTGTCTCTCTGTCTCTCTGTCTCTCTGTCTCTCTGTCTCTCTCTCTCTCTCTCTCTGGAGGTCAGAGCACACAACCTGTGGGAATTAGCTTTTTCTCCATGTGTGTCCTGGGATTTCACTCAGTCCCAACACCATGCCCAGAGGCAAGCACGTCCCCTGCTGAGCCACCTGGCTCCTGGACAGCTTGGGAGCGATGAAAGGCCACCCCGCACCTTGTGCACCTGGACCAGTACATGTGTACCATCTGGCATTTCAACAAACCACATTTTTTTAGTTTGCGTTCAAAGAACTGAAGGGCAGGACAATGTGCAGAATGGTGCTGAGGCCAGGCAAAACCCCGGAGGCTTTGCATCGTCCCCTCCACTCAAAACAAAGTCCACATTATCTTTCTGCACCTTGGACTGCTGAAGGAGACAGAAGCTAGCAGTATGCTGCCATGGGACCCCAAGGCATCAGAAGTAGAAGCACACCCCTGTGACCTCAGTACTAGGGAGGCAGAGCCAAGGACAACTGCTTTGAGTATGAATCCAGCCATGGTTTCACAGACTTTTAAATTTTTAAATATCCCTAAAGAGGGGCTGGAGAGACTGTCCACCGTCTGCTGTTCCAGAGGTCCTGAGTTCAATTCCCAGCAACTACATGGTGGCTCACAACCATCTATACTGGAATCTGATGCCCTCTTCTGGTCTGCAGGGGTACATGGAGACAGGGCACTCACACATTAAACAAACACCCAAAGAAGACTCCTCCTCAACATGCCATTCCAAGCTCCCTCTGACTTGAGTGAGGCCTCCCCTACCAGGCTGGCTCAACGCCTTCAACTGCAGTGCTCTGTGCAGTTGACAAAGAGCTGTGGGTGGCTGTCCTCATAGCCAACATGACAGTGCCCTCCCTCCCCTACCTCAGAGCCACATCCCTCTCCAGAGGACTGTTTCCGAGGTCGAGGTTGCTGGGCAGGCTCCACAGGAGGCCTGCCTTCTCTTTGAAGAAAATGCAAGTACAATTCTGAAGCGGGAGGAGAAGCAGGGCTGAGCTGGTCTCACTGACCCTCAATGAAGCGTTCCACAGGGAACCCACACATTATTTCTTCTCCAGGCCTCAGAGAAAAGACAGGACAGTGACGGCCACTGGGCCCCATCTGACAAGAGCAGGTCAGAAGGAACAAAGGAGAAAACTCAAAATAAGGGCCTGGCATTCCCCCAAGGGCACTTGCAAGTCCAGCAAACTATAATCCTGCAAAAACGTGATCCAGTTAGTCATAAGAAATATTACAGCCGGGCATGGTGGTGCACGCCTTTAATCCCAGCACTTGGGAGGCAGAGGCAGGTGGATCACTATGAGTTCGAGGCCAGCCTGGTCTACAAAGTGGGTCCAGGACAGCCAAGGTTACACAGAGAAACCCTGTCTCGAAAAAAAAAAAAAAAAGAATTTCACAACCAGGGCTGGAGATGGCTCAGCGGTTATGAGTACTTGTTGCTCTTGCAGAGGACCCAGGTTTGACTCCCAGCACTCACAAGGCAGCTAACCACTTTCTGTAATACCAGCCTCAGGAGAATCAAACGCCTCCTTCTGGCTCCTTGGGTACTGCATGCATGTGTGCATACATGCAAGCAAGATAGTCATACAGAAAAAACAAAAATACATACATTTTAAAAAAGAAATACCACAGCTGGGATTGGTGGTGTACCCCTTTAATCCCAGCACTCAGGAGGCAGGGGCAGGTCTCTGAGTTTGAGGCCAGCCTGGTCTACAAAGAGAGTTCCAGACAGCCAGGGCTACACAGAAAAACCCTGTTTCGAAAAACCAAAACTTAATGGAAGGAAGAAAGGCAGGCAGGAAGGAAGAAAGATCACAGCGTTCACCATAGACATGCTGCACAAACAGAACACCCCACCACACCTGAGTGAGCCAATGAGATCTTATTCTAACTAGTCCGCGTCTTGGAGACCCAGTCTACCTTGTCCCCACCCCTGACTGTCAAGCATCAAATGGAAAGCCCTGAGATCTCAAGAGAGCAGAACTCATCAGCTAATTATTAAATCTAGTCATTGTTCCCAGCGAACCTAGCCAGCCCAGCACCGTGATTCGTCCAGGATTTGAAGAAGCACAGAGGCCTCTTCCCAAGGGAGCCACATCCCACACGCATTTTACATGAAGGCAGAGCGTGCTGGGTGTCACAGACTCAGAGTTACCAGCCTTGCTGGACACTGCTGGACACTGTGGTCCTCTGGATGGAAGAGGGACGAAAGGAGGAAGCCACGACTTTCATTTCCTTCCCTTTTATGCAAGTGTTTAGGTTTCTGTAACAAACCCGGATGTTCACTGGTGCCTTGTTTTTGGGGGTCTCAGTGAACCCACAGCATATACCACTGTTGGTTGACCGGGTTCCCCGCCTGTGCTAGTATGTCAAGCACTGTGTCAGTCTGCAGAGCAGCACAATGTGACAGCTAGAGAAATGACACAAGCTGTATTCACACATAGCAGCCAAAGGAAACTGAGTCCCCAAGAACTACGAGGCCATGTAGTCACGGTCTTACTGCAGGTAGGTGAGAGGGCTAAGACCAAATCCGAACTGTGGCCAGATGGCTGCAGAGCCTCCGCACAGCTACAGCCCTCACACCTGCCTTCAGCCCTCCCAAGAGAAAAGGTTCCATGAAAGGGGGGGCGCCATCCCTGGGCAAGTGCCCTTACTGGGTGGAGAAGACAGCAGTGCAGTTCTTGGCAACGTGAACGGCAGAAAGAGCCTGGGGCACCTGCTTCCTTGAAGGCCAAGGTTGGCTGAGGCACCAGAGCTCACGGAAGAGGAGAGCCTGCAGTGGACCTTAGCACAATTAGACGCCTCAGCATGTAGTAAACAAATGAGTCCCAAGTGAGCAGCCTGCCTACTCCAAACCCCTAGGCCCTCCTTGAGTGCTGAGTTCAGGGCCATTAATAGCGCCCCTGTTTATTGAGAGCCTGCGTGCCTTGTGCCAGGTGCCTTATAAAGCCCTAAGTGCCTGACCTTTCAAATCTCCAACATTCTAGGAAGGTCTGATGCAGCTACAGCATTCTGCAAGCAAGCAGAACAGAGTGAACTTCTGGACTGGAAAGCAGGTCTTCCACCCACCACAGAGGGCAGCAGGTGGGCTAGCAGCCATGCCTCTCTTCCAGTAAACTTCTAGGTTTGCGTTCCCAAGAACAGCACACAGGGATTGACAGCACTGAAGTCTCAACTGCCTCCTCTGGGCACCTGCAGCCTGGAGCCCCGCCCCTTCCCAGCTGCCTTGACAACCACCAGCAGCTCTGCTTCCTCGAGAGTGAGAGCGATTTAGGTAGAGCAAGCCAAGATCACCCTCGGCTTCCTAGTGAGCTAAAGGTCAGCCGAAGCAACACAAGATCCTGTCTCCAAAAAATAATATATTTTTTTCAAAATGGAGGCCAGTGAGATGGCTCAGCAGGTAAAGGCACTTGTCGCCAAACCTGACGCTCCAGGTTAATCCCTGGAGCCTACATGGTAGGAGAGAACCAACTCCCACAAGTTGCCCTCTTACACATGCGCAATGGCACACATGGCCTACACACACACACACACACACACACACACACACACACACACACACACACACATATGCACATAGTAATTTTAATAGAAATTAAAAGAGTTGGGAAAAGTCTGTGCAAACAGCCAGTATAGGAGATTCCAGAGAGGCTCAGCATCAGGACCACAAGACATAGAAGAGCCACAGAAAACCCCTAAGAGCGGCTGTCTCTGAACTGCCTGCACCAGGCTCCATACGGGCCAGAAGTTAACATCAAGGATCATCTTTTTAGCCCATAACAAGATCAAACTGGGCCCTGGCCCTGTGTCCCCTACACCCTCCTCCTGGCCTCACATGGGCTCTCACCTGACACCAGAGCAGCTCCAGCCTTGGCTCTACACTGCAGACCCACATTCACAAATCAGTTCTGACAAACAGACCAGCAGGGCACAGTGTCTAAACCTACTACCCAAAAAGGCCCAAAACTCCTTGCACCTGAGCTACCCCTCACACCTACACACCTACAGCTTACAAACAGCTGCACAAAGGGCAGGTTAGGTCTTAACAATACACTGCTCAAGGGCGGAGTCAGCAAATACCCTTAAAGGCTACTAAATGCAAGTCTCGCTTTTGAAGAGAGCTGTCCTCTGCTCTCCATAACTGCAGCACCATGGCACACACACAACTTTTGAGACAAGTTCTCACTATGTAACCATGGCTGGCCTGGTACTCACAGAGAAACACCTGCCTCTGCCTCCCCAGTGCTGGTGTCAACGCTGTGCACTACCACACTTGATTATATAACCTGGTTTAGCTGGGTGGTGGTGGCGGCGCATGCCTTTAGTGCCACCACTCGGGAGGCAGAGGCAGGCAGAGCTCTGAGTTCAAGACCAGTCTGGTCTACAAGCAAGGCCAATACAGCCAAAACTACACAGAGGTTGGCCTTGAATGGCAATCCTCCTGCCTCTACTTCTCAAGTACCAAGATTACACTGTGTGCTACTATCTTGGTTCTGCTTTTCTTCTTCATTATACTTTTTTTTTTTTTTTTTTTTTGGTTTTTCGAGACAGGGTTTCTCTGTGTAGCCTTGACTGTCCTGGACTCACTTTGTAGACCAGGTTGGCCTCGAACTCACAGCGATCCGCCTGCCTCTGCCTCCCGAGTGCTGGGATTAAAGGCGTGCGCCACTACGCCCGGCTAAATAAAGCTTTTTAAACAACTTTTACTTTTGCCTGCTGAGTGCTGAGATTAAAGGCTCTTGCCACCATGCCTATTGATACTTGTATTAAGCTAGGCGTGGCGGCTTATGTCTTTAATCCCAGCACTCAAGAGGTAGGGGCAGGTGGACCTCTGTGAGCTGAAGGTAGCCTGCTCTACAAACCCAGTGAGACCTTTAAAAAAAAAAAATCTACTGGGAATACCTGGGCCATGGGATTGAGCTATTTTTAGATAATTGAGCTTTTTTGTTTTTATACATTTGTACATTTTTTTAAAACCTAATAAGCATTACTTCTAAAATATTAATAAGTCATGTCTGCATATCTGTTTCTATTAATGAGGAGAAACCCTCAGTATAATGTTTGAAGATGCACACTAATATGTAGACAGGCAATTTCCATTGCTGATCTGTTTGTTTTTCACAGTGTTGGATGCAGAACTGAAGACCTTGTGTGTGCACTACTGCTAAGCTGTACTCCAGCCCTCAGCTGCACCCCAGGCCCTCGGCTGCACCCCAGCCCCCAATTGCAACCTCCCATTTGTTTTCTGAAACCGCCTTTTCCTGAGCCCCTTAAGCACACATTTACCAGTGCACTGAATCTGGCAGAACAAACAAAGCACACTGTGAACGGTGCTTACCGCTGGGGAGGAATAGGCTGGCGTTTCTCTTTGCACACTACTTCTCCTTCTTTTGTTCAAATCTGTACTGTATATATATATGCTTTTTTATAATTAATTCATCAGGAAAACAAACACCAGAAAATGTCATATTGTGTCTCAAAACAACCCTCCACTCTCCCTAGTGGCTTTTAAACACTGAGCCCATTGAGTCCCACTGACAGGTCACCCAGACAAGAGGGACCTGGTCCCTCCCAGACAGGCCTGTATTTTCTGCCCTTGTG
The DNA here is from genome assembly GCF_903995435.1 of Acomys russatus. NCBI lineage: Eukaryota > Metazoa > Chordata > Mammalia > Rodentia > Muridae > Acomys > Acomys russatus. The sequence continues at coordinate 51,180,309 of NC_067160.1, forward strand.
GGAACAGAGCTGTTCTTTAAACTCTGGACTGTCTGTAAACACCACCTGCCCAAAATAAGCTCTGGAGAACACAAAGGAACCTGGGTAAGGAAGGGCGCTGGCCACAGCCCCTTCGTCCACCCCTTCATCTGCACAAAGGCACGACTCAAGGCATGCTGGGAGGCTGAGCATTTACAAAATGTTCACATTCAAAGGGCCTCAGCACCCTGAAAAGGATGAGCTGTTTCCAGGGACCTGCAGTTCTGGTCCCAACACAGACCCCAAGGCCTCAGCATATTACTTCCAAGTGGGTACTGATTTCGAGTCTGCCACAAACTCCAGACACCACCCCAACTTCCCAGGCTGAATGAACCTGACTTTGGTGGCCTCTTGTGAGACCCTCTTAAAACTCTCTAGTTCACCCACTTACGGGTGCCCCTGAGACACCAACACACACTGGGGCAAGCTGGTTCTGCAGATTAGAAACTGTGCTTGCTTATTGGCCGTCATCTATGGATAAACAGATGAAGAAAATGTAGGGCACATTTGTACACGTGTGTGTGTGTGTGTGTGTGTGTGTGTGTGTGTGTGTGTGTGTGTGTGTGTACGTACACTACTGAGGCTTGGTTCTCTCCTAGCCTTCCTTGGATTCTAAGGCGTGAACCGAGGCCATCCGGCTAGCACTGTCAGGTGGCCTGCGTGTTCACCTGCTGAGCCTTCTGCCTGTCCTGTTTGTTTTTACCATACGGTCTGCCTCTGCAGCCCAGACTATCCTCCAATTCTGGATCCTCCTGCCTCAGCCTCAGGAAGTTCTGAAGCACACTACAGACATGGAATGAGCCTTGCGAGCATGCTAAATAAAGCCAGGAATAAAATTCTAACTGGTGGGTGATCCTGCTTATGCAAGGTACCCAGAATGGCCAAACACAGACAAAAGCGGGCTGATGGCTGCCTGAGGCTGGAGGAAGAGGAATCGTTGAACAGATGGCTTTTAAGTTCCCGGGGATGACGCCACCTGGAGATGGTTGGTAGTGTGCGCCTCATGCCACTGAACCGGACACTTACAATACATTTTTTTGCACAATAAAATTTGTTAGTCGGGTGTGGTGGCGTATGCCTTTAATCCCAGCACTCGGGAGGCAGAGGCAGGCGGATCTCTGTGAGTTCGAGGCCAGCCTGGTCTATAAAGCGAGTCCAGGACAGCCAAGGCTACACAGAGAGACCCAGTCTCAAAAAAAAAAAAATTTTTTTTGTTTTAGGGGCCAAGGAGATGGTTCTATATATACAGTGTCTGCTGTACAGGCTTGACCACCAGAGTTCAAATGGCCAGCGGGCACCCCACAAAGGTCAGGTGGGTGCAGTCCAGGGCATACAGGAGGCAGCAGGCTGGCTAACTAAGCTAGCCAGAACAGTGAGTTCTGAGTTCAAGTGAGACCCTGCCTCACTTAAGGTGGAAAGTGACACCAAACTCAAACCTCCACAGGCATGCACACACATGCACACACAGTTAAAAGTAAAAAGTGCCTTAAAAAAAAAAAAAACGTGATTTACAAGTTGTAAATGAGTGATAAAGAAAAGCAGAACCAGAGCCGGGCGTGGTGGCGCACGCCTTTAATCCCAGCACTCGGGAGGCAGAGGCAGGTGGTTAGCCAAGGTTAACACAGAGAGACCCTGATTGGGGGGGGGGGGGGGGGGGGAGGAGACAAATAAATAAATAAAAAGAAAAGCAGAACCAAGATGGCCACACACACTGTAATCCTGGTACTTGGGAAGTGGAAACGAGATTGCCATTTCAAGGCCAACCTGGTTCCAGTCGAGCCAGTGGCCCACACATTAGTCAGCGCTCAACAAGCAGAAACGTTTGAGGCTGGCCTGGCCTACACAGTGTATTCCAGGTCCCATCGAGGGCTACAAAGAGAGATTCTGTCTCAAATAGAAACCACACCCACCCTCTGGCTGGGGTGGTGGCTCATGACTTTAATCTGCATACATCAAAAAAGAAAGTAAGTAATGACAGGCTGAGTGGGTCCCCAACAAAGCCTCTCTCGGGAGGGGCTTCCTGCCAGGTGCCCCCACCACCACCTCCAGAACAAGTAGGGGTCTGAGATGAGTGCCTGTCTACACTCACTCCACCAGGTGATGAAGACCTTGAACCAGGGACTGAAGAACAGGAGATGAGAGATGGCGCCTAGCCCCCACATCAGGCTAACAATCACCTGTAATTCCAGCTCTGGTGTATCCAAAAGTCCTGTGCACAGGCACAGATAAACATAATTAAAAATAATATAAATAAAAAGACCCTGAACCCGATGGAACGACCCAGAACCCAGTAGCTCATGACAGAAGCCATCTCAGGCTCCAGACAAAAGAGGAAGGGCATAGGTGGTGTGGTGGCGCAAGCCTTTAATCCCAGCACTCGGGAGGCAGAGGCAGGCAGATCTCTGTGAGTTCAAGGCCAGCCTGGTCTACAAAGTGAGTCCAGGACAGCCAGGGCTACACAGAGAAGCCCTGTCTCAAAAAAAGAAAAGAAAACCAGAATAGGCCTCATACCCTTTGACCTGAGGAATGTCACTGCAGGAAGGTAGCCAGAGATAAAAAAAACAAAACAGGTGTGTCTTGTTTATAAGAGGGGAGAGATGGGTAACAACCACCAAATGGCCTAACGAATTGAAAGACATATAAATAAATCATGGCAGATACATGAAATACAACATTCACAAGAAGAAAACAAGTTGTCAATTGAGCACAGTGTACGTACGCAGAATGATCCAGTCATAAAGATGCCAACACAGTCACAGTAGCTCTCTCTGGTCTAGCTGGTGAGGGTAGGTAAAGTATATTTGTACTTTTGTATTGTTTTATTGGCTGTGTTTTCTTTCTTCAGGGATCACTTTTGCCACAGGGGTGTGGAAAGGTTATTTTAAAAGGCTTTGCACAATGGCAAGAAAAAATAAGTATCAGCTTCTCCCAAAGGAAGAAACCAATGGTGAGGGAGGAGGGATGAAGGACTGAAGCTGGCTGGAGAAAGGGAACAGAGGTAAACACGCCAGACAATAGGTGAACTTCCCCCTCCATGGCCGAGTGAGAAGCTTCACACACCAGCATGGCTACGGGACCCAGGAAGCTCTGGAAAGCGCCTTCCTCAGGTTACAACGGGAGGGAAAACAGTACAGCAAAGACTCAAGTCACCAAGGCAAACGCCCTCTGGCACACAGATTTCCCCTGGGCCCGCTGGTGTAAACAGCAGCATCACCTGTGGTGAGGCCCGGGCCTGTCAGCTCCCAGGTGAGGAGGCCAAAGGGCCCCTGTGAAACCTGAAGGCTCATGGTAAACAAGTCACTGGCTCCAGGAAGCTAGCCACCTATTCCCCGCCGCTTCCAGCACCACAGGCCGTGTGTGGCCCCATCCAAATGTTCGCAAGACTATGCAAACCCAAATAATAATAATAATAATAATAATAATAATAAAAAACCATTGAAGGCCAAGAGAGGCTCAGTAGTAAGGGTCACTGCCACCACGCCTGACAACCTCGGTTTGACCCTGAGGACCCACACCACAAAAGGATAGAACCAACTCTCACAGGTTGCCCCAGGACCACCTCGGACAGGAGCGCGCGCGCGCGCACACACACACACACACACACACACACACAGTAAATATAATCGTCTATAATTCGAAAAAGGATAGCCTTAGATGTACTATGCCCTGCCTGTAGAGAATACTCGTTTCAAAACCGAAAAACAAAACAAAACCCAACACTCACAGCAGAGCCCAACAGATGTCTGCTGGCAATTTTCTTTCTTTCTTTTTTTTTTTAAAGAAAAATGTACTGTTTTAAGACCGGCTATGGGCAGGTCCTATTAATACCTGCTGGCCTGTAACTCGATCCGAGCATTTGACGGCAGAGGAGCCTCATTATAGAATTCAGAAATACATGCACTGGTCCTCCCGGCCTGTTCTGGTTTGAAATAGAAACTAACACCAAAATGATCAATCTTAGATGGTAGAACAATGGGAGATAGAACCAAGCCACTGCCATTAGCAACGTGAGTTGGTGCTTTGTGTGAGGCAAAGGGGGGGGGGGGAGCAGCTTTAAAATACAATAAAATAATCTTTCAGAGAAAAAGAAACAGCAGGGGAGCTGAAATTTAAACAGGATGGAGGGTGGTTAAGCAAAAAAAAAAAAAAAAACCAAAACAAAAAAAAAAAAAAAACAACAACCCTCAGCAGAGCCCAAGGCTCAGGAACCAGTTCTGACCAGCCATTCCAGAAACTCCACTCTCCCAAGGCTTTGGACTCTAGGCACCCTGGGATTTCCCCCTCACCCATCCCAGGCCACTGTAACAGTGGGATGGACTAGGCCAGGCCCCACCAGGGCGCCACACAAGCAGCTCCGGTGAGTGCTGGAACGCCCCAGGAATTAAAATCCTGGGGGCAGGGACAGCAGGCTCCAATCTTCCTCTGTAATCCACCAGCCACAAGCAGGCCAGGGCCAGACGGCTGAGGGAGGCCAGACAGCTAGGATGAGAAGAAAAACGTTTGGAGGGGGGCATGGAAGTTCCAATGAAGCGAGACAATACCCCCACCCACCCACACCCCACCAGGGACTGCAAGTCACTGTACTCAAGTGGGGACCACAAGTTACCCAGTCATCACCCAGGGTGAGACCAATCCTGACCTCCCTCCCTGCTCATCAGCCTCAGCTCTACCACGGTCTCCCATTAGAAGCAGAATCTAACTGAACTCCCTAGACCTTTAAGCCCGCCCCGCTTTTAGGCACGAGGATGACAATGAAATATCAAAACAGTTGCTGGTGGTAGCATTTAGGGGAGGCAGGGGGTCACACTTCCATGAGCCACAATAGGAGGAAAGTCGGGAATTAAAAACAAAAAAAAAAAAGGGGGGGGACCAGCAAAAATCAAGAAACTAACAAGTCTACCAACCTTCCCAGGACAGAAACGCTCTGCTGTGGATCTTATTTGAGGCTCCCAGGAGACCCTCAAAGCAGTCTTGATGACTCTTCCTATTTTGTAGACGCAAGCGCTGGGGATGAGAGACTTGGGTACAGTAACTCAGGAGACTCTGAACAGGGCCTCCAAGAGGCACACTTGCCCGAACAAGCTAAAGGCTCCCCAAACAATTACTAGCCCATCCCCAAGGAAGGCAGTTAACCTTCCAAAGACAAGACTTCCCCGGTTCCTGCCTCCCGTACAGCGCTGGCCTGGTACTCCCAACAGTCCTACCCCACCCAACGTTTGGAAGCCCTTCTGCAACGCGGCCACTTCAAACCAGCACCTGTGGCATGCATGCCCCAGCATGGACGACACCACAAGTGGCCAGCCTTCTGTCCTAGGTTGACAGCACGGTGTAACTACCGAGCACCGACTACCGCATGCCAAGTCATGCCTCTCTGCCCACGAAGGCTGAGGAGTCCCCTCGGTTTGGAGGTGGCGCCAGCAGGTATCGCACTCCACAGCCTGTACCGTATGTACCCCTCAGGTCCCAGCTTGCACCACGACGGTGCAGACATTACGATACAACACGAGCCCCTGCGGTTGTACTGCCGAGAAAGGACGCCAAGGCTTCAGACTGACGGACTGAAAAGCCCAAATGAGATACATAACGCAGACAGACAGACAGCACACCGAAATACACGCTAACCTTTCCAGGACGGAAAGCCGTAGGTGAAATTTTAACTATCCTGCAAAAAGACAGCTTTTATGAAGGTTTCTCCCAGGCAGCCATTTAGCAAATGACATACTCCGGAGAGCATCGGCGCCCCCCTTCTCCCACTTCCTTTAAGCTCACCACTGCCTGGGGGGTGGGGACAACACCTATTCTTGCCTAACAGTGGGCTTCGTCTCCCCACGATATTTACAAAGAAGAAAGGAAAGCAGCGTCCACTTTTGTGCAGGCAGATCCTCTCCAAAGAGAGAGAGAAAGGCCCACCATCTCAATAGGTCTGCATTCCTCTCTTAATAGGTAGGCGAAGGGGAAAAAAAAAATCAATCTGGCAGGCCCCGCGCAGCGACATCCTGTTTATTATTAAACATTTTTAGCAGCGGCTCCCGGGTACCGTGAAAGCACCACCCCGCTTCCCGCAGCCGAACCCACCCGAGCCGGGGCGGCGCTCGGCCTGCGGTTCCGGGCGGCCTCGGGGTCCCGTGTTCTCCCTCCCCCTCCCGCCCCCAACAGCGCCCCGGCCTACGAGGCCGCCGTGCCCGGGCGCAGGAAGGCCCTCCCGCTCCATTCCAACCGCGAGCCTTGCCCGGCCCCGCCCGGCCCGCCGTCCTCCCGCCCTGGCCGCCGAAAACACAACAATGGCGAGCTGGAGAGCGCCCGAGCAGGCCGCCCAGGCCGCAAGCCCCGCGCCCGCCGCAGCGCTCCGCCGTGGAGACAAAGCCCGGCCCCGGCCCCGGCCCCGGCCCACCTGGTCTGCGTCCGCGCGCGCGAGGGGCCCGGGCGATGGCGGTCGGGCGGCGGCCGGGCGCGGGGGCGGTGGATGGCGGCGGATTGCGCGGCGGCGGCGGCGGCGCGGGGCTAGGCGCTCTGCGCTCTGCGCTCCTGCCTCCTCCTCCTCCTCCTCCACCTCCCGCTCCTCGGCGCTCGCTGGAGCCTCGGCGCTGTGGCTCGCCGCCGCCTCCCGCCTGCGCTTAGCTCCCCGCCCCCCACCGCCGCCGCCGCCGCCCCCGCCTCCGCGCCGCCCCCGCCCGCCGCCCGCACGGTGGCCCGCGCAGCGCCCCCTGCCGCGCCGCCCCTGTCTCGGGAGGGAGGGCGCGGGGAGCGAGCTGGGGCGGCGGCGGTGCAGAGGGGCTGCGAAGAGAGGGACGTCAACGGAGAGGAGGCTGGGCTGGAGAGGGACCTTGGCGGAGAAGGGGCCTAGGTGGAGAGGGACCTGGAGAAAGGAAGCCCTGATAGAAAAAAAGGGCCCGGTTAGAAAGGGGGTGCAATGGAGAGGACTGCTCAAATGCGGAAAAAGTGGAGAAGGGATCCCAGTGGCAAGAGACTTCGATGGAGACGGGGTCCCCAGGAGAGAGGGATCTTCATGGAGAGAGGCATCTGGTGGAGAGAGACCTCAGTGGAGGGAGGATCTGGGAGAGGGCGTCGAGGCAGCGGGGAAAGGGGCTTTGAGAGAGCACTGGAGACAGACTGGAAGGAGACCCCAGGGCGAGCACTGCAGTGAGGTGAGAATGGGAAGGGGAGATGGGGAGAGCAGAGCGATGCCCGCTCCTCAGTATGCAGGGGATGCAGACTTGAGGCCTGGAAGAAAGTGTGAGGGAGGGCTCAGAAAAGGGATACTGCCCCCTCCATTCCCAGAGCCAAAGAGCCTCTGGATAGACCTCCTGACAGCCCCCTCTAACTCCTCCCACCTCCTCACCCCACACCCCTACACACACACACACACACACACACACACACACACACACACACACCCCTGACAGCCCCCTCTAACTCCTCCCACCTCCTCACCCCTCACCCCTACACACACACACACACACACACACACACACACACACACACACACACACACACACACCCCTGACAGCCCTGACTGTTAGAACGTGTACCACCACCCTGTCAAATGAATCCAGGGGGAAACACCCAGAACTAGCACGTTGTTCCATTCCACAACAAGTGCATGGTAGACACTTCACCCCTTTTGTCATAAACCAACCCTCTTGGGTGTCATCCTGTGTTTGTGTGAGCGCAAAACAAAAGGTCTGCGAGAGAGACTGGCTCCCCTTGAGGTTACTTGTGTGGTCTGAGGTTAGGAGAGTTCTCACTATTTATTCCAGATGCCCTGGCAATTACAAATAAAATTCAAGAAACAAAAATATAATTTTTAAAAAATAGTTGGTGATATAACTCAGTTGTAAAAGTCACGATTACTAGCTGGGCATGGTGGCGCAGGCCTGTAATCCCAGCACTCAGGAGGCAGAGGCAGGCGGGTTGCTGTGAGTTCGAGGCCAGCCTGGTCTACAAAGCTAGTCCAGGACAGCCAAGGCTACTACACAGACACTGTCTCAAAAACAAAATAAAACAAAACATAAATAAATAAATAAATAAGGAAAGCAACATGTAGTGGCACAGACACACATGAAATTCCAGCCCTGAGGAGAGGGAGGCTCAAGTTCAAAGTCATGCTCAGCTGCATAAGGAGCTAGAGGCCAGTTTGGGTTACAGGATGACAGTGAAGTTCTGATCTTCTTGCCTCCATCTCCCAAGTGCTGGATTACAGGGGTGTAGTCCGCTGGGTGCTGGGGATCAACCCTAGGGCTTTGTATGTGCTAGGCCAGCTAAGCTAGACACCCCCAGCCCTGGGTTCTCACGTAAGCCTCACCAAGCACACACGCGCTAGGCATCGATGCTCTTCTGGTTTGGCAGAGAAGGAAGGCAGACTTGGGCACAGTAAAGCCACCCAGATCAGGTGCTCCACAACCACCAATAACTCCAGCTCCAGGAGACCTAATGCCTTCTTCTGGCCTCTTTGGTCTTGGTCTCCTGTGTACACACACACACACACACACACACACACACACACACAAATCTTTTTTATTTTTTAAGGCAGGAAGCACAGAGAGAGATGGCTGAAGTCATCACACAGATCAATGTGGGCAGCCTCATTTAGAAATTGGGAATGTCCAGAACTGGATTCCCTATGGCCCCAGCAAGGAAGGCCCATGTTGATGCTCACTTTTTTTTAATTTTTATTTATTTATTTATTTGGTTTTTCAAGACAGGGTTTCTCTGTGTAGCCTTGGCTGTCCTGGACTCATTTTATAGACCAGGCTGTCCTGGAACTCACAGAGATCTGCCTGCCTCTACCTCCAGAGTGCTGGGATTAAAGGCGTGTGCCACCACGCCCAGCTCACTTTTTAAACTCTTATTTTATTTGGGGTATTGAAGCCTCTACCTCCCTTCCACCAACCCCTTAACCCTGGATATGAGAAAGAATGTTAGTGGGGAGAGAGGATGCAGACCCTTTTCCTTCTCCTGGCTGTTTGGGGTCAACTGGGTTCTTTGGGGGCAAAACCAATCTCCATCAACAGCCAAGGCAGCAAGCAGTCTCCTGGGAGCCACTGTGTTGAAACTTCTCCATCTGTCATAGGGGTCTTCTCTCCAAACTGCTACATGCCTCACACTACCACCACACCCAACACTTTCTCTCTCTGGGCTCTCCTATTTATCTTCCTCAGAATCCTAGACCATGCCACCCCTCTCTGTGTCAAAGATGTCAGACCATCATCAGCTGGCAAGGACCACTCCCCAAACAAGACAATTATCAGCTGTGGACAAGCTAAAGCCCAAACTAAAAATCCCACACTTGGGATTAAAACAAAAACACCTTTACATAACATAACTGAGTTTACAAAGAAACCAAAACTTCCATTACAGCCTCAGCTTGGGCTTCCTGTGCCTAGAACTAAGTTACTAAAGCCCTGAGACATTGTTACAAAGCCTGTGGTAGTGTGTTGCACACCCAGTCCTCTGGCTAGAAAATGCAGTGAAGGCAACGACGTGTTGAGAGAGAATAAATGATAAGCTGGAGGTACATGGAGGGGACGAACAGCTTCAGATCAGACTCAGCCACTCCTGCCTCCCAGACCAAGACACGTGACTCGACAGGACATGGAAGAGCCGAGCACTGGGGGGTGGGGGCAAGCTCACGCCTTCCTTTACCATGTCCCTGCTCCATTACATCCCCTGTGATAGCGCTTGGGTGTTGTGTTCAACCAGACAGAGAGGCCCACAAACATCAGTGAGACACACACAGTGTCTGAGGCTTCTGTCTGACTCTCTGGGTTTCTTCCTTTAAAAATTGGGTGGGGACGCCGGGCGTGGTGGCGCACGCCTTTAAACCCAGCACTCAGGAGGCAGAGGCAGGCGGATCGCTGTGAGTTCGAGGCCAGCCTGGTCTACAAAGTGAGTCCAGGATGGCCAAGGCTACACAGAAAAACTCTGTCTCAAAAAAAAACAAACAAACAAATAAAAATTGGGTGGGCAAGGTGGTGGCGCACACCTGTAATCCCACCACTCAGGAGGCAGAGGCAGGCGGATCTCTGGGAGTTCGAGGCCAGCCTGGACTACAAAGCAAGTCTAGGACAGCCAAGGCTCCACAGTGAAACCCTGTCTTGAAAAATAATAAAAAGAAGCCAGGTGATGGTGGCGCACACCTTTAATCCCAGCACTCGGGAGGCAGAGGCAGGCAGATCTCTGCGAGTTTGAGGCCAGCCTAGTCTACAAAGCAAGTCCAGGACAGCCAAGGCTATCATGGAGAAACCATGTCTCAAAACAAACAAACAAACCCAGAAAAGAGAAATCAAAAAAGAAAAGAAAAAGGAAATTGTATTGGGAGACCACAGAGAGGACTTGGCTCACAGTAACGGACCCCTCCTGGTACCTGGCAAGTGGAGGCCTGGCTGACTGTAGTGAAACGCATGGTTTCAGATCTCCTCAATGGCACAGCCAGCAAAAGCAACTCTATGAGCTGGGGGTAGACCATAAAGCCCAAATCAGTCAGCTGGAGGTAGGGCTCAAACTTTCCCTTTCACTGCCTCTAGCTCAGTGGCAAAGCATCCATGGAAATATAAGAAAAGGGTACCTACCTGGGGAGCCTCATTTTAAAATCAAGAAGATGCAGCATTAGAGGTGGCAATGTGACTCAGCTGATAATCCCAGGACTCAGGAGATGGAACACAGGAGGACCAGAAATCAAAGGTTGTCCTCAGCTACACAGTGAGTTGGAGACCATCCTGGGATAAAGGAGACCACTCCAAAAGGAAAGAAAAAGAAAACAGGGTATCAGTAGGACCAGTGACATACCTAGAGTCACAAATCACAGCTAATGTTCCTGCCTCCTGGGCTGCAGTGAGAATTCTGAAATCTTGGTTTCTTTAAAAACATAGAAATAAGCCAGGCGTGGTGGCACACACCTTTAATCCCAGCACTTGGGAGGCAGAGGCAGGTGGATCTCTGTGAGTTCGAGGCCAGCCTGGTCTACAAAGCAAGTCCAGGATAGCTAAGGCTGACACATGCCTTTCTTTAATCCCAGCACTCGGGAGTCAGAGGCAGGCGGATCTCTGAATTTAAGGTCAGCCTGGTCTACAAAGTGAGTCCAGAACAGTCAAGGTTACACGGAGAAACCTGTCTCAACCAACAAACAAAAACCATTAACAAAACCCAAACCTACATAAATATTATAACAAAGTGCTTTTATTTTAATCCCTGATGTGGGGCTGTGTGGCTGCTTTGGACTGTCCACAGCACCTGACCTCGCCCTGTGCTCTAGCAGAGGCGTGGTTTTGCCAGCTGCATATGGTTTCTTCAACTGTGTGATGTTTAGAATTCTTGGAACTTTTCAGAGGGTATATAAATGTGAGAGCCCCACTAGCTAGGGTAGGTGGTTGTTGTTTGTTCAGGGGGTACTGGTTATAGTTTGTTAGGAGTCCAGCTCCAGGAAGAAACAAAAGGAAAGAAATTAGATCAGGAATATCAGGAATCTCTCTCTCTCTCTCTCTCTCTCTCTCTCTCTCTCTCTCTCTCTCTCTCTCTCTCTCTCTCTCTCTCCTCTTTCTTCTTACTCTCCTATTTTAGTGATGGGAGTAAAACTGAGGGGATAAAGGGTGGGGAAAAGGCCAGGCCTGGTGGCATACATCTGTAATCCCAGCACTCGGGAGGCAGAGGCAGGAGGATCACTGTGAGTTCGAGGCCAGCCTGGTCTACAAAGTGAGTCTAGGACAGCCAAGGCTACACAGAGAAACCCTGTTTTGGGGGGAAAAAGGGCGGGTGGGGACAAAGAAGAACCCACAAAGTTTCAAAGACCAGCTACACTGGGCCGTTTAGTAAAAAAAAGTATATGGGCTGGGGTCTGGCTCAGAGCTGTAGAACATACACAGGGGCTGGGTTTGATGCCAGCACCAGAAAAATAAAAATTGAAAATACATATGTCAGGCAAGCCTGGCAGCAACAGCCCTATAAACTCAGGAGGATCAGGCAAGAGGATTATAAATTCCAGGCTGGACTGGACTACTTAGTAAGTTCAGAGAAATCTAGTAAGACCATATTTAAGGGGGAAAAAGTGAGCTGGGGGTTCATGGCTCAAAAGATAAAGGCACTGTTGCCAAGCTAACAACTGTTAAGTTCCATCCCTGGGCCCCACATGGTAGAAAGAAAGAAGCAACTCCTGAAGGTTGTCCTCTGACCTCCACACCCCACTGGTGCCATAAAACACACACACACACACACACACACACACACACACACACTCCCAGAGTCACATTTAGAATGGCCTAACGTGTAAGGCCTCTGTGGTGTCACATGTCTGCAGTCCAGTGGGTGGTAGAGTAATGAAAGTTCAAAGTTCAGCTAGATAGACTACATAACAAGTTACAAGACCACCCCGCCAAAAAAATTCTAGAGGACACGTTTAAAAAAATAAGAGTCCTGCCGGGCGTGGTGTTGCACGCCTTTAATCCCAGCACTCGGGAGGCAGAGGCAGGCGGATCGCTGTGAGTTCGAGGCCAGCCTGGTCTACAAAGTGAGTCCAGGATGGCCAAGGCTACACAGAGAAACCCTGTCTCGAAAAACCAAAAAAAAATAAATAAAATAAAATAAATAAAAAAATAAAATAAAAATAAAAATAAAAGAGTCCAAGAAGAGACTTGATACCCTATGAGTATATAAAGGGGGAGGAAGTCCTCCTCAGGCACAGTCATAGGGGAGGGGAGTAAGGGGAAAATGGGAGGGAGGGAAGAATGGGAGGACACAAGGGATGGGATAACCAAAAAAAAAAAAGAGAGAGAAAAATAAATAAATAAATAAATAAATGAATGAATGAATAAATAAATAAATAAATAAATAAAAGAGAGCTGGGCATGGTGGCATACACCTGTAATCCCAGTACTCAGGAGGCAGAGATAGATAGATCTCTGTGAGTTCGAGACCAACCTGGTCTACAAAGCGAGTCCAGGACAGCCAAGGCTACACAGAGAAACCCTGTCTCAAAAAACCAAAACCAAAACCAAAAACGCAAAAGAGAGAGAGAGAACTGTGTGTGGCGCTGCATGCCTGTGATCTCAGCACTTGAGACATAGAGGCATGCTTACCACAGCCAGCCTCCCTTACGTAGATGCTTCCAGGCTACATAACAAGACTTTATCCTCTACGGCAAAAAATAAAAAGAAAGGAAGTTTTCACTTTTGGGGAATGAGGGTGAACATAGAACCCAGGGCCTTTTCCGTGCTGAGCTAAAGTGCCGGTCCATGAGATAAAATGAGTTTTAGCTCTACAGTTGGCTGTATGTGTCCACAGATCCATGTTCTCAGACTGAACCTGCTGTGGATCAAAATTCTTCAGAGAAGCGGGCGTGGTGGCTGGCTCACATCTGTAATCCAATGGGGGGTACCTGAGGCAGGAGGATTGCTGTATTCAAGGTCAGCCTGGACTAGAATAATTTCCAGGCCAGCCCAGACTGCAGAGTGAGAATTTATCTCAAATTAATTATAATGATAATGACAATGATAATAATAATTATTATTACATAATAAAAATAGAATGATAATTTTTTTTGGAGACAGGGTTTCTCTGTGTAGCCTTGGCTGTCCTGGACTCACTTTGTAGACCAGGCTGGCCTCGAACTCACAGAAATCTGCCTGCCTCTGCCTCCCGAGTGCTGGGATTAAAGGCGTGCGCCACCATGCCTGACCATTTATTTATCTTTATTGTTATCTGTCTTTTTGTTTATTTGGTTTTTCAAAATAGAGTTTCTCTGTATAGCCCTGGCTATCCTAGGACTCTGTTTTTTGTTTGTTTTGTTTTGCCTTTGTTTTCTTTCTGGTTTTGTTTTTTGTTTGTTTGTTTGTTTTAAGACAGGGTTTCTCTGTGTAACCTTGGCTGTCCTTGATTCACTTTGTAAACCAGGCTGGCCTCGAACTCACAGCGATCCGCCTGCCTCTGCCTCCCTAGCCTAGGAAGGAGAGTTTATTGAGTACACTGCCAGAGGGTGGCTGGCTGGGCAGTAACAAGAGTATTGTCTGTCTTTTTTCACCTTCCTTGTGGTCCTGCAGACTGAGTGCAGACCCTTGGACATGTCGGTCAAGCTATCACTAATTCTGTAACTCTTTTCTTTCCCTTTCACAGTGGGTCCTTACACACATGTGCTCGCTTCTGTGGCATTATGTGGTGTTTTTTTGGGTTTTGCTTCCTTTGAGACAGGGTCTCATGATGCAGCCCTGGCTGACCTGGAGCTCTGTGTAAACCATGCTGCCTTCAAACTCACATGGATCTCTCTGCCCCTGCCTTCTTGGGTGCTGGAATGAAAGGAGCACGCTAACACGGCCAGTACAACGGTTACATGGAAAGGACTTATTCACTGAGTCGGGCGGTTGTGCCAGATGCTGGTAGATGTAGTGCTTAAAAACCATGCTTGTGGGGAGCTGGGGAGATGGCTCAGTGGTTAAGAGCACTGGCTGCCCTTACAGAGGTCCCGAGTTCAATTCCCAGCAACCACATGGTGGCTCACAACCATCTATAATGAGATCTGATGCCCTCTTCTGTCAGAATACTATATACATAATAAATAAATCTTAAAAAACAAAACAAAACAAAACAAAAAACAGCCATGCTTGTTGGACTAAGGAGATGGCTCCATTGGTAAAAGCGCCTGCCGCTTCAGCATGAGGATTGAGTTCGGTTTCCTAGCATCCATGTGAAAAAGCTGATAGCAAAGCTATAACCCAGTACTGGGAAGTGGGCGGAGATGGCTCTATGCAGTTCATCAGCCGGCCAGCCCTGCCAATTAGTAAGCTCCAGGTTCAGTGAGAGACTGTGTCGGGGTATGTTGTGTGAAGGTCGTCTGTGCACGTTCCATTGCTAAGCCAGTGGCAGAGAGCTGACGACTAGCCAGATCTCGGTATTGTTATTCTTTGGGCCTCATATTTTGTAAACATTCACCTTCCTCTCTTGCTGATCGGAAGGCTAATATCTAGGGAGGAAGGGGGACGGTCACCAGCAGCCATGAGGAGGTCGCCATGAGGGGATCGCCATGAGGACAAAGCTAGAGCAGGGCCAGCCAAGGTGAGACTAGTTGGCAGGTAACAGGGCACACGGCTGGGAAATAATCCAGACCAGCGTAGACAGGTTAGAATAAATGAATATCTGCCCAGCTTAGTGCTTTAAAGCTTATTAATAAATGTGATAGGCCTCTGCGTCATTATTTAGGAGCTAGAATAGAAGTAGAAAAAAATTTATTTCTGCAAGACCGTTTCAAATATAAGGTAGAGAGCAACTGAACAAAAGATATTTGACAAGCCGGGCGTGGTAGTAATCCCAGCACTCGGGAGGCAGAGGCAGGCAGATTGCTGTGAGTTCGAGGCCAGCCTGGACTACAAAAAGAGTCCAGGACAATGAGAGCTGTTACACAGAGAAATCCCATCTTGAAAAACAAACAAACAAACAAACAAAAAGATATTTTACACAGAGCTCTGGCCTCCACGTGCACACACAGGCATGGTACTTTTGCCTCATCCCCTTCACATACGGACTCCCACAACCATATATATATATATATATATATATATATATATATATATATTTTTTTTTTTTTTTTTGGTTTTTTGAGACAGGGTTTTTGTTGTTTTGTTTTGTTTTTCGAGACAGGGTTTCTCTGTGTAGCCTTGGCCATCCTGGACTCACTTTGTAGACCAGGCTGGCCTTGAACTCACAGCGATCCGCCTGCCTCTGCCTCCCGAGTGCTGGGATTAAGGGCATGCGCCACCACGCCCGGCTTCCCACAACCATATATTTTTTTAAAGATTTATTTATTTATTTATACAATGTTCTGTATTCATGTGAGCTTGCACACCAGAAGAAGGCAGCAGATCTCAGTATAGGTGGTTGTGAGCCACCATGTGGTTGCTGGGAATTGAACTCAGGACCTTTGGAAGAGCAGACAGAGCTCTTAACCACTGAGCCATCTCTCCAGCCCCACAACCATATTTTTTAATGCTCCACTCTTGAAAAAAAAAAAACTTTAATTACCGGTTGAGCTCACTATGGAAGATTCACGTTCTCCACAACTCTAGCTTGCGCTTGAAATGTCACATTTTAGCACTGTCAATACCAAATATCACTTCCTTTGACACAAGTCTCTCTCATTTTTTTCTCCCCTGCTGCCCCCCCCACAGACAGGGTTTCTCTGTGTAGCCTTGTCTGTCGTGGACTCACTTTGTAGACCAGGCTGGCCTTGAACTCACAATGATCTGCCTGCCTCTGCCTCCTGAGTGCTGGGGTTAAAGACAAATGTGCCACACCCGGCTTGAAATGACTCTCTTTGTTCAGAGCTGTGTTGTTTTGAGGTGGGGCCTCAGGCTGTTCATGAAGGGATTTACTACAGTAGCCAAGGATGACCTTGATCTCCTGAACCTCCTACTTCTGCCTCTGAGTGCGAGGATAGCAGGTGTGTTCCACCCATCCATCCAAATAGCAATGCTTAATACAAAGCATTCTAACACTACAGTCCAAATATATACTTATTATGTACCGAGAAATGATGGTAGGAATATTCGTTTCTGTAATTAAACCACTGTATTTCTATAAGAGCAGGAATTTTTATATGGCCAATTAAAAACACTGCAATTCTATTGGACATAGTTGTGTGCAATGGTGGTTTTGCTTTCTTTCTTTTTTTAAAGATTTATTTTACTATGTATACAATGCTCTGCCTGCATGTACGCCTGCAGGCCAGAAGAGGGCATCAGATCACATCATAGATGGTTGTGAGCCACCATGTGGTTGCTCAGAATTGAACTCAGTACCTCTGGAAAAGCAGTCAGTGCTCTTAGCTCTTATCTCTCCAGCCCAAGGTTTTGGTTTCTTTTTTTCTTTCTTTTTTTTTTTTTTTAAGGTTTTGTTTTTTTTGTAAACCCAATCGTGTTATGTAAATATGTTTTGTTTTTGTTCTAATCCCAAGTGTGGGATTACAGTTCGAACTTTAGCATGTCCACGCCTGTTAATTGTCTCATGAGGGGCGTGGCTTTTGCCAGCTGGTCATGGCCTTTCTCATGCAGGACATGGTCTAGGGCTCTGAAGCTATAAATAAGAGCACAGGGAGAGTTTGGCATGGCGTGTGGTGTTGGCCTGTGGCCTGTAGCAGTTTGAAGGGACCAGTGTCGAGGTTTGGAGCAGACAGACAGAGAGGGACGCTTTGGGGCGCAGCAGCTTGGAGGAGACTGCTGGCTGGTCTGCTGCTGGCGGAGATGGGTATAGGCCCCAAAGAATCCAATTGACCCAAAACAGCAGGGAGAAGTAAAGGGGTCCCCTCTCCCCACTAACCTTCTTTCTCCTATGTAGGGCTGGGAGGTTGGAAGGGAAGTTGAGGCCTAAACATCCCAAATAAAGTAGAGAGTTTAAAAGAAAGAATGCTACAGTTATGCCCACACCTTTAGTCTCAGCACACTCAGGAGGCAGAGGCAAATGGAGCTCTATGAGTTCAAGTCCTGCACGGTCTACATAGCAAGTTCCAGGACAGCCAGGGCTGCATAGAAAGACCTGTCTCGAGCCAAGCATGGTGGTGCACGCCTTTAATCCCAGTACTTGGGAGGCAGAGGCAGGTGGATCTTTGTGAGTTCAAGGCCAGCCTGGTCTACAAGTGAGTCCAGGATAGCCAAGGCTACACAGAGACACCTTGTCTCGAAAAACAATAAATAAATAAATAAATAAATAAATCTGTACCATCTCATCAAGCCCATTCCTAAGAAAATCTGGCTTCTCTGCTGGCTGTAGAAATCTAGCGCTGAAGAACAGCGTGGCGACACGCATGGTTTCCCGTCACGGCCTTGACCTGTGGGACAGCACCGGCTGCTTCTCCCGTGACTGCTTTTGCAACCCAGAGACGAATCGTTTGCTTTGAAGTGGAATCTAGGACCATGGAGCTGGCTCCGTGGGGGAAGTGATTACCATGCGGGCGTGAGAACGGTTTGGATCTCCGTCACCCCCTTACAGATTGAGTTGGCGTGGTGGCCCACCTGAAATCCCAGCACCAGCACGCAGGAGGTGAAAACGAAGGTCACCAGAGCTGAGCTTGCGGGCTCACTTGTTTAAAGAGATACCGCCCCTCAAAATATACGGTGGGGTGGGGAGTGGTGCTGCACACTTTCACCCCACCCATTGGGAGGCACAGGAAGGCAGACCTCTCTGAGTGTAAGGCCAGGCTGGTCTTCATAGTGAGTTCCAGGCCATCTAGCGCTACATAATGAAACTCTGTTTAAAAAGCTAGCTTGCTCTGGTGACACCACGCCCGGCTTTTATTTTTTATTTATTTTGGGTTTTTTTTTGTTTGTTTGTTTGTTTTTTGTTTTGGTTTTTTGTTTGTTTGTTTGTTTTGGGGGTTTGCTTTGGTTTTTTTGAGACAGGGTTTCTCTATGTAGCCTTGACTGTCCTGGACTCACTTTTTAGACCAGACTGGCTTCGAAGTCCCAGTGATCTTCCTGCCTCTGCCTCCCGAGTGCTTATTTTTTTTAAATTTTTTATTTGTTTTTAATTTCTTTTATGACATCTCCTATAGCCTTTAAACTTACTATGTAGTCAAATACGACCTTGCACTCCTGATCCTCCCCCCATGTCCTCAGTGCTGGAATTATAGGTTTATGCCACAGTGCCTGGTTGAGTGGAGTTTAAGGCCACTAATTTTAGAGTCTAGAAAGGTACCTGTAATCCGGGCTACAGACTGGACAACAAAACAAGACCCCGTCTCCAGAAGTCCCAAACCACTGTTCGTGGAGGACACGTGGCTAAGCAATGCATTACTGCTCTCCCAGGAGCCTCGCTGCGGCTGATGTCTGTGTGAGGTAGGGTGATAACGGTTGTCTAGGTTACTTCACAAGGACTTGAAGGCTATTTCTGTGGAAACTACAGGCTCTTCTCTGGGCCCTGGGCAGGTGACTGCTGGTGACGTCTTTGGTTCTGGGGACTAAAAATGCCCCCCTAACATTGTACTTAGTTCTCCAGTGATCTGCACATGTCTCCTAGAAGGAGCCTTGAGGACGAATTAGGCATTGCAAAGACCACTGCAGCACCTCACCTCCAAATGAGAGACACTCAAACCACTGTGCCTCCTTATCCTATAAATAACCCTTCATGCTGTCCTCAGGGAGGCAGATTTGAGTAACACTTTTCCCTCTCCACGCCTGGCTGCCTCCTGAATAAAGCTCCCTCTAGCTTTTGCAAACCCAGGCTTTTCGATGATTGGCCTCCTGCCCAGCAGGCCTGGGTCAATGGCACAATCAGATCCAAGAGTCTGCCCTGGGTCATCTGATGTCAAAGCTTATGCTCTCAACCGCTGGGCCGGATGGAATGTGTTCGCTGGCACAGACTGAGGCAACATGAGGAAAACTGATTCAATGAGGGCCGGAAGTGTAGCTCAGTGGTACAGGGCTTGCCTAGCATGTGTGAGGCCTTGGATTTAATCTACTGCACACCTATTACCAGTCTTCTTAGGACAAGGGCCCGGGCCCTGGGAGCCCTGGCATGATCGGCTCAGCCACTCATCATCAACAGGCCAACTGAACACACAAGCAGCAGTGGAAAGTGGTCTATTCAACACAGCCACGTTGGGAAGAGAAATAAAACGGGCTCAGTGACTTGCTCTCCCAGCTCAGGATTTTGGGGTTCAGGTTTAAATTTGGGGTGCCAGCGCTATACATAACTAAGCAATCTGGGTCAACGTGGGCTGAAGAGATGGCTCAGCAGTTAAGAGCATTCACTGGGGGCTGGAGAGATGGCTGGGGCTGGAGAGATGGCTCAGTGGTTAAGAGCACTGCCTGCTCTTCCAAAGGACCTGGGTTCAATTCCCAGCACCCACATGGCAGCTCACAACTGTCTGTAACTCCAAGATCTGACACCCTCATACCAAATGTACATAAATTAAAATTAAATAAAAAATATTTTTAAAAAATAGCACTCACTGGCTGCTCTTCCAGAGGTCCTGAGTTCAATTCCCAGCAACCACATGGTGGCTCACAACCATCTATAATGTGACCCAATGCCCTCTTCTGGTGTGCATGAAGACAGCATACTCACACATAAAACAAATAAACAAATCTGGGTCAACGTGTGGCCCCGCTCAGCACTCCCCACCATTGTCCCTGTCTTTCCTGCAAGGTAGTCTGACAAGTTCTCAGAACTTTATGAAACCTTTCCCGGGAGAGAAGCGCCCCCTTCTCTCAGGATGGAAATCCCTGGGAAATTGCAATTTCTTGGGGATCATTGTGTCAACAGTCTGATAGGCACAAGGAAGGGTACAAGGTTCCTTTTGAGTATCTTTGCTCCTTCCAGCACAGTTACGAAATTTTACAAAAGAAAATATAAAGAAAGTCTGTAAAGAAGTTCAGGTCTGCCGGGCGGTGGTGGCGCACACCTTTTAATCCCAGCACTCGGGAGGCAGAGGCAGGCGGATCGCTGTGAGTTCAAGGCCAGCCTGGTCTACAAAGCGAGTCTAGGACAGCCAAGGCTACACAGAGAAAGCCTGTTTTGAAAAACGAAAAAAAAAAAAAAAAAAAAAAAAGAAGTAGTAGTAGTAGTTCAGGTCAGCCGGGCAGCCGGGCATGGTGGCGCACACCTATAATCCTAGCACTCAGAAGCAGAAGCAGGTGGATCTTTGTGAGTTCGAGGCCAGTCTGGTCAAAATGAGTCTAGGACAGGCAAAGCTACACACAGAGAGACCCTGTTTTGGAAAACCAAAAACAACAACAAAAAGTTCAGGTCACTAAGCTCACATTATGACTCTATAGTAACTTCCTAGGTATAGGGTGGACTTGAGATAGTCTCAGGCTCAGCTGCCTAGGTATAGCAGCCAAAGGCAGGACAGTGTATGTAATTCAAACCACTGGACTGCTACCACAAAGGATGGATGCTGCCATGATACAGGTCTTCCATACCCCTGTGGACACTAAGCACAGACAATTGACGCAGAGGGAATGGCAAACCAGGGGACGGGGCCCAGGTGTGCATCAGGACTAATGAGATGACAGGGTTCCCTAAACCATGTCCCCATAGATCAGGGGCCTGCAGGGTCCCATCCAGAGCTGTGACCGACGGATTTCCCTAGACACTGGGACACTGGGTAGGGGCTAGCCTCAGCTCTCAGAGGGGATTGTAGCAGCTCCTAATCTTCTCAAAGGAGAATTAACTCATGAAATACCAGGCGGCTTGGCTAGGTCTTAAGCCAAGCATCTGGGATGTGTCTGGCCCGTATCAAGTCCCGTCCCCCCCCCCCCCCCCCCCCCCCCCCCCCCCCCCCCCCCCCCCGCCAAGACAGAGTTTCTCTATGATAGCCTTGGCTGTCCTGGACTCACTTTGTAGACCAGGCTGGCCTTGAACTCACAGAGACCCGCCTGCCTCTGCCTCCCAAGTGCTGGGATTAGAGGCACGCACCACCACCACCACCCCAGCTCCATATTAGCCTCCTCTCTTGCCTGTTCCCTCTCTGCCCCCAGTAAGGCTTTCTCTCGCCTTTGGACCTCTGCCTGGTATGAAGTCTTCCTATTCCTGGCCTGTAACTCAGTCTGCATGGATGTACCCTACCCAGCTCTCAGGACGCAGCTTGCGCGTGTCCCTTTTTAGAGCTAGTTTCCTGTGGACGCCCACCTCCAAATTGCCACCGTATGATTTCCTGACCTCCCTCCCCTGGTCCTCCACTTAACTGCTTAGGAGGGTGGTAACAGCAGTCCCCGTCGGGGTGGTGGACGTGTGCACTGGAGAAAGAGGAGATGGGGCTATGGTACCATCATTCATTGTTTATTATGAGTTAGGCATCGGCCTGCGCCCGTTCACAAAAACCTAGAGCTAGCTGCCTTAATACCTTCGCTCTCAAGAAGAAACCGTATGAAAGGGTTACACGTCTTGCTTGAAATAGCTAAGAGTAGCTGGGCGTGGTGGCGCACGCCTTTAATCCCAGCACTCGGGAGGCAGAGGCAGGCGGATCGCTGTGAGTTCGAGGCCAGCCTGGTCTACAAAGCGAGTCCAGGATGGCCAAGGCTACACAGAGAAACCCTGTCTCGAAAAACCAAAAAAAAAAAAAAAAAAAAAAAAAAAAAAAAAAAGAAAGAAAGAAAGAAATAGCTAAGAATGTATGTCCAGGGCCTGGCCTCAAACCCAGGCAATCTGTCTCCAGGGCTTACGCACACACTTGCCTTGCCAGGCGTCTGCCTCTCTTCAGACAATAAAAGGAAAGTCTCCAAAGTGAGGCGTTGCTACCCTGGGGAGGGTGCAAAGGGATCTTTCCTAAAAGAAGGAAACGAGAACTTTCTATTTCTGATTACCTAGTCGAAAACAAACAAACAAAACAAAAACACCCCACTAGCAATATGCAACATACAGACTGCCCAGGGAGCCTTCCCTCAGCTGAGGATAGATCCCTATACATCCCAATTAATACAAGTTAAGATTACTCTGACCTCCTTAAAGAACCAAGGAGGCTTTTTTTTTTTTTCATTGCTCGCCAAGTGGATCAGTGCCCTAAACATTTTTGTCCTATTTAAACTAACACTCAAAAAGTAAACGGATTTTTAAAAGAATCACATCGCGAGGATGCTAGAAGCCAGGAGGAGCAGAAAGATCAGTTCAAGATCATCCTCGGGCACACATGCAGTTCGAGGCCAGCCTAGGCTTCATGAGAATCCTCCCCCCCCCCTCCTCAGAAAATCAATCAAACAAAAAAGATTCACGCAAAACCAGATACAGAACAGTTCGGAACACCCCAGCCTCTCTGAATATGCCCAGATCCGCAAGGTCTCACACAGCGAAGGGCGGGGCCTTGTCGCCGCACCCATTTCCCCCCCCCCTCCTTTTTGGTAGAGTTTTACTGTCTCAAATTGTGATTGGGCAAGCTATGGCCGGGGGTAAGCGGCGATTGGGTAAAGTTTCCGCCTCTCTCCCCAAAGCCTGCTCCGATTGGCTGAGGTGCCGCGACGCACTGTGAGGTCATCCGTACTGCGACAGTCGGCTGGCTACAGGGTTGGCAGCGCCGGGTTTTTATTGGCTACCCTGCTGTCCCAGGTCTCCTGAGGTCGGGTCGAGAGAGGCCTGTTTGCATGGCTCCCCCGAGTTTAGAACCCAGGCTTGGTGACTCAGTAAGCAAATAGAGCAGCCAGTTTCCTGCAGATCAAGGACACTGGCCTTGTCTACCTGTGTTTTAGAGACACGGTCCTCCCACTTCAAGCCGCTGGGCTGCGAGCCCCGGTCATCCTCCTGTCTCCGTCTTCCCGGCTCTGGTGTTTGCCACCATGCATGGGTGCTGGAGATTGAACTCAGGTTCTGGTGCTTTCACGGCAAGCCATTTTCCTTCTGAACTTTTTCTCTAGCCCCACTAATCAAAGGCCAATTCCCGACACCCTTCTTGGCCTTATTAACCCGTCTCTGGTGGCAAGAGAGGAACTTGAGGAAAGGGGTGACCAGCTGACGACTCTGTAGAGTTGGTCTGAAGCTCTGGGGCCTGGAGAAAGCAAATCCTACCCCAAACACAACTTTTTTTTTTTTTCTTTTTAGAGACAGGGTCTCTCTGTGTAGCCTTGGCTGCCCTGGACTCGATTTGTAGAGTTCAATTCGTAGCAGCCACGTGGTGGCTCACAACCATCTACAATGTGATCTAATGCATTCTTCTGGCCTGCAGATGTACATGCAGGCAAAGCACTGTATACCTAATAAATAAATAAATCTTTTTGAAAGGGGGGCGCAATGAAGCTAGGGGCCTGATAGTACATGCTTTTAATCCCAGCACTCAGGAGACAGAAGCAGGCAGATCTCTGAGTTTGAGGCCAGCCTGGTCTACAAAAGCGAATTGCAGGACAGCCAAGGCTACACAGAGAAACCTTGTCTCAAAAATGAAAAAAAATAAAAATAAAAAGAGCCCCCTCCTCCAAAGAATTTGAACTGATAGTTCACGGATGATTGGTAGCTGTCAAGTGAGCACATAGGAAAATGCCAGTTATCAGGAGTCAGCAGAGAAATGCAAACCAACGCCACTTAGCTGTTTCAGTGTGTGTCTCTGTGTGGGCCTGTGCACTACAGTGCATGTGGAGGTCATAGGACAACTTTTGGAACTTGGCTCTCTCCTTCTACCACATGGTCGTGGGGACAAAACTCTGGTCCTCAGGCTTGGCATCGGATGCCTTATCCCCTGGGCCATCTTTCTGGCCCTGAGCCCCGCTGGTGACTATAGACAGTAGCATAATCCAGGGTTGGGGAGGCGGATTGGTGGGTGATGTGTTTGCTTTACAAGCCTGAGGAACTGAGTAGGATCCCCCAGGACAAATATGAGGAGCTCAGTGTGGCCATGTACCTAAGTAACCCTAGAAGTCAGGGCAGGGGACAGAGACAGCAGTCCCCAGAGCTTGCCAGCCAGCCAGTGTAGCCAGTTGGTGAGCTCCAGGTTCAGTGAGAGATCCTATCTCAAAAAAATAAGGTGGACGGTCTGGAGAAGAGGGCTGAGTGGTTTAGAGCACTTGTTGCTCTTGCCGGGGACCTGGGTTCGATTCTCAGTACCCACATGGTGGCTCACAGGATCCATAACTCCAGTTCCAGGGGATCTGATGTCCTCTTCTGACCTTCAAAGGCATCAGGAGTGAACATGAGGCACATGTATACATGCAGACAAAATACATGTGCACATACGATAAATTTGTTTTAAAGATTTATTTATTTATTACGTATACAGTATTGTGCCTGCATGTGTACCAGCAAGCCAGAAGAGGGCACCAGATCTCATAATAGATGGTTGTGAGCCACTATGTGGTTACTGGGAATTGAACTCAGGTCCTCTGGAAGAGCAGACAGTGTACTCTTAACCACTGGGCCATCTCTCCAGGCCTACAATAAATATTTTGAAAAATAAAAAAATAGCCCAGCGGTGGTGGCACATGCCTTTAATCCTAGTCCTTGGGAGGCAGTGGTGGGCGGATCACTGTGAGTTCGAGACCAGCCTGGTCTACAACGAGATTCCAGGACAATCAAGAGTCAAGGCTACATAGAGAAACGCTGTCTCAAAAAAACAAAAACAAAAATAAAAAATAATAATAAATTAAAAATATAGTAAAGTGGAGAGCTATTGAGGAAAGTTTGGTTTTTTTTGTTTTTTGTTTTTGGTTTTTCGAGACAGGGTTTCTCTGTGTAGCCTTGGCCATCCTGGACTCAGTTTGTAGACCAGGCTGGCCTCGAACTCACAGCGATCCGCCTGCCTCTGCCTCCCGAGTGCTGGAATTAAAGGCGTGCGCCACCACACCCGGCTTTATTGAGGAAAGGTTTTAAGGTTGCCTGCGGACCAGCTGCCCTCAGAGAAATGGGGATAGTATGTACACGTATTTGTTACAGCTGTGGCCAGAACAGGGGCGTGTGTCCTAGTTAGGCCCCAGCACTTGTGTGTTGTTACTGCACCTGGACCTGCACAGGGATTGCGCAGGTGTGCCTGAGGATCCTGAGATATGGGGTGAGCCTAGATGATCCCAGCAAACCCAGTGCAGTCCTCGGATCGGACAGTAGTTGCGGAGGTGGTGGTCATGTTTGCTGAAGATGGGGAAGAGACCGTGAGCCCAGAGACTGGGGATAAACTCAACAGCATTTGAATCTCTAAAGAAGCAGATTAAATGCAAGAAGCCTGGCATGAGTTAGGCTGGGAGAGGGCATAGAGCAGAGGGTCACCAGTGGCCGGAGAGAAGCAAGCATGTGAAGGTATCTCTTTTAAAAATAATTTTGGAGAGCCAGGCGTGGTGGCACACACCTTTAATCCCAGCACTCGGGAGGCAGAGGCAGGTGGATCGCTGTGAGTTCGAGGCCAGCCTGATCTACAAAGTGAGTCCGGGACAGCCAAGGCTAACACAGAGAGAACCTGTCTCGAAAAAAAAAAAAAAAAATTTAGGGCCAGGCATGGTGGCGCACACCTTTAGTCCCAGCACTCGGGAGGCAGAGGCAGGTGGATCACTGTGAGTTCGAGGCTAGCCTGGCCTACAAAGCAAGTCCAGGAAAACCAAGGCTACACAGAGAAAGCCTGTCTCCAAAAACCAAAAACCAAAACAAAACAAAATAAAAAATAATTTTATTGGGTTGGAGAGATGGCTCAAAGGTTAAGAGCACTGGCTGCTCTTCCAAAGGTCCTGAGTTCAATTCCCAGCAGTCATATGGTGGCTCACAACCATCTATAAAGAGACCTGGTGCCTCTTCTGGCATGCAAGTGTATGTATGTGTAATGTAGGCAAAACACTGTATCCCTAAATACAGTGGGATTAAAGGCATGCACCACCATGTCTGGCCTTGTTTTGATTTTGAAACAGAGTCTTATTCTGTAGCCCAGGCTGGTGTTGAAACCATAGCAATCCTCTGGGATTACAAGTGTGAGCCACCCCAGTCTCATGTAGCTCAGGTTGGCCTCAAACTCCCTGTGAATTTAAGGAAGACACTGATTCCAGTCCTCCTGACTCTACCCCCCCATGTGCAGAGGCAGGTGGATCTCTGTGAGTTTGATACCAGCCTGGTCTACAAAGTGAGTCCAGGACAGCCAAGGCTACCTACACAGAGAGACCCTGCCTCAAGCAAAACAAAACAAACAACAAAGCCAAAAAAACTCATTTAAAAGCCCGGAGGTGGGGGCTAGAGAGATGGCTCAGTGGTTAAGAGCGCCACCTGCTCTTGTAGAGGTCCTGAGTTCAATTCCCAGCAACCACATGGAGGCTCACAATCGCCTATAATGTAATCTGATACCCTCTTCTGCAAATAAAGCACTCATATGCAATAAATAAAATAAATAAATCTTAAAAAAAAGAAGAAGAAGAAGAAGAAGAAGAAGCCAGGAGGTGGTAGCACACTCCTGTAATCCCAGCCCTCGGGAGACAGAGGCAGGTCAATCTCTGTGAATTCGAGGCCAGCCTGGTCTACAAAGCAAGTTGAGGACTGCCAGGGCTACACAGAGAAATTCTGCCTCTGTGTGAAAGAAAGGAAAGAAGGAAGGAAGGAAGGAAAAAGGAAGAGAAGTGAAAGCAGAGCAGTTAGAGCTTCAAGGCCACCCCTGGCTATGGAGAAAGTTTGAGTTCAGCAGCCTAGATGTGCTAACTAGCTTTATGTCAACTTGACAGAAGGCAGGATCATTAGAGAAGAAGGGATCCTAACGTAGAAAATGCCTTTGTAGGATTGGCCTGTCTTCACATCTTTAGGGCATTTTCTTTTCTTTTCTTTTTTTGGTTTTTCTAGGCAGGGTCTCTCTGTGTAGCCTTGACTCCTGGACTCGCTTTGTAGACCAGGCTGGCCTCGAACTCACAGCGATTTGTCTGCCTCTGCCTCCCGAGTGCCCAGGGCCTAAAGGCGTGCGCCACCAGGCTACTTAGCTCTTTTAAACGAGATTGCCGGTGTCAGACGGCAGTGGGAACTCGGGCGTTCCAAAAGCCTGTGACGATACCAAAATGTCGCAGCCTTTTGTTAAACTGCCGCGCTATGTGCAGCAGAGGAAGCTGGTGGGTGTCCAACACTGGCTGGTGGGCAGGTCCGGTGAGAGGCAGGCCCAGCAGGACCTAACACGGGCCTGGTGGGTGCTTTACTGGAAGTCAGCACCGACCTCACAGCCTCACGGCACATGGCAGACTTATGGGCAGGCAAGCCCCAGGTAGTCTGAAACTCGAGGGGCCGGACAGGTAGCTGTTTGATTGGCAGCTGAGTTCGGGCATCCAGTGGCGATTCTCCAGAGAGAAGGGGAGCCCTCCCTTCCCCGGAATAAATGGAATCTACAGACATCCCACCCACCAGGCTGGGTCAGCCTGGATTGTGTGCAGCAGTCTGGCGAAGAAGGAGGAGGAGGAAGAGGAGGAGGAGGAGGAGGAGGAGGAAAGAAAGAAAGAAAGAAAGAAAGAAAGAAAGAAAGAAAGAAAGAAAGAAAGAAAGAAAGATAAGCTACTCCCCCCAGGGACCTTCGTAGGCCAGGTGGGCACTTACCTGGGGTCTTTCATACTTGTCCCTCCTGTGATGGGGATTTCAACCTTCCACACGGAGTGTTTCCACCTTTCCCTGTCCTGCCCCTCTCTTCTGAACAGGGCCCTAGCTTGCTTTCCAGGCTCTATGAGAGTTTCTGCTGCCTCTCCAGACATCAGGCCTGGACTGTGACCCCACGTCCTGCAGCGCCCCCATCGGCCTTCGATACATCTCCAGCAAACATCTTTCTTGGGCTTTGGGGAGCGAATTGCTATGCTATATCTGAGTCTGGCCAGCAGGGGGTGCCACAAGATCTATATTTGTTTCAGTTACAGCCATCTGTGGCTCTACAGATCTGGAAGGAAGGTTTGCTACCCTGTCCTCCATTTCTTCACAGGAGCACAGCGCCTGCCTGAGTACAGAGATGAGTTCAGGAAATTGTAGTTGAGCTGAGTCCAGTCCAGACACGGGAGGAACAGGCAAAAGGACTGCGCATTTAAGGTCAGCCTGGGATACAGAGCAAGAACATTTCACAACAAAAGACCCTGGGGTGTGGTGAGGCTCTAAAGGCAGGAGGATCTCTGTGAGTCTGGGGCCAGCCTGATATACGTAGCAAGTTCAAGGCTAGCCAGGGCTACCTGGTGAGACTCTGGCGAGACTGAGAAAAGAGAGGCAGTGAGATGACTCAGCTGGCAAACTGCTTGCCACACAATAACAAAGACCTGGGTTGGTATCCCCAAACACTTGCCTGGTATCTGGGTGCTGCTGTGGGTATCTGCATCCTCTCATGGTGGGGAAGAGACAAGCCAATCTCTGGAGTTTACTGGCTACCATAAGCCAGCTGAGGGTTTTCCGATTCAGTGAGAGATCCTGCCTCAAAAAACATGATGGGAGCCGGGCCGTGGTGGCGCACGCCTTTAATCCGAGGACTCAGGAGGCAGAGGCAGGCGGATCACTGTGAGTTCAAGGCCAGCCTGGTCTACAAAGCGACTCCAGGACAGTCAAGGCTACACAGAGAAACCCTGTCTCCAAAAACAAAAGAAAAGAAAACAAAAGAAGCCCAAGGCTGAGGTGTGATCAGGGCCTTGCTCCCTCTGAAGACGCAGGCAAGGGCTGTCTAGGCCTCCTCCCTCCTGGCAACCTATGCCTCTCATTCCTTGGCTTGTGAATGCATCCCTGGTGTTTTCCGTCTTTACAGACCACCTTCTTTCTGTGCCTTCATGCCCTTTTCTCTCTGTAGGTCGGCTCCGAGCCCTGCCCCCTCACTCCGCCATCCCCTATTGCCCCACCCTCCATCCCCCTACACACCCAGCCCCCCACCCCCATATGTGCTTTCAGTTGTCTCCATTTTTTTCCACCTTATTTTTTGAGGCAAGGTCTCTCCGTGAACTTGGAATTCATCCTGTCAGCTTGACTGTGTGGCCAGCACGCCCCAAGGCTTCTCCTTGTTTGTGTCCCCACCAGAGCGGGACCACAGACACACATTGTTGCTCCTGGCTTTTACAGGGGTGCCAAGGGTTTGAACTCAGCTTCTCATACTTGCACAGTAAGCACTTTGCCCACTGAGCTGTGACCCCAGCCCTGACCTCACTCGGTCGTTTTTCCGGGACTGGGGTTCAAACCCTGGGTCTAGTGTGAGTTGTTTTGTTTTGTTTTGTTTAACCACTGGAGCTAAACCCCAGAACTGACTCCTGTTTTTCCTTTAACATGTATTTATTTATTTGAAAGCAAGGCGCTGTAGTGCACGCCTATAATCCCAGCACTCTAGAGGCAGAGGCAGGTGGATCTCTGTGAGTTCGAGGCCAGCCTGGCCTACAGAGCGAGTCCAGGGCAGCCAAGGATACACAAAGAAAAACCAAAACCAAAACAAAAAAACCACTTATTTATTTATTTGTGTGTGGACGTGTTCATGCTGTGACACTTGTGTGCAGGCTGGAGAATAACTGGCAGGAGCTGGTTCTCTCTTTCCACCATGTCGGTATTGGGGAGTGAATTCAAGTTGGCAGCTTGGTGACAAATGCACTTACCTGCTGAGCTATCCTACTGGCCCCCTGCTTTATTTTTTTAAAGATTTATTTATTATGTACACAGTGCTCTGTCTGCATGTATGCCTGCATGACAGAAAGGGGCATCAGATCACGTTATAGATGGTTGTGAGCCACCATGTGGTTGCTGGGAATTGAACTCAGGACCTCTGGAAGAGCAGTCAGTGCTCTTAACCTCTAATCCACCTCCCCAGCCCCTATTTTATTTTATTTTATTTTATTTAATAAAGAGAGTGATCTTAGTAAGCTAGGGCCAACTGGTGGCCTTGCTGTAGCTTTATTACTGCTGTAAAGACAAAATAAGGTCACATCTGGGGACCTGGGGTTAGGACCCCAGTACATCTACTTTAGGGGGTGCACAAGTCAACTGCTAAGAGTCTGTAAGCAAAGAGAGCCAGACTGTGAGTGGGGTAAGTTTTCATGCGCAGGCCTAACATCATGTCCTTGGGGCAAAACTCAGCTCATCATATCTGTTCCTCAGACCCTGGCTGAGGTCAGGACAGATGCATGAGAATCCTTTAGGCTCTCCAAGCCTGGGCCAGCCTGGGCTAGCTGGAAGTCCCTGTGCATCACAAACAGACTGGGGGGCTAGCTCTGGCTAAAGGAGTCAGATTTCAGACAGACAGTTGTAAGTAGGCCAGCTTCCTCCTGTTGCAGATGAGAAACCAGAAGTTAGCTCCAGGCCACAGAAGGCAAGGGGTCTGGGCTATCCCTGGATGGGGGTCGGGGACACTGGCCAGTGTGGGTGGCCACACAGGCCTGGGGCCATTGTCCTTCATCCTGCCGCAGTAATCAGGACACTTAGCCCTGGATGTCTCATCATCTCCCACTCCTGGCTCAGCTCCAGCCCGGACAGCCTTGACCTGTGTGAGCTCTATGGCCTCTGAGATCCTCCAGGGCCCTCCTCTGCTGTCCCTTATCAGCTGTGGCCTCCCTGGTGGCCTCCTCCCGGCTCTTCCTGTTCCTCTCACCAACACCTCCTCACAAGGGCTCTGGGCCTCTTTGCAGATAACGACTCTGGAGTTCAGAGGCCTTGTGGTTTGTCTAACACTGAGAGTCCAGAATCCAGGGCTCGGCTCACGGGTACCCAGATCATTCGGTCCGGCCTTTTGAGCTCTGGAGGATAAGGGAGAGGGGCCCCTGTCTCCACGTTCAGTCTGTTATGCTGTGTATATGTAATAGAGGCCTTACGGGGCAGAATATGTACCCAGGTGAAAGAATGCTGTCCTAGCATGCAGTAAGCACAGGCTTCCATCCCCAGCACCCAGGAAGCCAGCACTCTTCCCAAGGATGCCCAAACCAGTGCATCTGGTCTTGGGAGCTTCCAAAAGGAGGGGGCATATTAGCACTTGGGAGGAAGAAGAAGGAGAGTCAAGAATTCAAGGTCACACTGGGTGGTGGTGGCACATGCCTTTTATCCCAGCACTTGGGAGGCAGAGGCAGGTGGATCGCTGTGAGTTCAAGGCCAGCCTAGTCTACAAAGTGAGTTCAGGACAGTCAAGCCTAACACAGAGAGACCCTGTCTCGAAAAACAAAACAAACAAAAAGTGAGTCCTCGCACATAGGCCCTGCTGCAACAACAACCTGTGAACACTAGAGGGCGTGAGGATGACGGAAACTCCGTCTAGAATGTGCTGACAGCAAGGTGTGTGGAGGACCCAGAGACGTGATAACCAGGATGACAAGATGTCATTCCCAAGGCTTTGCCTCTTGTGACAACTGTTTCATTTTGTCCTCACAGCAAAACCGGAAATGGGAAGTCTCCGTGAGAGCTCCACTTCACAGCGAGAGGCAAAAGCTCGGTGTCATGAAATGAGCCCTTGTAGATTGCCACATCAGCACCCAGAGGCTGGGCTTGCAGGTGGCTCTGACTTTACAGACCAGATGTTGTCCCTTACTCTTCCCCGGCCTCCCACCCAAGTCCCTTCCAGGTGGCTTTGCTTAGAGGTGGGGAGGAAAATCTAGGCCTAGAATCCCTTCTAGAGAGGGTGGGCTCTGGGCCACCAGGGGGTTGGGGGAGGGAAAGAAGGAAGCAGCCAGCGGTTGTGGGACTAGCTATGACTACAGGGAGGTCCTGCCTGGAAGCCATTTTGACTGGGCTCTGGCAGAGCTGGTCCCCTGGGAAGCAGCCAGGGCTATTAATACCCTCCCTGCTGAGTCAGGGGGCTCTTGCGTTGCAATATCACAAGATGCAGAAGTCCTAGGGTAGCAAGGACACTCTTGACTCCAGTGTCTCCTTCCTCCCACCTGCACTGTCTACCTCAGGCTGTGACCTCTGTAGTAAGTGGAGGCCAGTGCCCTGCGCAGGGCTGTCCTCAGACAGCGTTCTTAGGTACAAGAATCATTCTTCTGCCGGGCGGTGGTGGCACACGCCTTTAATCCCAGCACTTGGGAAGTAGAAGCAGGTGGATTGTTGTGAGTTCGAGATCAGCCTGGTCTACAAAGTGAGTCCAGGACAGCCAAGGCTACACAGAGAAACCTTGTCTCAGGGTGGTGGTGGTGGTGGTGGAGAATCATTCTTCTAAATATTGCTTTGTAGAAGGCCTGCTGTGTGCTCATCTCTGTCCAGGAAGCCGGGGCCCCTACAGTTCATTTCATCTCCTGCCCACACAGGGCCCCGGTCACACCTCTAGCAAGGTCCCTGAGTTTAAGCTATCAAAGGCACATAGGACTAGGTTCCAGAGACTCTGGTCACTCTGGGTGGGCAGCGGCTGATGAGGGCAAGGACCCCACATGGGGCAGCTTCAACATGGAGAAAGGAGATGCAAGGATGGGGTACCTCAGAGAGAGGCTCCCTGTGGCTCCTTCGGCTTCATCCTTTCCTGTCCCAGACTCCAAGAGCCTGCCCAGGTCTCTGCTACCATCCTGGCATGGCTGTGACAGATTTCCATGTGGCCTTATAAGAACAGAACAGGCTCACTCCTTGGCCACCCGGCCTTGAGGATTCCAACATCCTGCTGTGAAGGCTATTTGCCTAGAGGCTCCATTTTGAGCATAAGTTCCAAACAGACCAGCTGCTCAGGATCTATCTGTCTGTCTACTTATCTATCTTGTTTTGGTTTTTCTTTTTTAAAGACTTATTTATTATGTATACAGTATTCTGCCTGCATGTACGCCTGTACACCAGAGGTGGACACCAGATCTCATTATAGATATGGGATTTGAACTCAGGACCTCTGGAAGAGCATCTAGGGCTCTTAAACTCTGAGCCATCTCTCCAGTCCGGGTTTTTTGTTTTTTGTTTTTTTTTAAGACAGGAATTTTAGGAAACACCTGGCTGGCGTAGATTGAGGATTTGGTCCAGATGAAGAACATTAGCAAGTATTTGGGATTATGGACGGGAGGTAGCTTGGTGGAAACTGTCAGAAGCAGATGGCATGGGATTGGGGCAGGGAGATACGGGAGGTAGTTTAGGAGATTAATATCTGCCCTGCCCCAGGTGAACCAAGGCTATTTTAAAATACAATAGGCGTCTGTGTCTTCATTGATTGCTAGCGGGTTAGAAAATACCACTATAATAATTATAGGGCTAATAAGCATTTATTAAGCTCTACTTTTAAAACAACCACAACAGGGTTTCTCTGCATAGCCCTGGCTGTCCTGGGCTCATTTTGTAGACCAGGCTGGCCTCGAACATTCAGAGATCCTCCTGCCTTTGCCTCTCTGAGTGCCAGGATTAAAGGCGTGCACCACCATGCCCAGTTTTCTCATTTACTTTTTTTAAAGATAGATTTCACCATATAGCTCAGGGTAGTGTCAAACTTGCGACCATCCTGCTTCTGCCGACCAATCGCTGTGATTCCAGGTCTGTGTCACCAGGCCCAGCAGATCGCGTGTTGTTTAAACTCGGTCATTCTGTGTGGTGTCTGTAGAATTTGTTCAAGGGCTTAGTGGCTACATACCTGAGTCTCACCGGTGGCACATTCCTCTTCTCACAGCCTCCTGGTGTGTCACACTAGGACCCTCGAGGGACCTTGCCTTCTTCCCCGCTCCTCCTCCTCCCATACCACAGGACACAGACAATGCTAAACTCCCTGCGCTTGTAACCCAGGTCTGGTCCACTTTCTCAGCTCTGGTCTACATAGCAGGGCTTTAGCTCCAAGGCCCCTGCAGAGAACCCTTATCAACCAGCCCCACACATCCCTGAGAGCCTGGGACGGGCAGCCCACTGCGATCCCAGGCTTTCACAAGCCCTGTTATCAGAAGACACATTCCAACCCACGCTCCCCGCTCCTGCACAGAATGAGATAGGGCCTGTAGTCTTCCGGCCACGTGGGAAGGGGCACCAGGGGAAGCAGAGGTTATCTCGGCAGGAAGCCACACTGCAGGACTGTTGCTTCAGACTACTTGAGAAAACACCTTAGGGTTGGCTTTTTGGGTTAGCCTTCAGCCCAGGATGTGACTGACTGGCTAGCTAAGGACCCCTGCGGAGGCAGAAGCCAGGAAGCCGAAGTCTGTTCCTAGGAGCCAGGAGGTGGCTCCCCAGACATGGGGAGGGTCCATAACACTTTTCTCAGTCATCTGGCTTTCCCCTAAGCCCTGGCAGCACCTGGTTTGTGGGAGGGTTCTCAGCATAGCTAGCAATGGGACAGAGCAAGGGGTTGGCTTCACACAGTAGCCAGGGGCAAAGGCTGTGTGTGTGTGTGTGTGTGTGTGTGTGTGTGTGTGTGTGTGTGTGTGTGTGTGTGTGTGTTTGAGACAGGGTTCCTCTGTGTATCCCTGGCTGTGCTGGTTTGCTTTTTTGTTTTTTCCAAGACAGGGTCTCTCTGTGTTAGCTTTGGCCATCCCGGACTCACTTTGTAGACCAGGCTGGCCTCAAACTCACAGTGATCGCCTGCCTCTGCCTCCTGAGTGCTGGGATTAAAGGCGTGCGCCACCACGCCCTGCTGGCCCTGGCTGTCCTGGAACTTGCTCTGTAGACCAGGCTGGCCTCCTCAAACTCACAGAGATCCACCTGTCCTGAGTGCTGGGATTAAAGATGTGCACCACCACAACTTGGCTTCAACTTTCTTAGTTCATGTCTTAGGTGACAATGTCTTGAAGGGCTTAGTACGGGACCTGGCACCTAGGCTAGATGTGGTGGCACACACCTGTAATCCCAGCACTTGGGAGGCAGAGGTAGGTACCTCTCTGTGAGTCAGCAATCAGCCTGGTCTACATAACAAGTTCAGTACATCCAGGGAGACATAGCAAGACCCTGTGTTGGAAAGAGAGAGGCCGACACATAGTAGGCACTTCTGGAAGTGTCTTCTACACCCACACAAACACTTGGTGAACTGGGTGTGTTGGTCTACAGCTACAGTCACAACACTGCAGAGGCTGAGGTAAAGGATTAAGAGTCTGAGGCTATCCCACAACTACAGAGCAAGACCTTCAAGCATACACACCCTCGAAAAACCCCAAAACAAACACACACTGAGTGCTACTTGGTTGACTGTCATATGGCAACTTCTTTAACTTTTAAAAAATGTATTTTCTTTTTTCCCGAGACAGGGTTTCTCTGTGTAGCCTTGGCCATCCTGGACTCACTTTGTAGACCAGGCTGGCCTGGAACTCGCAGCGATCCACCTGCCTCTGCCTCCTGGGTGCTGGGATTAAAGGCATGCGCCACCACGCCCTGCTAAAAAATGTATTTTCAATTGTGTGTATGAGCGTGTGTATCGGTGTAATGGGCATCTGTATGTAACTGTATGTGCATGTTACTTCCCCCATAACCCTAGTTCCAGGTGATCCAACGCCCTCTTTTGGCTTCTGGAGGCTGTGGGAAAGAATAAGCCTTGTTACAGGTGGGAGCAATCTTGGCGGGCTTTACCCTTGGGGCACCCCATGAATACCTTGTGACAGACTGAGTGGAGCCATCCTGGGTCTGGAATTCAGGAAGCAGACCTGGGAACCCCACCTGGACTATTGTCTTTCTAATGGACCCTCACCGGGAGACGGTCCTTCCCACGTGACTCAGGCAGTTGGGGAAGAGAGAATAACAAAGTCAGCTGGGCGAGAGAGCGCGGGGAGAGCAGCGGAGCAGCTGGACCAGCACGCGGGCCAGAGAGATACCTGAGGACCGGTCCCGTGGAACGGCTACCGGAAGGTTCACTCTTTTGTCCCTTTAACCTTTTTCCTTCTTGTATAAGCTAGTTGGGTTGTATAATAAAGTTTAATTGCTAAGAAACAGAGTCAACAGGAGGCATCTAGACACAGGTGCAAACACCCGCCTCACACTTGTCCACAGGTGAGTCTGTGGAAAGAATCCGCATAGGCACCAGAGACCCCCAACCCTGTCTTCCAGCTCTCATATGCTCAGCAGCAGCCTGGAAGGAGACACAGGCTTAGCTCAACCTGCCACAGGAAGCCCAAAGAAGCTTCTGCCAGCAAGGCCATGCAGGGGATCTTTCAGGAGAAGGAAAAAAAACCACTGGGGAAAACTAGGAACAAAGCTGCTTGGGCCACCCAGTGTGGCAGCACACAGGCAAAGTGAGCATGGGAGCCGGGCGTGGTGGCGCACGCCTTTAATCCCAGCACTCGGGAGGCAGAGGCAGGCGGATCGCTGTGAGTTCGAGGCCAGCCTGGTCTACAAAGTGAGTCCAGGATGGCCAAGGCTACACAGAGAAACCCTGTCTCGAAAAACCAAAAAAAAAAAAAAAAAAAAAAAAAAAAAAAAAACAAAGTGAGCATGGGTTCCTGTGTCTAGAGGGTGAAACATGGGCCTTGAGGCGCTGGGGTGCAAAGGCAGAGCATAGAGCCAGTTTGTCTGAAGTAGCCAAGTGGGCCAGGATGCTGGAGGCCTGGTTCCCATGGCAACCACAGTATGGAGGGATTCAAACTGTGGGTTTTGTTGTTTCATTTGGTATGGTTTGCTTTTTCTTTTTCTTTTCTTTTTTAAATATATATTTATTAAGTATATAGTGTTTTGCTTGCATGTGCACCTGCACACCAGAAGAGGGTACTAGATCTCATTGTAGATGGTTGTGAGCCACCATATGGTTGCTGGGAATTGAACTCAGGACCTTTGGAAGAGTAGGCAGTGCTCTTAACCTCTGAGCCATCTCTCCAGCCCCATGGTTTGGTTTTTCAAGACAGGGTTTCTCTGTGTAACAGCCTTGGCAGTCCTGGACTCACTTTATAGACCAAGCTGGCCTTGAGCTCACAGAGATCTGCCTGTCTCTGCAAGCTGTGGGTTTTGAACAGACATGAAGCATTGGGCGGGAGCTCAACAAGTTCTTTCTGAAGGCAAATGCCAAACAGGGCCTCTAAGTCAACTGGAGCCATGACCTCACGGGCAGAGATGGATTTACACATAAAAGCAAGTATGCCCAGGGTAAGGTCTGGGAAGGACTGCAGATATCTAAGGGACAGATCTATTGGGAACATGGATCAGTCAATGTTATCTCCTATGCTATGACAACAAGATGCCAAGAGATAAAGCTGGCAAAGGACAGACGTGTGTGTGTGTGTGTGTGTGTGTGTTTGTGTGCGCGTGTGCACATATGTGTCTGTTTATGTTCATGTCTGAGGGTGCTCATGTATACGTGTATGTGTGGAACCCAGAGGGCAATCCTAGGTTCTTTCTTTTTTCTTATGTGTGCATGGCGTACATGCATGTGTAGTCACATGTATGTGGGCAGGTGTGTGTGTGTGTGTGTGTATGACTGTGCTTGCATGTATAATAGTGTATGCTGAGGCTCAAGGTTCCTTGATTGCTGTTTTCTTTATTCATGATAGGACTTCGTGGTCAACCCCAGAGCCTGCAGAAAGGGCTAGCCTGGTGGTGTTGCTGTTAATTTAAAGGTAGGGTCTAATAAATTTTCATTAGCCCTATAATTATTATGGAGATATTTTCTTTTTTGGTTTTTTCGAGACTGGGTTTCTCTGTGTAGCCTTGGCTGTCCTGGACTCAATTTGTAGACCAGGTTGGCCTTGAACTCACATCAAGCTGCCTGCCTCTGCCTCCCGAGTGCTGGGATTAAAGGCGTGCGCCACCACACCAGGTTTATGGCGGTATTTTCTAACCTGCCATCAATCAATAAAAACACAGACACCGGCTACATTTTAAAATACCCTTGGTTCACCTGGAGCAGGGCAGATATTAATCCCCTAAACTACCTTACATATCTCCCTGCCCCAATCCCATGCCATCTGCTTCTGATAATGTTTGATAATCGTGCTACCTCCATCCATAATCCCAAATACTTGCTAATGTTCTTCATCTGGGCCGAATTCTCCATCCATGCCAGCTACATGCTTCTCCTCCACCTCACCCATGGCACCTCCTTGCTTCTCTTCTTCCTCTATTCCCCCTGTCTCTTCCAGTCTCTGACTGCTCCCTTTCCCAAGAACCTCTCTGTCCCACCAGCCCAGGAACCTTAGTCACACCTATCCCATTTGCCCCGCCTGGGTGTGTTGACTTTTTAACAGGAATAAGTTCAAACAGGAATAAGATCTTAGGCAAGGTTACAAACATTTAGGGGTACGCGAGTCTGCTCATTGGGGCAGCAACCAGACCAAACCCCAACAAGGCAGCTTGCTCCAGGGGTTCCCCTATCTCACTGGAATCACAGGGGTCTGCCACTTTACCCAATATCACATGGGATTTCACACTGGCACAGCAAGCACTTTAACCACAGAGCCATTTCCCCAGTCCTTAGTTTTTGAGACCAGGTCTCTCTCTGGACCTGAAGCTTGCTGATCACGGTAGCTCGGGAGGTCAGCGAGCCCCAGGAACCCACCTGTCTACACCTCTCAGAGGTGAGAGGTGTAGAGGTGTAGACCTGATGGCTTTGGTGTATTCATTCTGAGGATCGAACTTGGGTCTTCAGCCTTGCTCAGCGGGCACTTTACCAACTGAGCTATTAGCCCAGCCCTAGCCCCATTTGAAACTCCAATACAAATGAAGTGTCCAGAAGTGAAACATGCATTTAAAATAAAACACACAGGGCTCTTAAGATGGGTAGGTGGGTAAAGGCACTTGGCACCAAGGCTCATGACCTGAGTCCCATCCTTGGACCCCAGGGTGACAAGAACTGACTCCTGCAAGTGGTCCTCCCCTGACCTGTGCACGTGCACCATGCCATGCACGTGCTCCTCCCAACAGAGATAAAGAAATAGACAAATTAAAAAACAAAGAGCAAAAAAACAAAACAAAACAAAACAACAACAACAAAGAGCAAACACATAGTTCTGAGATCTGACTCGATGGAGTTTAAGGTTAGACTGGTGGTGGCTGCACACGGCTGTAATCCCAGCACTCGGGAGGCAGAGGCAGGTGGGTCTCTGTGAGTTTGAGGCTGGCCTGATCTACAAAGTGAGTTCCAGAACAGATAGGGCTACGCAGAGAATCCCTGTGTAATTCCCAAAACTAACCTGTAAGCCCCACCTTCCCAAGGACCAGGTAACTTCCTGGAATGCTGGGAGTTGCAGTTCTTGGAAAATAACAAAAGCTCATGGGACAGTATGGTGGCCTATAGGTTTGTCTTTATAAATTCTTGCAACATACACACACACACAAAACAAAAAACAACAACAACAAAAAAAATAAATTCTTGCAACACATGGCTCAGGGCCATTCCAGGGAGTGGTCCTGACCAAAGTCCATCTCTTGGCCAGTATTAATATTTAATGAAGCTTGCTTTAAATTTGGCCCTAAAATGGTGGAGTTGATTTTTCTCAGGTGAATCTCAAGATTGACACCAGTCTCAAAAATACCATTAAAACAATTAAGATTTTGGCCGGGTGTGGTGGCACACGCCTTTAATCTCAGCACTCAGGAGGCAGAGGTAGGCAGATTGCTGGGAGTTCCAGGCCAGCTTGGTTAAAAAGCGAGTCCAGGACAGCCAAGGCTACACAGAGAGACCCTGTCTTGAAAAGCCTAAATAAACAAATAAATAAAATTAAGGTATATTTCAATTACAAAGGCCTAAAAATAAATTAAACTATAAACCTCTGAGGATATAAAAGGTCTAAATATGTTATGACAAATTATAAACAATGGTAATATAAGCTTCAGGAAGTAAAAACAACAACAGCAGCAACAAAAAAACAAAGCTGTAAGACTTGGATCCACCTCTTACAGCTCCAATAGACTCCAGAAAAGAACTGTCGCACCAGGTGGTGACGCACGCCTTTAATCCCAGCACTCGGGAGGCAGAGGCAGGTGGATCTCTGTGAGTTCAAAGCCAGCCTGCTCTGCAAAGCAAGTCCAGGCCAGCCAAGGCTACACAGAGAAACCCTGTCATGAAAAACCAAAAATAAATAAACAAACAGACAAACAAACAAACAAACAAACAAAAGAATTCCTGTCTACCAAGCGCCCCAGCTCTTCCCAGCCTGTTGCCTACCCCTGAGGGGGGAGGCTCCAGATATAAAGGCTTCCCTTAAGACCTTTAACTTTAACTTCTGTGCCTTCTGTACCTGCCATGGCAGAGCTCCAATCGGCTGATAGACACCATCCAGAAATCAGCTGCAGACCACAAACTGCTCCGAGGATGATCTACACCACCAGCGCCTCACGCAGTCCTTCAAACCCGGAAAGCCCAGGACTTGCTGAAAACCGGAATAAACCGGTTCAATCGGTATGATTGCTCCCTGTCTCTTCAGCTGGGTCAGCTAACTGGCTGCTTCTGATGAACCCCTGTTGCCTTAACTCCCTCATGGCCTTTGGCTAATATTTCAGCCTTTCTGGGCCCTGACAGTGGGGCCCTACTTTCAGCAGGAAGTAGTTACAGAGGAGATTACATCGCCCCTTATCCTCAGCAAAGGGCTGGAGTATTAGATCCAAGGCAAAGGGGACAAAAATGGCTACCCATAGAAACTGTTGGTCTCAGGAGGCAGAGGCAGATGGATCTCTGTGAGTTTGGGGCCAGCCTGGTCTACAAAGTGAGTCCAGGACAACCAGAGCTGTTACATAGAGAAACCCTATCTCGAAAACCAAAAATAAATACAACAACAACAACAAAAGAAGAAGAAAAACAGGAAAAAAAAAAAAAAAAAAGGAAAGAAAAGGAACTTTTGGTATACCATGATTATATGGTCTTAAAGTATTTGTTCTAGCCACGCTGATCAAACAGATATACTTTATGAATGAGCATCTTTTCATACATTACACACTTTGCTTCCCCTCAGATACAGAATGCTAAGATCTTATTTAGGATTTGACAGGGACACATAAGACAAGGCGTAGGGGATGAAGAACCAGCCTGCCTCCATCTTAGGCTTGAAAGCCATCTCGTAGTAAACACAAACCAAGCTCAGTTTATGATTAGACCTGTTTCTCAATAATTGGGTATGGCCCACCTGCAACCTTAACTACAAATGGCTCTGTGCCTCCTGTTCATGCTTATGTTCTGCTCCTGTAACCCCACATATTTTTCCTGCCAACCCCCCCATTTGGAAATCCCCTACCCCTGAGCTCTAAAAGCCTGGTCTTCCTCACATCTGAGACTGACCTCTCAAGAGCCCCCTTTGTGGGGAGGGGGAGGCAGCTGGTGAACATGAAGGAAAAAGCTTGCTTTGTTTGATTTAATTGATTTGGCTGATGATTTGGGTCGGTGGTGGGCTTCCTCCTCCCATCTTTGGAATTAATTATACATGCAGACAAAACATTCACATACTAAAAATTAAACAACAGCAAGAAAAACTAAAAACACCTAGATGAGACGCCCCCCCAACCAGCACATCCCCAAGTCAAAGCATAGATCTGGTTAAGAAACAATTCAGAATATTAGGAAAAAGTAGATCACAAAACTCTACATTTTTGTTGTTGTTGTTTAAAAATTATCTACACTATTACAAAAAAAAAAAAAAAAATTGGAAAGGACTAACCAAAACATTTTGGCCTTTGGTGTTCCTGTGTTTTGTTTTGTTTTGAATAATGAAAAAGAAGTTGTGTGTAACCAAAGCACATAATAATAATCCGACGATCCGGTCATTTCTTAAAGAAATTCTCCCTGTTCCTCCCAAAGCTCTCAAGGGAACTCCTTGCACATCTGCAGGCCCAGGGCTCAGGGCTAATAGAATTTCTTTCCTCTAGGAGGAGGGAGAAGAGGTGACCTAGGTCACTCTAGACGCCAGAGCCCTCCCCACCAGAACTCCCTGACTCCAGGCTCGGGGTGCCCCAGGACCCTGCTCACACAGCTATGCCTCTGCCACCCCTCCTGGGTGGGAAGGGCAGTGTTGTGGGCAGAGGTTCCACACACACTGTCCTCACGTCCATAGTAGAAGCAAGCAGCAGAGGCCGACGTGGCTTCTGGACTCCAGATGCTCCTCTCAAGAGTCCTGCTGGACTCCCCTCTCCAGGCTTGGCCTCAGGGTAGGCCTTGTGGGAGGTGGGGAGGCGGGAGGCAGAGCCTCTGCCAGACTGCACAGCTGGGCTGCTGATGGGCGGGACTTTCTCTGGGCCCAATAGCCATGTAACTCTCCTGGAAGACTATTTTTTTTTTTGAACCAGCAAGCCTCATCCTGGGGCCAGGTTTCTCTCTCTCTCTCTCTCTCTCTCTCTCTCTCTCTCTCTCTCTCTCTCTCTTTCCTCTCTCTGCCTCACCCCCATCCCCCCTTTTTTTAAAAAATAAGATTTATTTATTATGTATACAGTATGCATCAGATCACATTATAGATGGTTGTGAGTCACCATA
Source organism: Acomys russatus (assembly GCF_903995435.1). NCBI lineage: Eukaryota > Metazoa > Chordata > Mammalia > Rodentia > Muridae > Acomys > Acomys russatus. The sequence goes on from NC_067160.1 coordinate 51,222,898, forward strand.
TGGTTGCTGGGAATTGAACTCAGGACCTCTGGAAGAGCAGGCAGTGCCCTTAACCACTGAGCCACCTCTCCAGCCTAAATCTTTCTTTTTGGCTAAAGATTAGGAGAAGAAAAACCCCCACAATTTATCTACTTATTTATGAGTGTGCATGTATGTTCAGGACATAGCTCAGTTGGTAGAGGGCTTGTCTGGCATGCATGAGGTCCTGGGTTCAATTCCTAGCACCGCATAAACCAGACATGAAGGCGCAGGCTGTTTCCCAGCACCCCAGATGTACAGGAAGGCGGATCAGAAGCTCAAGATCATCTTTGGCTATATGGGGAGCTGGAGGCCAGCTTGGGTGACATGAGACCCTGCCTCAAACAAAGGCAGGACACTGAGTTGACTTTGAACTTGAGAGAAGTGAGTCATTTTTCTAGAATATGCTCCGTGCTTAGAAGGCTGGGTTTTTGGTTTGTTTTGGTTTGTTTAGTTTTTGTTTTTTGTTTTCGAGACAGGGTTTCTCTGTGTAGCCTTGGCTGTCCTGGACTCACTTTGTAGACTAGGCTGGCCTCAAACTCACAGCGATTCTCTTGCCTCTGCCTCCCGAGTGCTGGGATTACAGGCATGCACCACCATGCCCGGCCTGCAGGCTGGGTTTTTACTTGCTAAATCTGGCATGGTGCTGAGACTTCATACAAACCTCTGCCTGCAGGAAGGTGTGCAAAAGTGTGAGCATACACACTCATGCAACGGTATGAATGTGTAAATGTATATGGCTTTAGAGGCACATGAGTACGGGTGTACACGTACACAGGAAAAAGGCATAAGAGTCCCAGGTTTGTTCGAGTGACATGCACATACAAGTGTATTCTTTTTAAGTATAAACATGCATGGCCACATTCACAGCTACATGCATGTGCGCTCTAACGCATGAAGAGTTAGACACAGAAGAATGATCACCGTGCAAGAGAGACATAGGGCCCTCAGCCAGCCATGCTGTGTGTGTGTGTGTGTGTGTGTGTGTGTGTGTGTGTGTGTGTGTGTGTGTGTGTCTAGGTGTATGTGTAAACAACAGTGGGACTCTGAGCTCTCAGTTACTGAAGCATGGTGTCAGCTTGGTCCCATGACTGACAGTGATTTTTCCCAAGTAAGAAAAAGTCAGATGGGGGGCTGGAGAGATGGTTCAGTGGTTAAGAGCACTGCCGACTCTTCCAAAGGACCTGGGTTCAATTCCCAGCACCCACATGGCAGCTCACAACTGTCTGTAACTCCAAGATCTGACACTCTCACACCAACGCACATAAATTAAATGAAAATATTAGAAGAAGAAGAAGAAGAAGAAGAAGAAGAAGAAGAAGAGGAAGAAGAAGAAGAAGAGGAAGAAGAAGAAGAAGAAGAAGAAGAAGAAGAAGAAGAAGAAGAAGAAGAAGAAGAAGAAGAAGAAGAAGAAGCTGGTACAGGCTGGTGAGGGCCATGTGCATGCACACACTGGTTACATAAATTCCATGGCCCAAGCAGTGGCCAAACGTTCAGTCCTTGGTGAGCCAGAAGGCAGTGGGTCCTGAGGTTGTGGGATTTTCTAGGTCCTGCGGCCCCGCCCCTTGGCCTTTCTGATTGCTTCACTCCTATTTCACACTGTATCTATGTTGGTCTTGCCTCCTCCTGAGGCATCATTGAGGCTTAGAGCCCTGACTACTTGTTCTCCGGGGGTTTTCTCCCAGCCCCATCACTGTCACCATGCTAGCTGTGTGTGCACAGGGACTTTCAGCTGCCTCCTCTTTACCTCATCAAACTTTTACTTTACGGAAGATCAGATGGGATCTCAGAGCCAAGAGTTTAGAGGTGATACCTTCAGACCCGGCTCCAGTATGCGAGGAAGGGGTCAGGGTCACACCTCTGCCACTCAGCACTTGTGTTTGTCCCATGGCCCAGAGCCATGGAACCAGGAGGCTGACAGTGAGGGACAGGCTCTGCAGTGTCTGAGGTCTTGAGGTAACATCACCACCTCTGGACCTCACTTTTCCATATCTGTGAAATGGGACTGCGTGATTCTAGAGATCTCATGGTTTGCTGTTGGAGAGAAACGGCATGGAAGCTGATGACCTCTACAGCATCTGCGGGCGGGTGGCTGGGGTGGGAGGAGCCCCAAGGTGTCCCTTATCTGTTTCCTGTGGCCACATAACAGATTTGCCACAAGCTTAGTGGCTTAAAGCCACACACGCCTGCCCTGCCGCTCTGTGGGGCAGAAGTCCCCAGCAGCATCACCCCGCCAGATGGAGGTGCTGTCAGCTTTGCTCCTTCCCAGCTCCTTCTGTGGTTTGTGACCCCTGGTGACTCCTCCTGCACCTCAAAGCCATCCAGCCAGCACTATTCTCAATCTGAGCGCCACCCCCGCCCCCTCCTGTGTACTCCCTTCTGGTTCAAGGGTTCTTGTGATCCCTGGGCTCCCAGAGATGTCTGGCCTGTTAGTCAGCTGCTCGGCAGCCTCCTTCCATGGGCTGCCCAGATCCTGTTGGAGTGACTACAGCAGAACACCTCAGGCTGAGGAGCTTGTAAACAACAGAAATGTCTTCCTCCTGGCCGGAAGCTGAGTTCAGAGGTCAGATGCTGGTGAGGGAAGGCCCTGGGCTAGGTTTGCAGGTGCCAGCTTTCCTCCTTCCTCCCCACACAGTGGAAGGGCATGTGTCTCCTTGGGTTCTGTTTATATGGGTTCTGCTCTCATGATGTCATGACTTCCCTGCTGCCTTCATCTAATGTCGCCCTCCTGGGGCTGGGATTCTAACACATGAGTGTATGGGGGACACACATTCTCCCTCCATAGGCCCATATCACACAACATAGTTACAGGTTCTGGGATTAAGATGTGGTCAGCATTGGGGGGGGGGGTGTTATTTTGAGTGGACAACACCATGTCTTGGAGCCGTAAGACAAAGGCCTGAGGCTGGGCGGTGGTGGCGCATGCCCTTAATTCCCGCACTTGGGAGGCAGAGGCAGGCGGATCTCTGTGAGTTGAAGGCCAGCCTGGTCTACAGAGTAAGCTCCTGACAGCCAGGGCTACACAGAGAAGAAACCTTGTCTCTAAAAACCAAACCAAACCAAACCAAAAAACCAAAAATGAAAAACAGACAAAGGCCCAGACATCGGCCTGGAGCCTGGGTACATATCCAGGGTCACTTTTCCCTATGGTGGGATTGCTGCTACTTTTGACATTGTGCCCAAGCTGTCCAACCTGGTGAGACCCGGAGGGACCAATGTGTCACAGCCTGAGTGTTCAAGGATGCCCTTGAACTTCTCACTTTCCTGCCTCCATCTCCCAAGTGCTAGGATTATAGCCACCATGTCCAGTTTATGCAGAGTTGGGGGTTGAACCCAGGCTCCGTGTACGCTGGGCAAGCCATCTGACTCCACAGAACTACAGCTTGTCCTCAGGGTCTGTCAGCTCTTCATAGATTCTGCTCAGGGAGCCAAGTGGCACGTAAAAATCACATGCTTGCCTCATATCTGCTGGCTCCTGCTTTATGCTCTGTGATATAGTCACTGCAACCTAACAGCTGGCATGTCAGATGGGAGATGCTGGGTGGGCGGGATGGGAAGGAAGTTATTAGGGAGGCAAGAGGGCATAGCCAAACTCAGGGCCAACCCCAGGCTTGGCATAACAGCCTGGGTGCAGAGAGACTGTTGGGGCTATGGGGCCATGGAGCAGGAGGGGCATGAGGGGGCATGGGTGGGAGGGACGAAGGGTAGAGGAGGGGTCACATTTATGATGCATTTCTGAGGGCCATGGAGAGACTATCCCACCTTGTTACCAGTGTACCCAGTGTCCAGCCAAGATGGAACTCATGAGGTCACGTCAAGCACGACCTCAGAGGACAAAAAGAAGGAAAGAAATAAAAAGCCAGGTGCTGTGACCCATGGCAGCAATCCCAGTACTTGGGAGCCTGAGGTAGGAGGATTGCAAGTTCAAAGCCAACCTGGGCAACTCAGCAAGACCTTGCCCTAAAATAGGTAAAAATGGATGTACACTGTCATCAGTAGTGCACTTAGCTTGTGAGAAGCCTTAGTTTTGATGGCAACGCTGCAAAATCAGAAGGCGGGAGACAGTAGTCAGCTCCTCCTCCTGGGGTGTAGTCACCATTCTGAGTCCACACACTCTCTGTCTCTGTCCTTGACTGGGACACCTACAGCTGTCATCGACCACCTGCCACCTGCCCACCTCATCCAGGCTTTCTCCGGGAGCACAGTAGATTTGTGGTTCCAGGCTAGCTGCCGCCCCTTTGTTCCCGTTTCTCTTCTGAGACTCTACCCTGTGGGCTAGAGTGTTGTCTCTACAGCCCCGGGCCTCCATGGTCAGGAGCCGCTGAGCATAAGTGGGCCGAAGTTCAGAAACAGCTAGGTCAGCCTCTGTGGTGGACACTGAACCCAGCCTGTGCCAAGCTCCCGTGAGGAGGGCACTCCTGTGCTACTCAGCAGCCCACAGGGACCAATGGCATCCCAGGACACCATGGAACAGGTGGAGACGCCAGCATCAGCTGCTGCTGCCACCACACAGGATGTGGCTCCAGGCTGGCGACACTCTCAGGCTTCTCCATTCCCATCAGGCACTTCGGCCGCCCACTCGCCCTCCTGAAGACTGTCACTTACCTCCGTGACCCTTCAGAGGTGGCCTCTCAGGGCCCCGACCTGCCAGGAGTTGTAGTCCCTGTAGGGAGGCAGAAGTCCAGCCCAGCCCATTCCTGGCTTTGCTATGTATGATTATTCCCAGAGGATGGGGGCGAGGCGAGGAGACACCGCCCTCACTCTTCTCCTCAGCACCCTGCCAGGCACTCCCAGCCCCCTTGGGAATGTACAGAGGCATTTTAAAGATGGTGGAGCCAGCCAGGATTCAGGGTTGGATGGGGCTCTTCAGCATGATGGTAATCCTGGTACCTGCCTCTTCTGAGTGTCTTCAGGAAAAGCAGGTCAAAGACTGTACCTTGGTACAGCTGGAGACATGGAGGCTCCACAGGGAAAGAGGGCCTTGGGAGGGCAGTTGGGAGCCTTGGGAGGGCAGGTGGGGGCCTTGGGAGGGCAGGTGGGGGCCTTGGGAGGGCAGGTGGGGGGCCTTGGGAGGGCAGGTAGGTGCCTTGGGAGGGCAGGTGGGGGCCTTAGGAGGGCAGGTGGGCACCTTGGGAGGGCAGGTGGGTGCCTGGGAGGGCAGATGGGTGCCTTGGGAGGGCAGGTGGGGGCCTTGGGAGGGCAGTTGAGAGCCTTGGGAGGGCAGGTGGGGGCCTTGGGATGGCAGGTGGGGGGCCTTGGGAGGGCAGGTGGGGACCTTGAGAGGGCAGGTAGAGCCTTGGTGGGGGGAAGGTGAGGGCCTTGAGAGGACAGGTAGGGCCTTGGGTGGAGGTGGGAGGTGATGGCTTTGAAAGGGCAGGTAGAGCCTTGGGACAGGGAGCAGGGGTGGGGGATGGAGAAAGTGGGCAGCCACCTCTACATGCTAAGAGGCAGCTAGCTCACACCTGTGTACCTTGCTAGTCTTCTTGGGCAAGCAGGTGTCCACTGGGGACTTTGACATTCTCATCTGCTAAGTGGGTGCATTATTTACCCCACTTTGGAGGTTTGTGAGCTGCACTGAGCACTGCATCCAGGAATGTGGAGCCTCCAGCTCACCCCAGTACCTGAGCTTCTCCAGGCCTGTGAGAGGCCAGGCTTTGTCTTCATTCTATGTCCCCGACCTTACAGTCGCCCCCTCCACCCTGACCCACTCTCATGTCCATTATCTATGTGTAGAGTTCTACTTCTGGCATGTTCTCCCAGCACCCCTGCTCTGACGGATACCCCACACCCCCTCATAGCAGCTGGGAGGTCACTAGTCCATTCCCAGGGGACAGGAATCTAGCCTTTGGGACCGAGAGAGGAGCCGTGGGAGGGCTTGCAGCTGGGGGGTGGGGGGGGGAAGGGGCCCGCAGACTTCTCTACCACTGAAGAAATTCTCCAACCCCCCCCCCCCCCGCACCCTCCTCCCGCCAAATGGTGGGGACCAGACCCCAGACTGTGGCCTCCAGGAGACAACAGACAGCTGGAAGGGTCCAGGAGCTCCCTTTGTGTGTGTGTGTGGGGGGGACTTTCCCCTCTCTTTTCTCTGACAAATGGCACCAGGCACTGTCTGGGGTGAGAACCCCCACCACTCCCACCAGGAAATGCCACTGTGTCCCCCACATTAAAATACACACAGGCTAATGTCCTTTTGCATATTGCTGTATTGACACATGAAATGCGCATCCATGCGTGCCTGACTGGAAACGACCTATTAGGTCACACAGAGTCCAGCCCCTGGGGGCCAAAGCTGCATCACTGCCCAGAGACCACGGCCTTCAGGGCTGGATTTTGGGAAAGGCCCTCTCACATCCCAGGCCCTTTCTTTGGCTCCTGGGCAGCAGCTTCCCAAATTTACTAGGTTTCTCGGTGGGTTAATAGCTATTCCTGGAGAAAGGCTCCTATGGTCAAATGAATTTAGGAAATGCTGACTTAAACAAGACTTGAACAGCTGATTTTTCTATAGGACACGCCAGTACTTTAGGCTGCCATTCCAAATAATCTACACCCCTTGTGACCATCCACTGTGTGTGTGTGTGGGGGGGGGGGGCTGGGTGTGCGGGACTTCCCAAAATGCACTGGTTCACAAAAGCCTTTTCCCCTAGAAGTATCTTGCAGGCTGGGGTCCCCAGGCACCCTTTTGAATGTGCTACCCTAAGCTGTTGGTGACCACTGACGGACTGGCACCTGTCCTGGGTGAGAGTGTGTGCTGAGGTGCAGCAGCACATTACAACTGCTACTGTCACGGTGATGAGGCGGGGACAAGACTCTGCCCCTGCTGTGACCATCTTGTTCTTGTCTGTTGTCTTCGGACAAGGAATGCAGGCCAAGCACGACTGCCATGCGACTCGTCCTGGCTGCCTCAGATGACACATAGGGGGCAGTGAAACAAACAAGAGGCCCCACAGTACTAACGAGGCAGCACCCCACCCCACCCCCGCCAGGATGGGGGAAGTTGCGGTAGTCCGTCCCCCCTGGTCCACTTCTTTGGGGCTCACCAGGCAGAGATGAGCATCTGGCAGGTGTTGGATGACATCCACACGAGCTCCACCAGGCGGAACTGGAAGTAGCCAATGACGAAGCCCGAGATGACGTCTGTAATGTGGTGGCGTCCAATCATCACCCGGGACAGGCCCACGCAGAAGGCCCAGAGCACCAGCAGCACGCGCAGGGGCACTGCCAGCACCAGGTGACTCAGGAAGAACTTGGACACCATGGCGGCACGGCTGGCATGGCCGGCGGGGAAGGCGTAGATGTCCATGGTGAGGTAGTCCAGGAGTCCAGGGCTTGTCTCATATGGGCCGCGGCGCTTAATGAGCTTCTGTACCCCAGCCACCGTCATGATGTCCAAGAGCAGCGCTGTGGACGGAACACAGAGACCTGGGTATCAGTGCTGCTGGCGGGCCAGGCGCCACTGGCCCCAGTGACCTCAGAACACATTCTCATCCCAGGGCCTTTGCACTGGCCACTCCTGTTCCCTGGATGTCCCTTCTCTTGGGCATCCATCCGTTTCCTTCAACAGAGATGCCACGCTTGGTACCCGTTTGTGGAAGTCGCCACCACAGTCCCTCCATCTTGTTTCCTTCTTCTCACCACCTGGCATAGTTAACATTTTTCCTTCCTTCCTCCCCAACTTTGTGTGTGTGTGTGTGTGTGTGTGTGTGTGTGTGTGTGTGTGTGCACGCGCGAGCGCGCGCAGCTAACAATGACTATCTTCTTGGAGTGTTCTCTACCTTATTTTTTTTTTTCCTGAGATAAGGTTTCTCTGTGTAGCCTTGGCTGTCCTGGACTCACTCTGTAGACCAGGCTGGCCTCGAACTCACAGAGATTCCACCTGCTTCTCTGCCTCCCGAGTGCTGGGATTAAAGATGCGCACCACCACGCCCCGGCTTCTACCTTATTTTTTGAGGCAGGGTCTCTCACTGAAACTGCAGCCGGGATGACAGCCAGCAAGCCTTAACAATCTCCCTGTCTCTGCCCTATACAGTGCTGGAACTATAGGCATGCGTATGTGGGCAAGCCCGGCTTGTTATGTGGGGGCTGGGGATTTGAACTTAGGTCCTCATACTTGTTCAGCATGTGCTCTTACCCGCTGAGCCATCTGTTCAGTCTCTCCTCGCCCTCTCATATGTGATTTCACACTTTTCTGTTCCCTACCCTCACCGCTAGTGCTGAGTGTCATAAGCAGGTCCAGGTACCTGCAGGGTTCCAGGGCTGAGATGGGGGGGGGGCCTGCACTACGGAATAGCTCTCAAAGTATGTCCGTGAGGCTCCCCGGTGCCCAGAGCACACTAATTTTTCATAAAGTTGAAAGGTAATTGACATAACACACACTTAGCAGTGTCAGGACACAGAAAGCAGGGGCCTTTGTGTAGTCAGGGTGCTGGGCAATCAGTAGACAAGGCTAGGCCTGAACTCACAGAGCTCTTCCTCAACCCACTGACTTTTTCTCCACTGTCTCCTTTAGGCCTCTCACACCTTGTGTAGTGGCCACTTCAGAATGTCTCCTCATTGAGGTGAGGCTGAGCCTGTCTTGTTGCTCAGCCCCACACAAGGTGCCACTCTCCAAATGTTAGCTGAATCATCAGCTGGAAACATGGCTCATAGGCTGGGCTTTTCCTCAACTTAGAAGTTTGCGGGGGGGGGGGGGGGATCCTGAGCCTCTCTTCTGCCACTGTGACTGCATGACTCAGGATAAGTCACCCAGCTGTCTCCACCTGTGAGGTATAGACCATAGGTACTATCCCCCTGGGATAGGAGATATATACTATTTCCTTGTATGTGCCTGCAAAGGTGACTGACTAGTGGTCCCCGGCAAGGGACTGAGGAAGTCCCAGGCCCTACAGCACTCTGTGCAAAGCAGGGAAGTCCCTGCCTCAAAAGCCTGGCCCATCAGAGGGTTGGGTAAGGTGGTGGCCATTCCTGGAGGATGCCTGGCCGGGATCTCGTCTCTAAACCCTCTTAGTATATGTCAGAAGCTGGGCTCTTGGCCGTTACTTTCATGGCAATGGGAAAGGATGGAGCTGGGGTGCAGCTCAATGGTCAAGAATGGGTTTCTCATTGACAGGCACCTGGCTTCATACCCAGCATGAGAGAGAGAGAGAGAGAGAGAGAGAGAGAGAGAGAGAGAGAGAGAGAGAGAGAGAAAGAGAGAGAGAGAAGAAGAAAAGAAGAAGAAGAAGAAGAAGAAGAAGAAGAAGAAGAGGAGAAGAAGAAGAAGAAGAAGAAGAAGAAGAAGAAGAAGAAGAAGAAGAAGAAGAAGAAGAAGAAGAAGAGATCGATTTGATGATGGGCCAGGCATAATAAGGCATGCCGTTTATTTCAGTACTCTGTAGACTGAGGCAGGAGGATAATGAATTTGAGGCTAGCCTGAGCTATAAGACACGGCAAACAACTTGGAGCAGCTCTTGGCTTCCACAGCCAAATTCTTGTTGGCTCTTGAGATGAACAGGTGTGTGCCAGACCTGGGGCCAGTCAGCCAGGCTGGCAGAGTTCCTAATGGCCAAGGAGGAGACAGACAGTCACCAAATGGCTGCACAGAGAAGTGTTGCTATAGAGGGGGGGTCCTGTGGGCAAGCGCCTCAGTACACTGCAGCTGTCTGTGGGCCTGTGACAGGGCTGTGAGGCTGCCCTCTCAATCAATGCACAGGCTAGGACAACCGTCCCTCCCTTCAGTTGGCCAGCCCTGAGTGTGGCTTTGACTGTCGCATAATCTAGAACCAGAAATAGAAACAAACAACGCCATCCATCAGGGCTCTGAGAACTCAGCTGGCCTTGGGTTTGCTAACCCACACCTTGCTCAGCTCAGAGTGGGCTAAAGTGCCTTCCAGCTGGGAGGCGGCTCAGGGTGAGGCAGGGAGAGCTGGTGAAAGCTGCCTGCCTTTGACTCGCTGTGGGGCTGGGAAAGGTCGCTTTCCTTCTTGAGCCTCCACTAACTGAGGTCCAGCAGGGCAGTGACTGGGCACTTAGGATCCAAGGATAAGAGACCTTATTCAAAGTTGCCACTTGCCGGGCGTGGCACACGCCTTTAATCCCAGCACTGGGGAGGCTGTGGCAGGTGGATCGCTGTGAGTTCCAGGCCAGCCTGGTCTACAATGCGAGTCCAGGAAAGCCAAGGCTACACAGAAAAACAAAAAACAAAAAACAAAAAACCAACCCCATCCCAAAAAAACCAAAAACAAAAAAAACCCTGTCTCGAAAAAACAAAAACAAAACAAAATAAATAAATAAAATAAAATTGCTACTTGCAGATTACATCGACTTTGCAAGCTAATGCCCGAGCCCCATCCCCATCCGTTGTTGATACCATAGGGAGTGACATGAGCCTGTTTTGACTGACATTCTGGTTATTTTGGTGTTTTTTGTTTTGTTTTTTTCAAGACAGAGTTTCTCTGTGTAGCCTTGGCTGTCCTGGACTCACTTTGTAGACCAGACTGACCTCGAACTCACATCGATCCTCTGTCTCTGCCTCCCTGAGTGCTGGGACTACAGGCGTGGGCCACTGTGGCATGGAGCCTGTTTGGAGATCCCCCTCAGGCAGTGACAACGGGCAGCGCCCGGGACCACAGCAGAGCCTCACAGAGCCGCTGGTCTGAGCCTGCAGGGCATCTTTTCCAGAGGGAAGCCTGAACTTGGTGCCTGAGCGTTCTGGGCCATAGCACAGTTGTTCCTGAGACCTGGCTGTCATGAAGGCCTCCCTCCTGGCTTTAGGGGTGGTGAGGGCGTGCCTTATCTCTCCAGCTCAGCAGCTCTCTGGGCCTATGGTGGCCAGGAAACTAGAGCACTGGGGAAATGTAGCTCAAGGCAGAGCCAGGTCTACCGGTGGCCGTGACTGGTGAGCAGAGGTGTAGCTAAGGGGACCTCACATGGCTCCTTTTGGGTTTAGGCTATTACTCCCTTGACCGTGGCTACCTCAGCCAGCTCAATCCTCTTTGGGACTAGGTGGGTGACAGGAAGGCATGAGTGGCGGGGGGGGGGGGGGGGGCTATTGGCCAGAAAGGAGCAAGAGATAGGTCTTTACACAACAGGAACAGGTTTGTGGGTTAAAGGTTCCTTGCCAAGGTGGCCTCTGCCTCAGATTTCTGTTCTGGATCCAAGATGTGGAAGCTAGCGCTTTGTAGCCACCAGGAAGTGGGTGTCAATATGTCCGTGTTTTCTATAAGGTTTTCTGCTTGGACCACCATACCCACCTAGAACCAAAGCTGATTTTTAGGCCTCCTCGTGAAGAGATTGTGGTGTGCCCCGGACCCCTGGTTAAGGATGCCTACTGCAGTGTGACTCAGAACCCTGAAAATTGTGCAGCGACCCAGTGCCCTTCAAGGCCAGACAGACACAGCACGCCAAGGCTGAGTCTAGACAAGGAGAGCCCAGCAGCCACCGCAGATGACAAGGCCACCAAGGGAAAGAGAGCCACGGGGTGGGCATGCTAAGGGAAAAGGCCAACTACAAGGCAGGATTTACAGTTGTGCCATAAAATGAGCGATGAAAGCCTGCCTGGATGCAGAGGAGTGAGTGAGGTAGCCTTCCCAGGGTTAGGGCCTTTCCCTCAGTAGGGTTAGGGTAGGGGTGGGGGTGGGGGTGACGAAGGCTGGTTTGTCTGTTTTGAGACAGGGTTTCTCTGTGTAGCCTTGGCTGTCCTAGACTCACTGTGTAGACCAGGCTGGCCTCAAACTCACAGAGAGAATTCGTGAGTGCTGGGATTACAGGCGTGCAGCACCACCACGCCAGGCCAAAGGCTGGTTTTTATATTGTCTCTTGGCTCCCCACCCCCCACCCCTCCATGACCAAGGGTTTTGTGTACGTGGTCTTGAGGTTATTTTGGGCTGGGGAATGTAGATTAACAGAATGCTTGCCATCACTGCTGAAAACAGGTGTGGGGACGCACAGCAGGAGTCTTAGCACTCAGGAGATGGAGGGGGTTGGATCGCACAGTGAGGGGACAACCTGCCCCCCATCCCTAGTTAGTTTTACAAGAAAGGAACTACCGCAGAATTCCTCCCATGAGGGGCCTGGAGCAGGTAAGTTCATAGACACAGGAGAGTGGAGCAGGCTGTGTGGGGAGAGTTAGAGTTCCTGGGGGCGGACTTCCAACTTTCTAAGAGGATGAACTTCTGGGGATCTATAGTGGCAACATCTGTTGCTGCACAGAAATGCTTAACACCAACCAACTGTGTACTTCGAGAGGTTCAAATGACATTTTAATGATAGCCACATTTGCCAAAAAAAAAAAAAAAAAAAGAAAAAGAAAAAAGAAGTTCTTTTTAAAACGCCAAAGCTACATTCTAAAAAGACATGGTCTCCCTGGGAGCATTTATGAAGCAGATAGGTTAGATGAGTGGGACACACACACACACACACACACACACACTCACACACACAGTTAGCATCTCTATTTCCTGTGAGTCCCTTCCACAGCTGCTATTGGGTGGGTCCTGGCCTGTCCTCCACTCCTCTTATGCAAGGCTTAATGCCAAGGTGGCTCTTCACAGTAGAACATCCCAGAGCTTCTGCTTTCTCACCTGAGGAATCCACACACTATCTCCAGGGAGACCGTCGGGATCCTGGGCACAAAGCCCCAGGGTACCGGCTCCATTGAGCGGCTTGTGCTACTGGGAGCAGGTCTCAGAACGAACCGCTTGGCTATGTGAATGAACTAGGCAGACGCACCCTGGCCTGTATGGTGAATTCCTTTCTATTGTATGTCAGAACCCTGACCTGGACTTGGGGTGTCCAAAGACCCCCCCCCAGGAGGCTGGCTGTCACATAGTACTCCTAAGGTAATACAAAGTACTGTCCCATCGTTGGAGGCAGAAGTGTATCCGACTGAAGATCTGAGATCAGCCTAAATATTCTTCAGTTGGGGACAAGGCACATAGTCACCTAAGTTGTACCCAAGAGCAAGAGCTGGCATGCAGCAGGGGAGAGGTGACAGACACACCTTCTGCAGAGTTGGCTGAGGGCGGTGGGCAGCTCAAGGCTGAAGAGGCTTTATTCTCTGCTCTTGGTGTAAAGGGACATGGTGTGTGGAGGGCGAGAAAGAATTGCAAACACGAGCAACACAGCTGAGCAGGTCCCCGGGAGCTGAGGCCACAGTAATTAAACACAACAGGGGCACACTGCTATATGCAGGGAGAGAACCAGAGGCATGGTGCCCAAAACAAACAGGTCATTCCTGGAGAGGGACTAAGGGACAGGCACACCCTCTTTGCGACCTGTCGTCTGTGGACCACAAGCTGGCATCAAAGCCAGCATTGCCTTTGACCCAAAGTGCTTCCTCCAGGACATGTGTGAGCGAGTGTCTGTTGGCCCTCGCAGTACTTACTCACTGGAGTGCAGGGGTATGTGTAGGCAGTACACTGTATATGCAGGGAAAACACCAATAAATATAAAAATAAAATAAACATAAAATTAAAAAAAAAAAAAGCACACACACAAGCCGGGGGGTGGGGGCTGGTGGTGGTGGTGCACACCTTTACTCCCAGCACTTGGGAGGCAATGGCAGGCGGATTGCTGCGAGTTCAAGGCTAGCCTGATCTACAAAGAGAGTCCAGGACAGTCAAGGCTACACAGAGGGGGGATCATCCTTTCTCGAATATCTGCTTACTCCTATTTGTTTTGCTCTTTTATAGAGGTTCACTCCCAGAGGTTCAGTGGTGGCTCAGTTCGGGAAGTACCTGCTGGTGTACCTCTGTAGCCCTGCAATAGGGGATGGAGACAAGTGCATTCTGGGAGCTCCCTGGCCTGCCAGAATTCCCTGATTCAAAAGAATGAGATAGAGAGCAGACAAGGGAGCTACCAGACAGAGCTCTGGCCTCTACACCGAGCACACACTGATGCACGCTCACCCACCGGTCTGCGAGCTGAACAATCACCTGTAATCGCAGCATTTGGGAGGGAAAGCAGGGTGATTAGCTTGGGGCAGCCTGGGCTATTGTGTGTGATCCAGCCTCAAACAAACAAACAAACAAACAAGGATGAGTCATGGAGGCACATAATTGTAATCCCAGCACTTGGGACCAGAAGGCTCAGGGGCTCAAGGCCTGCCTTAGCTACATAGTGAGTTTGAGACCGCCCTGGCCTACGTAAGATCCTGTGTCAAAAGTTCCAACAAGATGAACAAAAACAACCCAACAAGGGGGAGCCAGAGGCAGGTGGATCGCTGCGAGTTCAAGGCCAGCCTAGTCTACAAAGAGAATCCAGGACAGTCAAGGCTACATAGAGAAACCTTGTCTTGAAAAACCAAAACAAACAAACAAAAAACAAAACCAATAAAACAACAAAACACCCAACAAAAAAATAAGTGCTGGTCTAGTGAAACTCATTTGTATTAAAAAAAACTCATTTGCCTTTAAAACAAACAAACAAACAAACAAAGTAAGCCAGGCATAGTAGCCCATGCCTTTAATCCCAGCACTCGGGAGGCAGAGGCAGGCAGATCGCTGTGAGTTCGAGGCCAGCCTGGTCTACAAAGAGAGTCCAGGACAGCCAAGGCTACACAGAGAAACCCTGTCTCGAAAAACCAAAAAAGAAAAAGAGCACTGATCTTCCAAAGGACCAGGGTTCGACTCCCAGCACCCACATGGCAGCTTACAATTATCTGTAACTTCACGATCTGACACCCACATATGTACACACATGCAGGCAAAACACCAATGTACATAAAATAAAAATAGATAAATTATTAAAAAAGAAAGACAATGCTGACACACACTCAGGACAAACACCGAGGGGTTTAAGATAAGTGACTTAAGTTTGTCACAGAAAGACAGACGCTATATTAGTCCTTGCATGGAAAACCTCTAGAGTGCTCAGATTCAGACAGAAAAGGGCTGGTGGCTGCCGAGGGCTGAGAATAGGGGATGGGTGAGGGGCTGTGTGTAATGGGGGCAGATAAAAAGGTCCTGCAGGTAGATGACAGTGACAATTTCACAATGACAAAGATGCACTTAAGGCATTGAATTGTATATTTATAACATACTAAAATGATCCCTCACACACAAATTAAATCATATATATATATATATATATATATTTTTTTTTTTTTTTGAGACAGGGTTTCTCTGTGTAGGCCTGGCTATCCTAGAACTCACTGTGTAGACCCTGCTGACCTCGAACTCACAGAGATCTGTCTGCCTCTGCCTCCTGAGTACTGGCATTAAAGACGTGAGCCAGCACCACCTGGCCATAAAACAGTTTTCAATGTCACGTTTGGGGTTGGGGAGATGGATCAGTCAGTAGAGGGCTTGATGGTCAGACACGAGGACCTGAGCTCAGAGCCCCGGTAACCACAAGAGCCAGGCGTGACAGTGTGCACCTCTCATCTCAGACTGGAGTGGCACAGACAGGGGCACCTGCGCTCGCTCACCAGCCAGCCAGTCCAGCCTGCCCAGCCTGTGAGTTTGAGGCTAGTGAGACTACTCTAAAGAACGAGGAGGAGGCTGGGCGTGGTGGTGCACGCCTTTAATCCCAGCACTCAGGAGGCAGAGGCAGGCGGATCACTGTGAGTTCGAGGCCAGCCTGGTCTACAAAGCGAGTCTAGGACAGCCAAGGCTACACAGAGAGACCCTGTCTCGGGGGAAAAAAAAAAAGAGAGATGAACGGTATGACTGATTGGAGATAGACAGAGACCAACATTTCAATGACGCAACTCAGATCAGGCTGCTTCCTGCATTTGCTGTCGAAGGAGATCGGTATTGCCCCTAAAAGAGCTCACTGACCCTATACAGGCAGAAGAAGTAAAGAGGTCCATGCCCCCACTCTCTACCAACCTTCTTTCTCATACCCAGGATTAAGAGGTTGATAGAAGGAAGGTAGAGGCTTCAATACCCCAAATTAAATAGTTTAAAAACACACATCAACACACAATGTCATGTTCAGAGTGAGGGAAGTCTCACTAAATGACTTGGATCAGGGGTTGGAGAGATGGCTCAGTGGTTAACAGCACCGGCTGCTCTTCCAGAGGACTCTGGTTCAATTCCCAGCACCCACACAGCAGCTCACAACTGCCTGTAACGCTAGTTCCATGTGATCTGAAACCCTCATACAGACAAACATGCAGGCAAAACACCAGTGCACAAAATACAAATAAATAAATCATTAAAAAAAAAAAAAAAAAAAAATAAGAGCCAGGTGTGGTGGTACACAACTTTAATCTCAGCCCTCGGGAGGCAGAGGCAGGTCGCTGTGAGTTAGAGGCCAGCTTGGTCTACAGCCAAGGCTACACAGAGAAATCCTGTCTCAGGAAAAAAATAAAAAATAAAAAAAAAAAAAGGACTTGGACCGTGAGAACAAGGCATGAGCCACCTTCTACCTGGGACAGACTGTCAAGGAAAACATGTAAGGTGAGCAAGGATGGGCTCAGCCACCCATCATCTGGCTCCCCGTAGGGGCCATCTAGCTGGTGCTCAGGGGAGGGAGAATGAGGGTGACAGGGTCACTGCACTAGCATCTCGAACACAGACAGGACCAGGCAGGAAGTGGACCTAGTGATGGTGAGAATGCTACCATGGCGATGGCCTAAGTGCCCCCAGCCTTAGAACGCGCGAAACTCTCTGTTAGGATACTTCCTTCAAGTGTCCTAACAACCCATTTGACAGATGAGGAAACTGAGGCTCCAAGAGGCAAAGGCATTTGCC
Source organism: Acomys russatus (assembly GCF_903995435.1). NCBI lineage: Eukaryota > Metazoa > Chordata > Mammalia > Rodentia > Muridae > Acomys > Acomys russatus. The sequence goes on from NC_067160.1 coordinate 51,239,589, forward strand.
TGCGGCCACAGCAGGCCCTTTGGGGTATTCACCCAGGTCTGGCTGACTCTAAGCTTTCCTCAGCTGCTCAGATTGCTCTGGTGAGGAAGCACAGAACAGCCAGAGGTGAGACTTCTTTCTCCCTCCTCGGGGTGACGCTGAGCAAGACCAGAGTCACACTCAGTCTTAATCCAGTCTCCATCAGACAGTTGCCACCAGTATTAGCACATGGGGAACGCAGGAAGGAGCAGATGGGGTGGGAGGCAAACCCCCACCTCATCCAGTCACATGAGGCAACCTGACTTCCCACTAGGGGCACAGGAGAAAGGTCACATAACCAGGATGGGTTCTGTGTAGAAGCTTCTATTCCAGCACCTTGGCCACCTGTTCTCTCCCCTAACTTGTCCCTATCCCCACGGCCCTGGACTGGGCCCCCCTCTCCCCGCAAGGCAACGGTTTCTCCTCGACAGGTAGGATGGCTACAGACTCCAGGTTTTGAGGCTCAGTCAGGCTGTTTGACTTACTGGCACCTCAGTTTCCTAATCTGTCAGATGGGAGTGTCAGGGACGCTGGCCTCCTGGGACTAGTTGGGAGAAAACAGGCTCAGGAGTGACAATGAGGAACTTGGGTGGGGCCAGACCCAGCCATCTGCCTCGTCAAGACTGTGAGAACGGTTCCCTCTCCGAGTTGTAGGCACCTAGCCCGGGGCCCCAGATGCTGAAAGGGGCTGGGGGGGTGGGGGGGGGGGGGTGGGCGGGGGGCACCTGGGTTTTCACTGAAACGCCTTCAACAATCAGAGGAGCCAGCGTTGCCTGTGTTCCCCAGGCACCGCATGGGCCTGGCTCAGAGGGTAGAAGCACCCTAGGAACCAAGAGGATGAGCTGGGTGGGGGCTGGGGATCACCTCCAGCTAGAAGGGCCGGTTTGCCTTCCACATGGGTACCACATGGCAACTGGCACATGGCAGGGCTACCCTGAAGGGCTAGTGACAAGGAAACTGACAACCATATTCCTTTCTCCAGACACGTGTGGGGCGGACAGGGTGAGGAGCAGGCTCAGGTTTGGAGGCAGCTAAGAAGTGTCTATGACTGGCTAGGAACCATGACCTGACAAGTGACATCCCTCTAGGTCACTCAGCAGAACCCTCAAGTTCACCCCATAGCCGCAGCTTCTTTGTACTCTGCCTCCGGGCAGTAGCCTTGTATGGAGAACTGGCCCCAAGAGGTGCCTGGCCCCCTCCGAGTGCCCCAGTCCCCTCCCTCTCTCTCTCCCCCTCAATTTGCAGGGGGCCCCTTGCCTCCCCACATTCGAGGCTTGTCCATTTCTGGGGCACCTTTCGTGCCTAGCCTCATTAGGCGAGTTCCTTGGTTTCTCAGGGAGCCTGGCTGATCCTGGAAGGGGTGGGGCCTGGCGGGCAGGGTGACAGGTGGCCAGCAGGCACACTCACCAAGCAGCAGGTTCATGAGCACCTCCTGGCCGGCCAGGGTGCTGCTTCTCACCAGGCAGAGGATGGTGCCGCCAATCCAAGGGATGCCGTGGCCTGTGATGCCAATGAGCTTGACCATGGAGCGGGCACTGGCCCAGGATGCAGCCCGGCCGGCACACACCCCTAGGCGCTTGGACATGCAGATGTCAATGGCCAGCAGGGAGTTGAAGGCAATGCCCTTGAATGAGGGGTTCAGTTGCATGCAGTCTTCCTCCGGCAGCTGCTGCGACTGGCGACGCTCCCGGGCCCCGTCGCCGGAGGGTGGGGGTTGTGTCGAGGGCCCTGAGGCCTTCCTACCTGAGTTTCTGGGCTCCTGGGTCCCCTTGGGGGGCTGGTTCAGGGAGAGGAACTCAGCCCGGTTGAGGACATTGTTGCGGTCCCTGGCACGCGCCCGGCTCTGGGATGCTGGCATGGTGACCTCGCTCACTCTAAGAAGGCCAGTCCCAACCCAGTTCCAAGGGCCTTCTCCCAGAAGACAAGAGCCGCCACCTTCTCTGTAGCAGCTGTTAAATATAGAGAGGATTGCACATGGCTATTTACCTCCGGCTGCCACCCGGCTCCGAGGGGACGTCAGTGCCAGCTGGGCAGCCAATGGAGCCCCACCGGGGCTAGCGCCAAGAGAGCCAACCCAGAGGCGAGAGTCCACAGCTGAAGCCTGGCTGTCTTGGGCCTGGGCTATTTAAATCTGCCAATGGCTGGTCCTTGGGCTCTGAAGAACTCTGGGAAATGTAGTCCACTTTTCTGGACTCAGCGGCTGCCTCCCCTCTGGTCTCTGGCTCTGTGGGAAATGGACCCCAAATTAACGCCTGCTTTTTCCAGCTGCACTCTTTTGATTTTGTGTGTGAAATGGATGCCTTTATTTACAAAACCGAGGATCACCCTCCAGACCATAAGGACTAGCCTACTTGTCTAGCCCCCTACCTCCCCTGAACCCCCCCCTCCAGTGGACCAATGAGGGCTCAGTAGGGGCACCCAGCTGCACTGTTAACCCTTGCGGATCCTTAGTAGCTGGGCCTTCCTCTTCTCTTAGCTGGGCAGTGGGTACCTTGTCCCAGGACTAGATGGAGGAGATTTTGACGTCACTGAGAGCGCCTTATGTTGGGTCTTTGGGGCCAGATCAACCAGCGCCTTAAGTTTCCATGACCGATTGTCACTCTTCCTTATTTAAAACAAAACAGTGTTGAGTTTGCTGTACTGAACTGTGGTGCAATCGAATGGATCTTTGTGGAACTGGCTTTCCATTAGAGAGATGGAGGAGAGAGCTGCCTCTTGGAGGTGGCCCCTGGTACTTGAGCTGTCCAAAGGACATAAGTACTTTATGGGACCTATATATGTCCCATATATAGCCATTGAGCTCCTGGCTATGGCTAGGAGCTGGTCACACTACAGAGTGAAAGCTGACTTGTCCCCAGCCATCAGGAAGATCAAGCCCTCTACATATTAAGCAAATGACACATAAAGGACCCCAACTGTGTGGAAGGCTGCAGGACCAAGCTGAGCCTGGATGGCTCTCGGCTCATAAAGGAAGCGCGCACGTGAGTACCGTGGGGCGCCTGTCCTGTACAAGGATGGAGCACCAGTTGCTGGTGCGTGGAAAAGAAGAGGGGGTACATCCCAGAGGGTAGCCAGAGTGGCCCTGCTGAGCATCTGGGGCTTTAGGGAGGCCTCCCACAGCTCCCTCGCGAGGGTTTGGAACTCTAATGCCCACATGGTAAACCCCATCACGATGGATCAATAAAACATCCCTTGCTGATTGCATCGGACTGGACTCTCATGTCTCACTGGGCTCCGGGAAGTAGGACCTAGCCCCCCAAGTCTTCCACCTGGCCCTAGGCTGATAATGGTAAGATGTTCAATGTGGCTGGCTGAGGAGTGACAAGTGGCCACCCGGGGCTCATCACATTGGGATCATACATTGTGTGCCCCGCTCAGCCCAAGCCACACAGCCTATGCATGGAAGGCCCAGGACCACCCCAGATTCTCCTAAGGACAAGAAGCCAGCTCAGGTTGTGTTGCCTGTGGCCATAGCAGACCAGCCTATAGGCTGGGAGAGTCAGGGACACGGGGTTCAACCTCACACCAGAGGCAAGGCCTCACTCACTTCCCTAAACCTTGGAGTTTCTACCTGTAACACAGACATCACAGTGCCCACCTCTTTAGGGTTGTGGAGAGCTCTAAAATAGAAGTCTGTAAAAATGCTGAGTGATCAATTGTTCTGCTCACACTGCACTCTGGGATGCATCCCTGGGATGCAGAGCAAAGTCCTTTCTTTCTTCAGAAGGTTCCAGCCCATGACTCTGTCCCATCCTTCGCTGTGGTAAAGCCAGTAGTATCTAAGAGCCCTCAGTGCAGAGTCCTTGCAAACCCTAGTTGTATACAGCTGAGCTAGACTAGGCGGGCACAGCCCTGTGCCCTGCCTTCTAGAATGTTTAGTTCAGACCAAGCCTTGAAGTAGGAGAGTGGGACTACAGCACACTTGCCCTCCTGCAGGTGACAACAAGGCAGAGCTCTCTCATCCCGGACTCTAGACAAGTTGTGCTATCTGGGCTGAAGATCGGTCATTAATAGACACGCTATGCTCTTGGTTTTGAATAAGTGAGTTCATTAAGTATAGAGCAAGTGAAAAAAAAAATAGTGAGCCAGGTACGGTGGCACACGCCTGTAATCCCGGTACTCAGGGAGGCAGAGACAGGCAGAGCTCTGTGAATTCGAGGCCAGCCTGGTCTGCAAAGTGAGCCCAGGACAGCCAAGGATACACAGAGAAATGCTTTCTCAAAAAGTCAAAATAAAAAATAAACAGCAAATTGCAGAGAGCGGGGGTTTCGAACGAGGTGTTCCTCAGAGACATACCAAGACATCGGAATAACTTGGGGCCAAGGTGGTGGTACTGCTAAGGAGGCTTAGGTGGCCTTGCTGGAGGCATGTCCCTTGGCTTGGAGAGTTTAAAGACCCAGGCCACTTTGAGTTCACTCTCTTTTTTTTTTTTTTTTTAATAATTTTTAATTTACTTATTTATTGCATATGAGTGCTTTATCTGCAGAAGAGGGTATCAGATCACATTATAGATGGTTGTGAGCCACCATGCGGTTGCTGGGAATTGAACTCAGGACCTTTGGAAGAGCAGGCGGCACTCTTAACCACTGAGCCATCTCTCCAGCCCTGAGTTCACTCTCTTTTTTGTGCTTGTGATTCAAGGTGCAAGCCCTCAGTTCCCTCCTGCTGCCAGACTCTGCCATCGTGGAGTGTGGTCCTGGGGAGCACCAAGCCGGGAGAAACTCCTCCATAAGTGCCTTGGTCATAATGCTTTATCCCAGCAACACAATGAGAAGGAAGATAGATAGACAGACAGACAGACAGACAGACAGACAGACAGACAGATGACAAACATCATTGTATTAGGTGCTGAAAGCATTCAGGAGAAATTAGGCAGTCAGCTGGTGTTTCTGGCAGAGTGGGTTCTGGGTAGAGAAGAGTGACCCCGGGGGTGAGGCTTCCAAGTAAGAGAACAAACAACAACACATAGAGATGACATCATCAAATCAGACATGACAAAAACCGGGTAGGAAAGCTAAGGCAGTCAGCTGGAGTTCCCCACTGAACTTTCTCCGTGGTGACTTTTCTCTCCCACTGTAGGCACCTTTACATCACTGGAAAAATAAATGATAGTAACATCTGTTGGTAATAGTTCACCTCTCAGCAGCTCTTTTTTTTTTTTTTTTTTTTTTTTTTGGTTTTTCGAGACAGGGTTTCTCTGTGTAGCCTCGGCCATCCTGGACTCACTTTGTAGACCAGGCTGGCCTCGAACTCACAGCGATCCGCCTGCTTCTGCCTCCCGAGTGCTGGGATTAAAGGCGTGCGCCACCACGCCCGGCTCAGCCGCTCTTTTTTGTTATTTTGGTTTTTTTTGTTTGTTTGTTTGTTTTGTTTTGGTTTTCTGAGACAGGGTTTCTCTGTGTATGTGGCCTTGGCTGTCCTGGACTCACTTTGTAGACCAGTCTGGCCTCAAACTCACAGAGATCTGCCTGCCTGTGCCTCCCAAGTGCTGGGATTAAAGGCGTGCGCCACCCTGCCTAGCACTGTGTTTCTATTCTTCAGCTGTTTTGCTCTTTATTCCCTTTCCTATTATAGGATCAGTGAGCCACCCATCGCCAGACAAGGGATCTGGAGGAAACTCTGAAGCAACCATACTTCGATCTGAAATGGTGGCAGGGTGCTTCCAAAGCCAGCTTCGGGGACCCAAGGCAACTTGTGAGAATTTACCACTGTAATGTGCATTGCACAGGTGGACCCTATGTCCTGAATTAGAGTGCCTGATGCTCAGACTTCAGTCACTTTACTTCCACCGACTGACACCATTCAACCAACACTCCTGAGAAGCAGCTGCGATGGCTCCACCGTACATGTAGGGAGACTGAGGCTCAGAGAGGTGAATGCCTCCAGTCAGAAACCAAAAAGAAGCAATACCCGGACTCCTAAGCAGTCCCCAGTATGGGGACATTGAAGCCTTTGGGCTCAAATTCTTCAGTCCACAGGGGCTTGGAAATGTTTGAGCGATTCTCTGCCAGGAAAGTCACCTTACTCTCTAGGGTGGGGCCATGACCTGGACTGGCTTCTGCAGGGGCTGAGGAGCCCAGACAGCCAGGACTATTAATACCCAGGGCTCTGTCAGCATTTTAGCCTGGCTGGAGAGGCCAATAAGTTCTGTGGAGGCCGTGGGGTCCAATTTAGCACCTGCCTGTCAGTGATTAAGACAGACTGTGGAGAGCAACGGCCCCAGGTTCAATTCCTGGCTTAGCCACTGTCAGCTGAATGACCACGGCAAAGCATTCTACCCACCCAGGACTCTGAAAAGGCTCACCCAGCACAAGAGGCTATGTTGTCTTTTTCTGTGATCAGGACCTGCTACTCCTGTCTGCTAGGAGATCTCTGGTTAGTTTCAATCCATAAATCCATATGACTACGCCTTATTTACACTCACTTACAGGCCACACAGTCCAACTTCTCCAGAGGCTTGGCATTCCTTCCGTTATTCCCACGATGCTTTTATTGATTTCTTCCTGCGGTTTAGCTGAGGAAGGCACAGATCCTTGAAAGGATGAGCTAGTTTAAAAGACAGTAAAATATCACCAGTAGCTTTTTGTTTTGTTTTGTTTTTCAAGACAGGGTTTCTCTGTGTAGCCTTGGCCATCCTGGACTCACTTTGTAGACCGGGCTGGCCTCGAATTCACAGCGATCCGCCTGCCTCTGCCTCCCGAGTGCTGGGATTAAAGGCATGTGCCACCACGCCCGGCTACCAGTAGCTTTTTGTGAGACAAGGTTTCTCTAAGCAGCCCTGGCTGTCCTGGAACTTGCTCTTGTAGACCAGGCTGGCCTAAGATTCACAGAGATCTGCCTGTTTCTGCCTCCCCCCGAGTGCTGGGATTAAAGGTATGCACCACCACTGCCAGTCAAAAAGGTTAGCCTTTACTGCAATAAACAGTTATTACAGATGACAGTTATAATCCCATCACTTGAAAACTAAAAATTAACCCAGGTGGCATCTTAGAAAAGGATACTTACCTCATTTCCAAGTATTGTACCATTTCATATCAACTAGGGTTTTTGTTTTTGTTTTTTCCCTCCGAGAAAGTGTTTCTCTGTGAAGCCTTGGCTGTCCTGGAACTTGCTCTGTAGAACAGGCTGGCCTCAGATTCACAGAGATCTGCCTGCTTCTGCCTCCCTGAGTGCTGGGATCAAAGGTGTGCGGCACCATGCCCAGCTTACTTTTCTTTCTTTTTTTTTTTTTTTTTTTTTTTTTTTTTTTTGGTTTTTCGAGACAGGGTTTCTCTGTGTAGTCTTGGCCATCCTGGACTCACTTTGTAGACCAGGCTGGCCTCGAACTCACAGCGATCCGCCTGCCTCTGCCTCCCAAGTGCTGGGATTAAAGGCGTGCGCCACCACGCCCGGCTCTTACTTTTCTTTAATAACCCACATTTTGTCATACAGAGGGTCATGCACTACCTGAGAGCCCTTCCATCATTCTTGTTTCTAATTTCCTAGCTACTGTATTCAAAACTGTTGTGGGTTAAACACACGCACTGGTGTGTTCCAGAACAGAATGTAAACAAATAAAAGCCAAACAGGCTGCTGGAGTGGCATCCCTGCAGGGTCTTGTGGACTAGCCTGGGCTGTTGCTATGGCCAGACTCCAGAAAGCACAGACACAGAGCTGACCCAAGACCCTCTTCCTTCTTTAGGGAAAGAAATGTTCAGAACCGTGACCTTACCTCGAGGCCACAGGTCCCAGGGCCAGGGCTAGGACTTAAACTGCTGGCCTCACACATTCTTGGCTGGAGAGATGAGTTTCCGGCTACGTGTGTCCTATAGCATCTGTGTCTTCTGCCTGTGTGGTCTCACATGTCACTTCCTGAGTCCTGCTGTCTGCGTGGATCCACGGGGAATACAAAGAGGAACATACTACAGTCCCATCCCCACAGACAGCCTGGCTCCCCTGAGGCCTCGTCTCCATGGCATGTCCCCAAGTCACTATGGACTGGGGAGCGCTGGGGCAGAAGGTTAGGGATGTCTGTCTGTCCCTGGTACTAAGGTTCTGATCCAGGCCTTGGGTGTTGTATAACAAAGCTTTTCTTGGGAAGAAGCAACTCATAAGTTACCACCCCAGACAGGAAAGCTACGACAGCACCAAGTCCAACCTGATAAAACCATGAGTTTAGCTGGGGTCACTTACAAGAATATACGGGTGAGGGGTTAATACAGGGGCAGAAATAATTCAAAGGCAGCTGGGTCACCAAAGCCCACCCCAGCATGGACTACAGCTCACAAAGCTGGAAACCTGGAGCACACTGCACAGCCTGCAGGCAGTTCCACAAGTTGAAGAGAGTCCTTTCCAGGTGCCTCAGTCGGTCTAAATCTCCTCCAGACAGCTCAGCTGGTCTGGTCTCAGAGGCTTCTTTGCAGCTTTTTTTGTTTGTTTGTTTTGTTTTGTTTTGTTTTTGTTTTTCAAGACAGGGTTTCTCTGTGTAGCCTTGGCCATCCTGGACTCACTTTGTAGACCAGGCTGGCCTCGAACTCACAGCGATCCGCCTGCCTCTGCCTCCCGAGTGCTGGGATTAAAGGCGTGTGCTGGGATTAAAGGCGTGTGCCACCACTCCCGGCCCTTCTTTGTAGCTTTTATTGCTTACTCTGGCAGGGAGGGGCCTAGAGAATCTAGTCTGTTTCAGGGACTTCCTGAAGCTACTTTGAGTTGTTTACCTTCCTGCTTAAGGGGCTTCCCTGCAGGATGGAATGTTTCAATGTTATACAACACAGTCCCTGAGCATATCTCTCTCTCTCTCTCTCTCTCTCTCTCTCTCTCTCTCTCTCTCATAAGCACATTTGCCATAAGTATGCCCTGAAATCTTACATGTATGAATCTGACCAGCCTTATTTCACCTGCCTCAGCCATCGTGGCCTGCACAGACATGCACTCTGACCCAGACAGAACAAGGAGAAAATCAAAGCTCAGAAGCAAAGTCTCCACCCAGGCCACTATGTGGGCCAAACAGTAGGCTTGATTCAAATTTCTCCGTGTCTTCTGACACCCTTCAGCTTTTTTTGCTTGTTTATCGAAATCTATGTCAACTCCTAACACCCTCCCTGTACTTACTTCTTGATGGAGAATCTCCTAGCAAAGTGACAGTCCCTGGGTGCTGCGATTGCTGCCCGTTCACATGAGATAGGCAAGCTCTGACACACAGTAGGCACTTTGGAAACACTCAAGGAAAGACTGAGCCTAGCTCTAAGAAGTTTCAGACCTGGCCATCACAGCCCAAAGGCCAACAGGAGGCTGCTGTCGGGAGTAATGATCGCAGAAGAGAAAGGGAGGATGGGTCAGAAGCTGGAGGGGCGACTGCTCCCTGGCCAGTAGTCCCGTCCCGTCCCGTCCCCCCCCCCAACTCCCAGCACGGCGGGAAGCTGCTTCCGTCACCGCCTCCATCGCTGGCGCGCGCCCGGGATCACTTTCCCGGTTCGCATTTCTAATGCTGCTGCTGGGTTATTTTGGTCGGGAAACCTGATCCTTCGCTCGGTTTATTTTAGCACCTTGGAGAACTCTCAGTGCCGCACCAGATCCAAGGCCGCGCCCAGCCTGTAGTCTTTCCCCAAAGGCTCCGCGCCACGGGCACCGCTTACCCGGGGCTGGGGCCAGATCAGGTCCTCTGGCTTTAGGCTTCGCACACGCAAGGTGGCGGCGAGGAGCCCCGATCCCGGGTCTGGGGAGACCGTGCTCACTTAAGAGGCAGCAGCTGCGAGAAAGCTACAGCTTATTGGACCCAGCGTATTGGGAGCACAAAAAACTGGGCTCACCTCCGCCCAGCCTCTGCCCACCAGCCAGCCCCACACGCGACACATCCCACGCAAACACACACTCTCCCAACACACTCTCCTCCATCACAACCACACCCACAGCTGTACTCACTTACACCCACAGCAACTCACATGGGCGCATGCACACCACACTCTTCCACAGACAGGGACACACACACACACTCACAGCCAGAACAAATGCAGACAACACCTTACACACAGCTGTCCGGGTACGTGGTCTCACATTGACATGCAGGGTCACTCACACCGTACCACCAGGGGCCAACTCACACCATTAAATCACTCACAGAGGCTCAGACACATGGGCACTCCCTCCCACACACACCAGCTTATTCCCCTAAGCCTTGGTGTATGCGCCTTCCACTCCGTTCCTAGTTCAATACTGAACTGCACATCAAGACAACTGACTCGTCCACTTCCTGATTGATGAGATTGATTCTTGCAGCCACTAGGAGCATTATTTATGCTAATTCGTGCCTTCATTCATCATTCCTGGAGTTGTCCCTCATCTTTCTTCTGCCCTGCAGGGATGTAAACACTGTTGTTGATTGTCTGAGGAGGACTGAGTGCCTGGCCAAGGTTTTCAGTGAACAGTGGCCAAAAAATGATGGAGAGGCCTTTGGGGAGGTCCCAAGTCAAACCTGCCCTGGGAGAATGTGCTTTGGAGCATTTGGTCAAGATGGTCTGCACTCACAGGTTCACAGCCAGAATCAGACAGTGGGTTTTATGCACTTGTTGCTGCCTCCCTGCCCTTCCCTATGCCTGGCCACTGGTCCCTCGGTGGAGAGCTGGGGCCAGGAGACTTGGGATCTAGTCACAGGGCATCCTCTGGATGATGCTCTGTGGTCCCAGCCTTCTCTCACCTGGCCAGGTCCAGCCATCTACCTGCAGGGAGTCCACCCAGCCTTGCCAGATCTGCTCCTTTTCCTTCTGATGCTAACCCCTCCTTACCAACTGGCCAGGGATTCTGGCCCCACCCACCTGTCCTTGGTGGCCATTCCAAGCCTCCCCATTGGCTTTCCGTCTGGTTCTAAACAGTTGGGGCAAGAATCCTGCCTCCCAGGGCAACAGAACCTCAGGGCTTCCTAGCTACCTCTCTTCCTCTCTTCAAAAATGCCTTTGTGGGCACACGAGGACCTTGCCTTTGAAGGTAATGAGCTCTCCGCAAGTCTGCTGTGGCCCTAAATGCAGGTTAGGTCACAAAACTTGGTGGTACTATTTGCAGTAGCCACTGAACATGAGGTGCCCCAAACCTTCAGGGACTGCTGGTGAGAGGGCCATTCCATCCAATCACTCAGCCTCTGGGTTCAACTGCCACCTCCCATCCCCAACCCCTGGCACCAGGCACCCATGTTATCTGTGTAAGAGATGGGCTAGCTTAGGGGCCGTTGCCAAGGCTATGAAGATAATGTGTGCAGAAGCCGCCGCTCATAGCCTGCCCAGTAGGGAAGGGAGATGCTGTGCTGGGGCTGTTTTATGGCCCTTTGAGGGGTTGTTTAGGGCCGAGTGGTATTTTTGCCTTTGACTTGTATGGCTTTAGGCTTTTCATTTTATTATTATTATTTTAATGATCTCTCTAGTCCAATGGACCAGGGCTATGCAATCCTGACTTGGGTGTGGCAAAGAGGAGAGGATGGGGCCAGTGTATGGGATGAGAACTGGAACAGAACATGTCTGTAACAGATGTGCCTTCTCTCTCCTCCATAGACAGTGGCATCTTACTCTCTCATGGCCACGTCCTGACCCTTGAGGCTGATCCAGGTCTGTGTCTGACACTCACAAACTTCCCAAGACTGCCATGCAAGTAGAAGGGCTATGTGGGGTGGTGGGAGAACCAGCGAGGCCCAAGAGTGTGTGAACAGGCAGATGAGGAGCTTGGCAGGGGCGGGGTGGTGGTGGTGGTGGTGGTGGTGGTGTTGGTGGTGGTGGTTATAAGTGAGCCTTGTCCATCCACACCCTCTGTTTTTCCTGGCTGCCCCTACAGGAGCTACCTCAGGTGTACCTGGCAACTGTTAACCCTGGGCCAGGGCTCTGCAGGTGAAGAGGAAATCCTTTACAGGGCGGAGGTGGGGCGGTGTGAAGGGGGAGCCAGTGAAAGGGAGCTTGCACTCTGCTGCACAAATTCTTACCTGTGGACAGACCCATGAACTAAGCTAGTCCTTCTGAGTTCAGAGGAACCAGTCTTAGCAGGCAAGAGTGTAGGCCTGGGAGGGTGGTGAGATTGGGGCCGGCACCCAAATGTCACTGTCTCCCCGTTCCCTGGTTTTCTATTGTCACTTCCCATGGTCAAAGTGAGAGCCGAAGATGCTGCTGGTATGACACACAGTGTATTGGTTCTGTAGTGCCCAGTCACTATCGTAAGCTCATGGGCTTACATTCCGTGAAAGTACCATTTCTTCCAGCGGGCTTCAATAAACTACCTCCAGGGGTTTCCCTGTACCCCGGGGCAGTGTAGCCTGTAGCATCTTTTTCCTAGGAAATATAAGGCTCCGTACATGCACCTGGAGCAGCCTGGGACTTGGTGTCCACCTGTGCTTTCATGGAAGCACCATGCCCACTGGGGTCTGATAGGCTCCAGGCATTTGGGGCGATGGAAAACAAGTTGGGCATCCGTAAGTTTAACGGACTTCCTTCTGTATAAATGGAGTAGCATAGTGACTTTTCAGTGACCCGGGGTGTTGCACGCCACAGGGGTTCCCAGAAGAATTTAATGTAATGTGGAATTTGCGGGAGGACACGGGCCTGGAAAGACTACAGACTTCACCTGAGGCCCTCAGAGGGGACCATATGTTGCTGTGGTTTTACATCAGGCAGGACTGGGTATACCAGTTACCTGAGAAGTTAGGTAGGGAAAGGACATCGACCCACTAGCTGGGAACATGGGACAGTGACAATAGTCAGGCTGAGAATGTGGCTGGTGAAAGGCAGGAGCTAAGTTAACCGCCATTTCCTGCTGTGGCAGAGCTAGTGTGAGATGGATCCCTCACAGGGACACCCTCCCAATTTCAGGAACACCCCCTCCAGCAGTTTCCCTCCCTTGTGCTCAGTGGACTCTGGCCCTGGGGCCTACTATGGGCAGCCCTGCAAGAGTTTAAGGGGCTGTGCAGTGGGCGTGGCTTTAGTGTGGCTGGCAGGTTTTTCTTTCTTTCTTTCATTCTTTCTTTTGTTTTTAAGTTTGTTTAATGAGACAGGATTTCTCTGTTTTAGCCCTGACTGTCCTGGAACTCACTCTGTAGACCAGGCTGGCCTCGTACTCAGAGAGATCTGCCTGTCTCTGCCTCCCGAGTGCTGGGATTAAAGGTGTGCGCCACCACTGCCCAGAACTGCAGGTTTTCTGTTGTCACAAACTGTCCTTTACCTAGAAGGTAACTGCAGGGTAGGGGTGGAGCTAAGGCCTGAGGTTACTTAGGTTCCAGCCCTCCCACGGCTGTCTGGGGATATGCTTTTGAACCTCAGCTGAGACCACCAGACTGTCCCAGCAGGGACACCTGCTAGGTTGGTGTGGTAGGCAGGTCTTTTTAACCTTTCCTCTTTGGGGGTCCCCCCCCCCTCTGTGAGATGTACATAAAAAGCCTTCTCACTCTGTGTCTGATGGATGTAAACTTCTCACACAGTTGGGGCCAACTAGCAGACAACCCTCTGACCATCCTGCAAATACAAACCATCTACACTGGGGTGGGGGAAACGCACCAACTTTGTTCACCCTCCAAACCTTCCCAGCCTTAGAGCTTCCCAAACCTTCCACATTTTCCACCCAACCACCAACTCGGCATCCAGGATTCCCAGCGTAGTACCCCAAGCCTCCTGAACTGGAAAGCTGCAGCATCTAAGAAGTCAAAGGTCAATAGGAACACCCCCCCTAACCTCAGGACCCGAGAGTCACAGAACTACACTACCCAGAATTCCTAGGGTTAGTAAAAAAGGAAATGTCGTTTATGCAAGAAGAGGCTCAACTCCCCAGCAGCTGCGGTGGGGGGGGGGGGGGGGGGGAGAGGATAACCAGGGGGGAGGGTACGCTGAGTGGCGGAACGAGGGTGGAGAGCGGGGCTGGGCCGGAGGAGGAGGCGGCGCCCGCTCGCTGGCTGCCGCCTGCGGACCTGCATCCCGCGGGGCGCACAGGCAAGCGGCGGTCCTGCGTGCGCCGGTGCGCGCTGCCGGGCGGCTGCAGACGAACACGGGGGCCAGGCCGGCGCAGGGGCCGAGTTTCTGCAAAGTTTGACCTGGTTGCCTTTCCGATGCTGCAGCAGAGCGAGGCGGCGCGAGGCGCGCCAGGCGGCTGCGGCGCGGTGGCGGGGCAGAGCGGCGACAGCACGCTCACAATGATCATAAAATAAGGAGCGCACGGGGTGGGGGCGAGAGAGCCCCGAGCCTCAGCCCTCCGCCCTCCGCCCCCGGCTATCCCCACAGCAGCCCGGAGCCAGGAGGGGCTTGGGGATCCGGGGCGCCCACGCCACCTCCAGACCCTAGTAGACAGGAGACACTGCCCAGGGAAGGGGGCGCCCCGAGACCGTGCAGGCGGAGAGGTCAGGGGAGTCCGGTGACCCAGGTACCCGGCGCGGCCCTAGGGGCAGGTGAGTTCGCGACGCCCCTTGGGTGGGGACGTGAGTGCCAAAGTTCCCCAGCAGAGGCGCGCGCCCCGGACGCTCCAGGCTCCGCTGCGGCTTGCGGCTGGCGAGGGGGGAAACTGAGGCACGGGACGCGGCAGAGCGGGGGCTTGGGGGGGCACGCGCCCTCTGGGGGTCGAACCACTTCAGCTGGCGAAGGGCAGCACGCCTTTAAGGACGGCCTGGGGATGGAACTGTGTCCCCGAGGGACCTAAAGACCCCAGAGAGAAGGGGCATCCCACTCTAGAGGCGTGGTGCCGAAGCGCAACACCAGAGCTGGGAGGTCCTAGTGACCCACTGCCGAGGCAATCTGACCAACCCCCCACCCCCACCCCACCCCCGGGCTGGATGGGTGTCAGCGGAGATGTCACGGGAGGCGATTATTCGCTGGTGCGCGCAGTCGTGCGGCTGCCACTGACGGGGCGGGCGGAGGGGGGCGCCACCTCCGGGGAGACCGCCCAGAGCTGCGCCGTCAGCTCCGCAGCCCGCGCCCGGCGCACACGCGTCGCCGCGCTCTCGCGTCCCCCCGCAGTAAAGTTCGGCTCAACTTTGACGCCCTGTCCCTTCCACCTCTCTGCAGGTCCTCGGCGGCCGCGGCGGAGCAGGCGGCGGGGGACACCCGAGCGCAGCCCCGGGGCCCCACGCGGCAGTCGGCGGCGACAGTGGCAAAGGAGCGCGCGAGTGGGCGCCGGAGGGGACCCGGCGAGCACCTAACCCGGAGCGCGCCTCTGGAAACCGCGGGTGGGTGCCGGCCACGCAGGACGCCGGACCTCTGCCGCTTGAACGAGAGCTCACACTGCAATTGATTGGGCCCCGCCGGGCGGGTGCGCGTGTCCCGGGGAACGGGTGCGGAAGGCAGAAGGGCAGGAAGTCGGCGTTCTGCAGCGAGGGTGGCGCGACCGCGCGAGGACCTAGCCTTCCTTATTTATGTGCCTGCCAGCGCCCGTCTGCTTCCTCAGAAGACTTCAGGAAGAGTGTCCGAGCTGCCAACCCCAAGCGTGAGGACGCAAGGCTGGATGTCAGAACAACATGCTTATCCATTAAACTCCAAACTTTTCTTTTTTTAAACCCAAAGAATATCGGTGGCTTTTGCCTACTGCTAGAAGAGGGAGCCTAGGGCTCTTGAGATGCAACAGAATCCGTATTTATAACCAGGCCCGGTAGTGCTATGCGAGCTCCCTCCTCTTAATAAGTTCTCTAGCCTGTGGCTCGCGGTTTTTTTTGTTTTTGTTTTTGTTTTTGTTTTTGTTTTTTTTTTTTGAGCTTTGAGATTAGATTGGGCGCTCTACACTGGGTTCTGCAACCTCCATCCTTTCAATGCCCTGTTATTTTTGGGACTGCTGGGCTTCCCTGGAGATTAGAGCGGTCCTGTGTGCCATGGGCTGTATTCAGAGCATCGGAGGCAAAGCCAGAGTCTTCCGGGAAGGGATTACAGTGATTGATGTGAAAGCGTCCATCGACCCCATCCCCACCAGTATCGACGAGTCCTCCAGCGTGGTACTGCGCTACCGGACACCCCACTTCCGGGCTTCAGCCCAGGTGGTCATGCCACCCATCCCCAAGAAGGAAACCTGGGTCGTTGGCTGGATTCAGGCGTGCAGCCATATGGAGTTTTACAACCAGTACGGGGAGCAAGGCATGTGAGTACTGGGGGACAGGCTGGGGGGCCTGCAGGGTAAGCTTGGAGGTTAGGGGAGACTGGAGCAGGGCTTCGGGGACACAGGGAGGGGTTCTAGGCAGAGGTGGAACTGTCTCCCAACTCCTCTCTGGAGTCTTGTTGGTTAGGGTCCTAGCTCAGCTAGACCAGCCCCGCTATTGTCCCTGGTGCCCACAGGGTTCTTCTGTCCTTCCTGACAAGATGCTGAGAAAACAGGAACCTGTGCTTCTCCGGTAGGGCAAGTGTCAAGGCCACCCGGGGTCACCAGAGAAGCCACCACTCTCCACCCTCAGGCTCAGGCCTCAGTGAACTTAGGAGGCAGACAGGAGTGGCAGGAGGCTTCTGAAAAAGTCTCCATACTTCTTTGCACAGGACTTTGTTGTGGGGCCTGCACTTGTGTCCTGGGCGTGGGAGGGAGCTCAGAAGCACAGAAAAGGACAACTTTGCCATCATCAGCGGTGGTGACAGTGTGTGTTTGAGAGGGACTTCAGATACCCAGTTTGCTTGGCAGCATGCTGCTTTGTCTCTCTGTAGAGGTCAAGGGTCAGCATCCAATGGGACGTAGGAGCAGCTAGCGGAGCACGCTGGTTTCCTTGTGGTTTGGTCTAGAATGACATAGATCTATCTCCACTGGGACCATGAAGCCCTTGGGTCTTGTTCCGAGTGTTCTCTGCCCCCCGGCCCCCGTGCTACCTATGTGAAAATCATGCTCACAGGGATGTGGTGAAAGCAGCTGTGAAGACCCAGTGGTTCCTCCCGGGGACAGTCCCTAGCTTGACCCCTGAGATGGCTCCTAGACACCATCTCACAGTCTTTGGTCCGTCCACTCTATGTGGCCTCACTTCTCAGCTTTGCAAGTGGGGAAGAGAGAGGGGCTCTCGGAAAGCTGGAGGTTATGTCTGTCCAGGAGAAACCTGCTTCACTGGGGTTGAGAGCTGCTGTACACAAGTTGACAAATGTGCCTTCTCCATCTACCTACTCCCCCCGTGACAGGGTTTCTCTGTGTAGCCTTGACTGTCCTGGACTCACTTTGTAGACCAGGCTGGCCTCGAACTCACAGCCTGCCTCTGCCTCCCGAGTACTGGGATTAAAGGCCTGCTCCACCACGCCCAGCCCAAGGCCCTTGAACTCTAAAGGAAACAGGAAGGTGGGATAAGACTTAGAACTAGGTTGTCACCCCATGACCTAAAACCACTGGGGCACACGGGGTCACTGGACTCCCAGCAGCCCCAGCTCTCTCTGCCTTTGCGCCCTTCCTCTTTTGAGTTGGCAGAAACCTCAGCTACCCCAGGATATCCCAAGAGGGTTGGTGAGACTCTTAGGTATTCAGGGAAGGCCCCTTCTAGAGCAGCCTTCAGCCAGGTCCCCCGCCCCCAATCCCCACCCCCTTCCTGGCTTTGCAAAGCATCCCTAAGGTTGTTGGGAAACACAGACTTTGCTCAGGGTAAAACTAATGGCTTCAAAAAAAACCAAAAAAACAAAAAAAACTAATGGCTTCCCTGCTGCCTCCTAGCTGCCCCCAGGAGTCCAGAGCCTGGGGCAGCATCCTTTACCTGTTAGCAGATCCTAGGTGAACTTTCATACCTTAGACTCTGCAGTCACTTTCCAGGGTGTGACCCTAGGCAAGTGCCTTAACTATTCTGAGCCTCAGTTGACTCATCTGCAAACTGGGGCCAATTACAATTCCTTCTGTTTAGTTTATTGAGAGAATTACTCAGCCAACCTTTGCCCCTACAGTCAGCAGCACCAGGCCGCCAAGCTTGGATGCAATTTCAGTTTTAAGTCTATCAGACGGAAATAAGCAGCCGGCCCTCTTGGCCAAAGCCACTGAATTAGGAAAGATGCCAGCGACTCCTCATAGTGAGTTTTCTCTCCAGCCTGGGTCCTACACTCTTTTTTTTTTTTTTTTTTTTTTGGTTTTTCGACACAGGGTTTCTCTGTGTAGCCTTGGCTGTCCTGGACCTGCTTTGTAGACCAGGCTGGCCTCGAGCTCACAGCGATCCACCTGCCTCTGCCTCCCGAGTGCTGGGATTAAAGGCGTGCGCCACCACGCCCGGCTTAAGGGTCCTACACTCTTAACTTAAAACTGTAAAACTAGCATCATGCAGAGATGGCCAAGGCCATTTTCTTTGCTCTCTGTGAGTGCCTGGCTCTGCTAATTCTTTTAGGGTACCCTGGCTCTTTTTTTTTTTTTTTTTAATATTTTATTTAATTTTAATTTGTGTGTGTTGGTGTGAGAGTGTAAGATCTTGTAGTTGCAGACAGTTGTGAGCTGCCATGTGGTTGCTGGGAATTGAACCCTGGTCCTTTGTTAGAGTAGGCGGTTCTCTTAACCACTGAGCCATCTCTCCAGCCTGGTACCCTGGCTCTTAAGTCCCAGGTGAGGCAGGGCCAGCTGCAGGGACAGGTGACGGTGCACTGGAGGGAATACAGCAGAGGGAGCCACTGGTCTGTTCACCACTGGTCAGCAAAACACTGTGGAGCTTGTCCCTGTGACCCCACTGCACAAGGCGCTGCACCCGTCCCGTCCCATGAAGTCACAGGGTAGCTTTTACAGGAAGCCTGGACTCCACCCTTCATAGCTCCTGAATGCAAACAGAAACATTTAGATGGAGTTATTAAGAGAACCTTCAGGCTGGGCGTTGGTGGCGCACGCCTTTAATCCCAGCACTCAGGAGGCAGAGGCAAGTGGATATCTGAGTTCGAGGCCAGCCTGGTCTACAAAGCCAGTCTAGGACAGCCAAAGTTACATACACAGAGAAACCCTGTCTTGAAAAACCAAAAGAAAAAAGAGAGAACCTTCTAGGCTGGGCATCATAGCGCATTCCTATAATTCAGCAACTCTACAGGCAGACGTAGGCAGATCTCTCTGATTTGAAGGCCAAGCCTGGTCTACATAGTGAGCTCCAGGCCAGCCAGGGTTTCATCATGAGACCCTGTCACCAAAAAGAAAACAAAATGGCATCTTCCTGTCTGAACTACTGCCTCTGAGTCCTTGAGTTCAAGTGAGGGGGTGCTTGCCCCTCCCTCTGCCTGGGCCCTGCTCAAATGACACTTGTTCGTGGTTGGGGGAGCGGTGGCGTTATAGAGGATACTGGGGTCTACCTCCCCCAAACCTGTAAGAACCACAAACGCCCCCAAACAGGACCCCATGTGCCCTGGGAGGGATGTGAAATTACCTTTAGATTCACCCCAGACTGTGGCATCAGCTGCCCGAGGAGGGGACAGCCAGGTGGCCCAGGCTGGATTAGGACTTGCATTCTTTACAAATGGGCTTATATTAAAAATATTAATTCTGACTGCTTAGCTGAAATCCATAATATCCCCCAGTATAATCCCTGCCTGAAAACTCATCTCTCAGCGATGGGGACATGTTGGATGGCACTCTGGACTTGAAATGATTCGAGATGGAACACTGATTCCCAAAAGACATCACCTCTGTCAGTCATCGCCCAACTGTGCAGGGGAGTGCCGGGAAACGAGAGCATTCTACACGGCACCGGGTCTAACCCGCTGTACTTTCAAAGCCAACCCACCCCACCCCACCCCCGACACTGTTGGAGACACCTGCCTCCTCAGCTGTCCCCCGCAATTCCTCAACTGCCACCCGTCAGCTGGTGTGGAGCCTTGTAAGTGACAAGTTACAGCTTCTTGCCTGTGTGGGAGACACCCGTGCGTGCGTGAGTGTTGTCCCTAGTTTGCCCTTTGGAGCTCTCCGGGAACCTGGCCCAAGGCCAAGGCCAAGGCCAAGGCCAAGGCCAGGAGTGGTGTTGCTCAGGGTGAGGCAACGGGCTGATGTGGAGGGGAGGGGAGGGGAGGGGGAGGTCAGACCTCGCAGTTCCCACCTGTGGAAGGGGCATGCTCTTCTCCCTCGCCCTGTTCGCTTGGCTCTGTGGCCCTGGAACCCTCCCTGCTTTGTCTCCCTCGACACCATGACTACAAAGCCTGGGTATTAGTATTGGATTATTGTACTGTGTGGCCAAGAGCTAAGCCAAGATCCATGCAAAGTGTCATTGCTGTCTTTTCTCTGGGTCCCTTTCCACATCAGGACAGCCTCGGCCCCTGAAGCCTTGTACATTTTCTTGACCCACACATGTGCTGCTGCGGCACCTGCTACAGGGCTTGGAGAGACTTGTGGGGAAATATCGGAACATGGACCGTCTTCCACCCTGCTACCTCTGGGGCGCACACCCCAGGATCCCAGAGGCCCTAAATTTGAGGGTGCGAATGAAGACTATAAACCCAAAAGCCGCTTGCCCAAGCACTTTTGCTCAGCACCTGAGATCCTTGGACATGGCCCCTGGGAAGAACATCCCGCCTGGCCATGTGGCCTCTTCCTGGAGCCCCAGGGCCTGAGGCCTCACAGAACAATTGAAGACTATGCTTCCTGTCTTGGGGCCGGAAGGCGGCTTCCCCCATCCCCTGAGCAATGGCAGAGGCCCAGGGCGGGTGAGCAGGAGAGGGAAGTCCTTGCTTCCGAGCTTCAGGGTGTGTGTGTGGGGGTGGCGGGGAGGGGGTGGCCCAGCCTGAGAGAACTCCCCTTGGACTAGCGGTGACCAAGTAAAGCCTGGATCTACCTTCGGAGAATGGGGAGCAAGTGGCCTGTTCTCGGGAGGCACAGCCGGACAGCCAGCAGCCAGGGGTATTATCAGGGAGTACACATCTGCAGCGGAGCAGGGGTGGTTAGGATGAGGACGCTGCAGAGCCTCCTGTTTTGGGAGCAGCGGGAGTCGGGAGTCAGGCAGCTGCTAGCCAGTGCTCAGGGAACCCAGGGAGTCTGCTTTTAGGGTCTGGCTGACAGAATGCTGGACCCTAGTGCCATAGCTAACCTAATGCACAAAGGACATACATATGAAAAAAGGAGCCAGCACAGGATGCCACTACCATGAAGAGCTTGCCCTAGACTGTGGCAGCAGGCAGGGAGTTCCACAGAACCCAGGCATCTCGCAGTTGGGAGAGAGAATTAAGATCTGTCCACCGCGCAGAGAACCGCTGTTACAAACAACCCCGTTTCCATGGAAACAGTGGTACCGCGTTGACATAATGGTGGAGGGGATGAGCCTAGGGTCCTGCTTGGTGGCAGAGATCTTGCCTTGTGTGTGAGAGGCCTTGGGTTCCACAAAAGCCACCACAACCACTCAAGAATCTGGTAGAGAAGGGTTTTGGTGAAGAGAATGCTAAACACAGGTACACATCCTGTGTGTACATGCAGAAACTTCTGGAAGGATGTTTACTGAAGTGTGGCACCGTGAGTAGCCTCCATGGGAGGAGGGGCAGAGGGGAGATAACTAGGTTTTTACTTTATTATCATTATTG
Source organism: Acomys russatus (assembly GCF_903995435.1). NCBI lineage: Eukaryota > Metazoa > Chordata > Mammalia > Rodentia > Muridae > Acomys > Acomys russatus. The sequence goes on from NC_067160.1 coordinate 51,260,993, forward strand.
TTGTTGTTGAGAGGCAGGGGGGAGATAACTTGGTTTTTACTTTATTATTATCAGTATTACTGTTATTGTTTTGGTTTTTGAGACAGTTTTTTAAAAAAAATATTTATTTATTATATATACAGTGCTCTGCCTGCATGTACAACTGCAGTCCAGAAGGGGGCATCAGATCACATTCTAGATGGTTGTGAGCTACCATGTGGTTGCTGGGAATTGAACTCATGACCTCCGGAAGAGCAGACAGTGCTCTTAACTGCTGAGCCATCTCTCCAGCCCTCGAGACAGTTTTTCCATGTACCTCTGGCTGTCCTGGAACTCTATTTATAGATCAGGCTGGCCTCAAACTCCCATCAATCCGCCAGCCTCTGCCTCCTGAGTGTTGGGATTAACGGCCCATTCCACCATTGCCTGGCAGCTGGCATTTTTAAAAACACACATTTTATTACTAGAAACTAATAAAAATTTAAAAGGAAGAATAGTTTCTCGAATACTCTGCAAGAGGGCAGCGGGCAGTTCCGATCATAGTATAGGCCCTTGAAACAAATTAGGCAGGCACCAGCGAGTCCGTCCTCCTTAGCTTGGGCCAGGGCTGGGGCCTGAGTTTGGACAGGTGGACTGGAGGAAGCCCCAGAAGTGGGCCTGTGGGAAGAGACAGCACACATTCCTTGCTTGAGCCATGGGCAGGTGTTGGGTGCCGTGAAGGCAGGCCCTGGTGATGGGCCATGGGGGACCCAGGCTAAGGGCACCTTAGGGCCTCCAGGGCATCTCTCTCTATAACACTGTATGACTTTTCCGGGGTGAGTGCTCCTTGGCAATTTCACCAGGTTGCTAGTCTGTTCAGCTGGTGACCAGGTGAGCTAAGCCCTAACTTCCCAGGCTGTCTAGGTGAGTGGAGGACCGGGCCTGGCCAGGGCAGCCATAAATTCTGGACCTGTGGGAAGATCCAGCCGGGAGGCTCAGTCTCTTTCTCAGAGGTGTGTCCTTAAAGTGTCGTGTATCATGAGCGGAGGGTGTAGGGTGTGTTGGTGAAGTGACATCATTTAGGCTCAAAGCTAAATTTCATTTTAAACTAACTAAAATAATAAAACCTATTATTATTGTGTGTTGCGTATGGTACACGTGTACATGGTGCACGCCACCACATATGTGCAGAGGTCAGAGTACAATCTTAGGGAGTGGCTTTTGGTAGGTTCTGAATGTTAAACCAAGCCTAGCAGGCTTGAATGACCAATGCCTTTACCCACTGAGCCATCTTGCAGCCCCCAATTTTTATATTAAGGCAAGATGTTTAGTGCATACGGAAACCCTATATAGAGCTAGCTAGATTCATGTCTCTGGTGTGGCCAGCCTGCTCTTGAAGAAGTGTGTCTTGGAAATAATTGTTTTTTTTAATTTTTTTTTTTTTAATTTACTTTTTAAAAGTTTTTTTTTTTTTTTTTTTTTTTTTTTTTTGAGACAATGTCTTACTGTGTAGCCCTGGCTGCCTGGAACTTGCTCTGTAGACCTGGCTGTCCTCTAACTCACAGAGATCCTCCTGCCTCTGCCTCCCTGAGTGCTGAGATTCCAGGGTGTGCCACTGCGCTTGGCTTTAAGGGAATACTTTTTCTTTCTTTCTTTTTTTTTTGGTTTTTTGAGACAGGGTTTCTCTGTGTAGCCTTGGCCATCCTGGACTCACTTTGTAGACCAGGCTGGCCTCAAACTCACAGCGATCCGCCTGCCTCTGCCTCCCGAGTGCTGGGATTAAAGGCGTGTGACACCACGCCTGGCTCGGGAATACTTTTAAAGGTAAATATTAAATGAATAGAAATAGAGAGGGGACCCTCAGACAGGAGCAGGGTGAGGGAGATAGATGCCGCTTGGAGAACTCACCCTGTGGTAGGAGAGACCTTTGTCTCCTGACTGCAGAGCCCAGGACCCCAAGAATAAACAGGAGAGAAATTGGGGTCCAAGTAGGCTGCGTGTGCTGGCTGGCTGTGCTGAGGATAAAGTTCAGGCCCCTACTGACATCTGCTATCTGCTAATCTGTTTACGTGAGAAAAGTCTAGGACCCCTGTCAGGGCCATGAAGGTGGCAAGTTGTATGTGTCCCCAAAGCCTTGAGGGAGTCTGTACAGGGCTCGACCCTGGCTTCCTCTTTTTCTGTTTTGTTTCAAAATTACATTTTGAAACTTATTTTTATTTTTTGGTTTTTCCAGACAGCGTTTCTCCATGTGGCCCTAGCTGTCCTGGACTCATTTTGTAGACCAGGCTGGCCTCGGAACTCACAGCGATCCACCTGCCTCTGCCTCTCCGACTGTTGGGATTACATGTGAGCACCACCACACCCGGCCTGAAGACCTTTCTGAACCCCTTTCACCCTTATAGTCATACATGTTGCTTAGAGCCCCTCTGCGTGAGCACACATGTGTGTTTTGTAAGCATGCACGTGTATATGCATGCACGTCTGCATGCGTGTGTGAATACGCATTTGTACATGTGTTAATTTTATTTTATTTTTTAAAAGATTTATTTATTGTATATGAGTGCTTTATCTGCAGAAAAGGGCATCAGATAACGGTATAGATGGTTGGGAGCCACCATGTGGTTGCTGGGAATTGAACTCAGGACCTCTGGAAGAGCAGGCGGTGCTCTTAACCACTGAGCCATTTTCTCCAGCCCTGTACATGTGTTTATGTGTGTCTGCACATGTATAGGTGTGTTATGTGTAGGCATGTGAGAATTTCCACCCACCACGTGTACATTTGTAGGCGTGTCTGTGTGTGCCTGTGTTTGTCAGTGTGTGTCAGTGCTTTGGTGACAGTGGGTCACCAAAGTGCCTGTTCCACCTACAGCTGGGCAGAGTAATCAGAGACCCAGGCAACCCTGGGTAGTTAGTGCTCCCTCTGGTGAGCTAGCATGCCGCTGAGAGTCAGGGAGCAGGCTACATGCTTATGGGGCCCAGGTCTAGGCCAAGCATTATGATGAGTCCTGGGTATGTGGTAAGGTTCAAGGCAGGTGTGGCTCTGTCCTCTTGGCCTTTGTGGTTCATGGGGGAGGGTGGAGGGGGGACGGGGACAGGACTGCCCACAAACAGTCACATTGTCATTTAATTATGCCGGGGCATATGCCAGGAGATAGTTACAACGTGCTACTGGTACTGAATACTGGCCAAGGGCACCTGGCTTGTGTAAAGGGTCAGGATAGGTCTGCCAGGGGTGGTGGCCAGGGCTTAGCAGCTGGTCCCCCCTAAGCAGAACAGGAGGGGAGGATTCTGGAGTGGGAGGGGCAGGGCCTAGGGGAGGAACTGAGAACTAGGTAGGCAGGCTTATGCACAAGTGAATGCTTGGTCTTCTGGCCTTCAACTGCCGTGGCAGGCATAACAGGGTCAAGGCAATGGGACTAAATGTGTGTATTTTATTTTTAATTTTTTAAATTTTATATGCATTGGTGTTTTGCCTGCATGTGTGTCTGTGTGAAAGTGTCAGATCTTGGAGTTACAGACAGTTGTGAGCTGCCGTATGGGTGCTGGGAATTGAACCCCGGGTCCTTTGGAAGAGCAGTCAGTGCTCTCAACCACTGAGCCAACTCTCCAGCCCTAAATGTGTGTATTTTAAGAACGGGAAGAGGACAGGTTGGGATCTGGGAGACCAGGCTGGGAGGCAGAGTCTCTGCCAGGGGAGCCGCCGTCAGGTGGTCCTGAGTGGCCCAGGGCACAGCTCTGCCCTCCCTTCTTTGGCTCTAAGACAGCTCTTAGTGCACACATGTTGACTTGGTGACCGGGTGGTTCTCGGCAGGATCAGAGATGTCAAGACGCCTGGGGACGCCATCTCAGACATGATGCTGGGGGCTCTGAAAGCACGGTGAGGTCCAGGTTCAAGCCTGGGCTTGTCTTCTTCTATTCTTTTGACATCCCGCACCCCAGAGGGCAAGGACAGAAGTGTGGCAGGTGCCCTGGGAAGCGGGTGGCTTCTTCTAGGCATCTGAGCAGCAGTGGCTTAGAAGGCCACAAGTGTGGCCCACCATTGCTGTCACAGGACAAAGGATTTTTGTTTTTGTTTTTTGGTTTTTTGTTTTTTTTCAAGACACCGTTTCTCTGTGTAGCCTTGGTAGACCAAGCTGGCCTCGAACTCACAGTCATCCGCCTGCCTCTGCCTCCCGAGTGCTGGGATTAAAGGCGTGCGCCGCCACACTGGCCGACAAAGTTCTTAAATTTGGAACAACCCTTGTGTTTGTGTCCTTCATGAGGTCCCAAGTTCCGGATGGTTCTCGTCATGTCCTGTTTGTGAGAGGGTCTCGTCAATCCAAGCTAGCCTAGAGCTTCCCGACCTTGAACTCCTGGCCGTCTTGTCTCCGCCTCCCTGAGTTGCGGGGACTTCAGGCCTCAGTGTCTCATCCTGCACAAGTCACGAAGGCTGAGTGTGTGAGACTGAGTTCTAAGCTCTAAGTGCACCCTACAGAGGTGACCTTGTGGTGACAATCTGAGAGTGGGCCCTGGGCAGTGTCGCACACCTTTGATCCCAAGACTCTGGATACGAAGGCAGGCAGATCTCTGAGTTTGAGGCCAGCCTCAGGTCTGTGGAGTCTGAAGCCATCTTGGTGTATATGAGACCCTGTCTCCCTTAATGTGTGACCTTTGACCTCCAGATCCTCAGTGTTCCGTGGGCTGGGATGACAGGCATGGCTTTACTCCCAGCATGCTGAGGTCCTTTTTTTAAAAAAAGGACTTCCCTGGAAAGACTGAGGTGGTGGTCATGGACGCAGTGAACCGTGGGCTGCTGACGAGACCTGATGGCCTCAGCTTCCATTCCTGGTGGGTCCCTCACCCAGTTCCTGGCCAGTCCCCGGCTCTCCCTGTCTCCCCCAGCTAGAAACCTGCAGGCCCCGCTGATGGTCCACAGCGAGACAGGGCAGTTGGCTCTGCCTTGCATCTGAGTAATGTCTCCCATGAGACTCCGCTGGCTGCCAGCTCATGAAGACTGTCACCTGTCTGTGACTGGGGCCAGGGCTTGGGCGTCCAAGGATGGGGTTACAGAGCAAGGCCACCCTAGTGCTAAGCACTCACCCGTCCCCAGCCCCCACTGCCCAGGCCTGCTGTGATTTGGAAGTTCAGAGTTGTTTGGGGGGGGTGCACGTTTGTTCTCTGACTTCATTTACATATTTTTGGAAGGGTGGGGTGCATATGCCATTACGAGCTTGTGGAGGTCAGAGGGCAATTTACAGAAGTAGCTTCTCTTCTTTTCCCATGTGGGTCTCAGGTCTCAATTCTGCTTTCCGTTGGCGGTGGCAAGTGGCCTCAACCGGTGTGCCATCTGGCTAGCCCCTGTTCCCAAATGCCCTTCCACTGGGCATGATAGGTCATGATAGAGACTGAGGCAGGAGGATCGCCCTCAAGTTTAAGGCCAGCCTGGGATACTAGAGTGACCGGGATAGAATGAGATCTTCTAAACCCCTCCCCACCGCAACCCATACACGGAAAGGAACAAAACTGGTCTCTCTGCCCCCCCACCCCGGCCTAAGGGGGTGTGGTTCAGTGGTTAGAGCACCAAGTAGCTGGGGCCTTGGGTTCCTTTCCCAGAACAGCAAAGCAGACAGACAGGCCACTGAAAAGACCTCCAAGGACAGGACACCTAGCGCAGGGGCCTGAACCCAGTGGAGGGAGACAGAGGCTGAGGTCAGGGCCTGGGGGTAGGGGAGGACTTTCTGGTTTGACTCCTGCGGGGGGCCTCAGCAATCCCTTTCTGCTGTGGACCTGGGCCTGAGGGATTGTCTTTGGCTGGAGAGACAGGTTCACGCTGTAGCTAGAAGTGCCCAGGCCTGTCACCATGGCGCCATTAAGTTAGCTATGAGAGGAACAGAAAACTTAGCAGAGTCTGGGGCTGGGGAGAGGGCTCAGCTTGGAAAAATGCTCCCGCACAGCTGTGAGGGTCAGTGTCTGGATCCCTAGATGCTAGTAAGAGCTCGCTGGGTGTGGTGGCCTGCTGGTAATTCAAAACAAAACAAACAAACAACAACAACAACAAAAGGAAGACAGAAAGAAAGAAAAGAAAAAGAGAAAAGAGAAATCGATGTTAACCCGTAGCCCTCACAGGCGTACGTGCACTATGTACATGTGCCTATGCACATATGCTGCCCCACACAGACATGTGCACACACCAAAGCTCTCACAGACACACCTGCACCTGCACACACACATGTGCTCTGACACACAAACATGTACACACATGTGCTCCCCCACACAGACATGTACACACACCAGAGCTCTCACAGACACACCTGCACCTGCACACACACATGTGCTCTGACACACAAACATGTACACACATGTGCTCCCCCACACAGACATGTACACACACCAGAGCTCTCACAGACACACCTGCACCTGCCCACACACATGTGCTCTGACACACAAACATGTACACACATGTGCTCCCCCACACAGACATGTACACACACCAGAGCTCTCACAGACACACCTGCACCTGCACACACACATGTGCTCTGACACACAAACATGTACACACATGTGCTCCCCCACACAGACATGTACACACACCACCCAAACACTAAAAAAAAAAAAAAAAATTAAAAATCCTGTTTTTGAGCCCGGCATGGTGTCACACGCCTTTAATCCCAACACTCGGGAGGCAGAGGCAGGCGGATCACTGTTGAGTTTGAGGCCAGCCTGGCCTACACAGTGAATCCAGGACAGCCAAGGCTACACAGAGAAACCCTGTCTTGAAGAAAACCAAAACAAACAAAAATCCTGTTTCTGCCCATTCTCCTGTGGCTCCAATTTTGCTGCCGTTCCAGAGCAGCAGCATGATTGGGGCACACAGTTCGGCGGCTTGGCTGCACCCATGAGCACTGTCTCTGGAACTCTCTGTCATTGCTAACTGAAACTCTGCCCCATTAATCACCGCCCTCATTTCCTGCCCTTGGCAGCCCTGGCTCCGCTTTCTGTTTCAGAACTGAGGTGCTCCGGGCACCACACGTAAGTGCTGTCCTGCGGTGATTCTCTTTCGTGGTGGCTGCTTTCAGTCAGGGTAATGTCTGCGCTCTAATGCGCGCCCGAATGCCCTTTCCTTCCCAGGCCGTTCCACTGTGTGTAGGAACTGTGCTTTCTGTGTCCATTCAGGCGCGCGCGGATGCCCAGCAGCACCCTCCCTTCGGCTCTAATAAGTTATTCACGCCACACAGAAAAGCACCTTTGCTGTTATTTTTGAAAGAAGCCTCACGTAGCCCAGGTTAGCCTTGAACATGCGCTATAGCTGAAGGATGACTTTGTTTTTTATTTAATTAATTTATTTATTTATTGCATATGAGTGCTTTATCTGCAGAAGAGGGCATCAGATCACATTATAGATGGTTGTGAGCCACTATGTGGTTGCTGGGAATTGAACTCAGGACCTCTGGAAGAGCAGGCGGTGCTCTTAACCACTGAGCCATCTCTCCAGCCCCTGAAGGATGACTTTGAATTCCTTATCTTCCTTCATCCGTCTTCCCAGGGCTGTGATGACAGGCAGGTGCCTGGCTGGGAATGTCCTTTTAAAAAGGAGTAGGCTCCTGGCTACTAGTGGGCTGAGGAGCTGTGCAGGGAAAGGATTTGGGGCAGCGGATGTGATCCTTAGTGCTGTGTTAGCAAGCCTGGCTAGAAAGTGGGTGGGTCAAGTGGGGCTCATGGGCCTCTCCTTAGCCCCATCTGAGCAGGTGTTGCCTCACTCCAACCAGGGTACTTCTGGGTGGTAGTCCCTGGATCTGTCGTCTGAGGGAACCTTGAAGTCCAGAGTTTTCCAGTAGCCACCGTGTGCGGGGGTGCTTGGGAACTCTAGGATGCCTGTGTCCCCTCGGTAACCTTGCCAGGCTGGTGGATCCTCTCTGCCCTCAGTTTCTGCACCAACCCTGGCAGCCTCTGCTGCAGGCCCTTGCTTTGTACCTGTGAGTTCCTGGGGGAGCAGCTGCCATCCCCTGAGGACAAGTGCCATAGGTCTGAGGTCCCAGGCTGGGGAGGGAGGGAGGTAAAGTGTTTCAGGCTCAGCACATGGGAGAAGGGACAGACCAGTCCCCAGGGGCACACAAAGCCTCCAGGCCTGGTGGCTGCAGCAGACCCTTTGCCTGAGTCTGGAGGTAAACAGCAAGGGAGCCTGGGAGAGAGTGGGCCTCTTAGAAGGGGCGTGGTCAGCTTGCTTTGGTTCAGTGGCAGCCACATGGAAGCCAGTGTTCCAGGCTGGCAGAGTGGAAAGAGGCTGGTAGCAAGAGAGCAGGGACACTGCAGCCCTTGCCTGCTCTTTGGTTCCTGCTGTGGAGATGACACGGGAGGAGGAGAGGTGTGGGCTGGGAGGGCTAGCCCACTGAAGCCTAGAGAGGCCAGGCATTTGCCTAAGGCCAGCCAGTGGAGGGGCCAGGAGTCACTCTCAGATCAGCCAGACTCTATAGCCATTGGACTCTGGAGCCTCCTACTGGTCCTCACAGGAGGAGGAACAACTCATATCCCAAGAAGGGCAGATGTGGCAGGAGGATCTACTGAGCTGCACTCCCACCCCAGACTGTCCTCAAGTGCTATGTGTGTCCAGGAGAGCCGCTAGCCTCTAAGGAGTCAAGGTCGCCACCCTGGCTAAATCATAGAACTGTGTGGCTTTGTGTGACTATCCCACTGGTGTCTGTGAAGACCCAGCACTGCCAGGGTTTGTTATTGCTGTAGACTAAGTGACAAGTCCCTGTCAGGAGACAGACAGAGCTTCTACAAGTCCCAATTGGCATCTAATAATTTAACAACCTTGGCTCTCAAGGTGCTGGCCTTCAGGAGTGGTCTGGCCTGGGATGGTTTGGAGAGAGTAGTCTAGGTCTTTAAAAATTATATAGCAGGGCATGGTGGCACACGCCTGTAATCCCAGCACTAGGAGGCAGAGCCTGGTGGATCACTGTGAGTTCGAGGCCAGCCTGGTCTACAAAGCAAGTCCAGAACAGTCTAGGCTATACAGAGAAACCCTGTCTCAACAAAACAAAACAAAACAACAACAACAAAAAAACCCTATTATATACACATATTTCTAAATGTATGTATTTTATGTATATGGGTGTTTTGTCTGCATATGCATATGCAAACCAGGAGAGGAAATTGGGTCCCACGGGACTGCAGTTATAGATGCTTGTGAGTCACCTTGTGGTTTCTGGGAATTGAACTCAGGACCTCTGGAAGAGCAGCCAGTGCTCTTAACCACTGAGCCATCTCTCTAGCCCTCCAAAATACTCTTTTTTTTTTTTTTTTTTTTTTTTTTTTGAGACAGGGTTTCTCCATGTTATCTTGGCTGTCCTGGAGTTGCTTTATAGACCAGGCTGGCCTCAAACTCTCAGCAATCTGCCTGCCTCTGACTCCTGAGTGCTAGAATTAAGGGTGTCCTCCACCAAGCCCAGCTCTCCCCAAAATACTTTTTTTTTCCTAGACAGAGTTTCTCTGTGTAGCCTTGCCTGTCCTGGACTCACTTTGTAGACCAGAATGGCCTCAAACTCACAGCGATCTGCCTACCTCTGCCGTCTGAGTGCTGTGATTAAAGGTGTGTGTGTGTGTGTGTGTGTGTGTGTGTGTGTGTGTGTGTGTGTGTGTGTGTGTGTGTGTGTGTGTGTGTGTGTACACGTACGTACGTACATGAGTGCAGGTGCCCATATAAGCCAGAAGGGGGCACCAGATCTCCTGGAGTTGGAGTTACATGTTGTTGTGAGCTGCTGATGTGGGAACTGAACTTGGGTCCTCTCTAAGAGGAGTGTGTGAACTACTGAGCCATCCTCTCTCCAGCCCAACAGTTGAGATATTGAAGCAGGCTGTGGTGTTATCTAGTTGCTGGGCATCCTGTTTCTTTTCTTTTTCTTTTTAAATATATTTTATTGATTTATTCATATTACATCTCAATTGTTAATCCATCTCTTCTATCCTCCCATCTCTCCCTCTTGTTTATTTTCTGATCTGCCCCACGTAAGCTCCCTGAGCAAAGGGGGTGGGTCTGCTGAGAACCTTCTGTCCCCAGGGTCCAGGACAGGGACCCGATGGGCCATGAGAGCAATGTAGAAAAGCCTTACTGAGTGACTGAGCGGGTAACCCTGGCCTTCTCTGCCCCCCAGGTCTAGCTGGGAGCTCCCAGATCTCCAGGAGGGAAAAATTGAGGCCATCAGCGACTCGGACGGGGTGAACTACCCCTGGTATGGCAACACCACGGAGACCTGCACAATTGTGGGGCCCACCAAGAGAGACTCCAAGTTCATCATCAGCATGAACGATAACTTTTACCCCAGCGTCACGTGGGCTGTGCCCGTCAGCGAGAGCAACGTGGCCAAACTGACCAATATCTACCGGGACCAGAGCTTCACCACGTGGCTGGTGGCCACCAACACCTCAACCAACGACATGATCATCCTGCAGACCCTGCACTGGCGTATGCAACTCAGCATTGAAGTGAACCCCAACCGGCCCCTGGGCCAGCGCGCCAGGCTGCGGGAGCCCATCGCCCAGGACCAGCCGAAAATCCTAAGCAAGAATGAACCTATCCCGCCCAGTGCCCTGGTCAAGCCCAACGCCAACGATGCTCAGGTTCTTATGTGGAGGCCGAAGTACGGGCAACCGCTGGTGGTGATCCCGCCCAAGCATCGGTAACAGCCAGGCCGCTGCCAGGTGAGACTCACGGAAGAATATTACTGCTCAGAAGGAAACCCAGATGCCCTCTCCGGTCATTCAGAAAAATACAACCAATCTACCTTCTTCAGGGGCGGATCTCTCACTGTGCTAATACCCGCTGGCCTCCAGGCTCTTCCCGTCGGCTTCCCTGCAGGGAGGGGGCGGGGCAGTAGGACAAACAGGCGCCCACCCCCACCCCAGGTCTCCTCCCCTCCCCTCACAATCTCAGTTGTTCTCTGAAACACTGCTCTCCCCCACCTCTCCCTCTCCTCTCCTCTCCTCTCCTCTCCTCTCCTCTCCTCTCCCCTCCCCTCTCCTCCTCCTCCTCCTCCTCCTCCTCCTCCTTCTTCTTCTCTCTCTCTCTCTCTCTCTCTCTCTCTCTCTCTCTCTCTCTCTCTCTCTCTCTGTCCTCTGCCATGCGGCCTTATGTAGACTTCGCTTTGCCAAACTTTTGCCTTAAGCTGAATTTACAGGAGAGAAGGAACCGGAAAGGTCACGGATCTCTGCTCTACAGCCCTCGCCCTCTTCTGCCAGAATTGGAGAGAGAGAGCGCAGCGGGCCAGGAGGGAGGCCCACCCGAGCCCCTCTTCCTGGGTGTCGGGGTGAAGGGGCAAGAATGCGAACTCAGGTCTAAAACCAGCTGTTTAATTCTGTTTTTTTTGGGGGGGGGGCAGAATCAAAACCACAGACTCTGCCTGCCTAGAGAGGCCCTACCCCACCCCAGTTAGAACCCCTCCCCAGTACCCGACAGGGGCACGAGCTGGGCATAGCTCCTTGACCCCCTCCTCTCTCCTCAGTTGCCTGCCTTAACTTGCCTGGTGGAGGTATTCTGGGAAAAGGAAGGAGGAGGTCCCAAAGTGTTGGTTCAGGGCTCGGGAACTTTCACCTTTGCTGTCTCCTGAACCCCACCCACTCCCTACACTTTTTCTTTTCCATCTATCTACCTTGGTCCCAAATGCTCGGCGAGGTCGGGCGGGGGGGGGGGGCATTGCCACTGAGTCGGGACAGTCTCGGCTGCCCTAAGGTAAAGAAGGTGTGCCCTTCCCTCCTGGCCAGCGTTGTCACACTTGAAAATGGGGCTCCAGCACCCCAAGGATGCCCATCCGCTAGCACACTGTATAGAAGCCGCCACAGGGCTTCTGGATCATTCTCAGGGCACGTGGCTCCCAGACTGTCTGGGGTGGGCTGTAGACAGGCTCCGAGCACCAGTTGGAGGGTGCTTGGGCCCCTTTCCTTCCCATCATAGGTGCTCCTGGGGGTGGGGAGATCTGGGGAGGGAGCAGTCAGCTGACTACTCACGGTTCCTTGTCTGAAGGCAGAAGCCCAGGCCCAGGGCTGGCAGAGCCATGCTTTGGGAGGTGTCCGGCCATTGTGAAACTGGCTTGACACGTGGTGGCCAGTCTTGGGGGGGGGGGGTGTCTACCTTCTGAAGCCATAGAGCTTGGCCTTGAGTGATGCCAAGGTTTCTAGAAACGTCTGCTTTGAGCTGCTTGAGGGACACTCCTTTAAGCATTGCCAGCAGCGTACTGTACCACTGGATTCCAACCAATAATAAGCACAGAAAACCGTTATCACAAGAAAAATGATGTTTTTGCTGCTGCTGAGCCACTTGTGGGGGAGCCTTGGTGACGGCATGGAAGGGCACAGCTAGATTCCCAGCTCTGTTCCTACAGCTGTGATGCGTTTCCTACAGGGGTGCTTAATGTCCGGCCATTCTCATTCTCAGGCCACTAGAGCTGGTGTGTGTGTGTGTGTGTGTGTGTGTGTGTGTGTGTGTGTGTGTGCGCGCGCAGTCACCCGGAGTACAATGAGCTGAGCGTGCCAATGGCACGGTGAGTGCTGGGGAGCCACTTGTCAGGGGCTGGGCCACCCTGGAGTCTTCTCTTTCCATCTGTGGAGGCTGTCGCCTTAGCTGGGAGAGCCATGGGGCCCCAGCCTCGCACTAGGTCAGGGCTAGAGACTTCCTTACCCTGAAGAAGAGAGCAGCCCGGTGAGGGTTGGGAGGCCGGTCCTTGTCCTGGCTGTGCGGCCTCTAAGGAGTTTCTTCCTGGAGGTGGGGCTGGGAAGCAAGGGTGGCCTGAATTGCTCTGGATATGAGACCCCCCCACACTCACATTTCTTAAGCTCTCCCACACTGCACACCTGGCTTCGCCCACCTGGCTTCCTTGCCTCCTCATCCCCTCTACCCTCCTGCCTGGCAGGGCTGGGGAGATCCCAGAGAGGCTGTGTGGGTCTAGCTTAGAGCACCCAGCTTCTCTTGGGCTGGTCCCCTCAGCCCATTGCCTCATGTTGTCGACAGACCCCAGGCTGTACTGCTGCCCCTCGTGCCCACGCTGAAGCAGGCGTGGACACTCGCTCTTCCAGCAATAAGCACCAACCGTCCTTGGTCACGGAGAATACTGTAACCACAAACCCACGCGTGCACTTACCAGCAGGCACGAGACTCCTGAAGACAATGTCAAATAACCCCCCTTTTTTTTTTTTTTAAAGAAAAGTTTAAAATAAAAGATATAAAGAGAAATAAAATTAATTTTAAAGCACCTTGGCTCTGGCTGTGGTTATGTGGGGTTGCAGGCTCACTGTTGGCTGGCCAGGGTGAGTGCATTTGGGAAGATGCTGTGTAGCTGTGGTTCCTGAAGACAAGGACTCTGGCCTGTCAGTCTGTCCATCCACTGGCTCTTTCTCATGATCCTGTCTCCATCGGGACTGGCTCTGGAATTGCAGAGATCCTGGTCAGCGTCCCAGGAAAAAAAAGACGTAGGGACGTGTGTGTGTGTGTGTGTGTGTGTGTGTGTGTGTGTGTGTGTGTGTGTGTGTGTGTGTAGAACAGAGATCAGTGTCTGTTGGCCTCTATTCTTTGAGATGGAGTCTCCCTTTTTTATTTTTATTTTTTGCTTTTCCGAGACAGGGTTTCTCTGTGTAGCCTTGACTATCCTGGACTCACTTTGTGGACCAGGCTAGCCTCGAACTCACAGCGATCCACCTGCCTCTGCCTTGCAAGTACTGGCATTAAAGGCATGCACCACCACCACCGCCCAGCGAGATGGAGTCCCTTGTAGGTCACAGCTGGGGTCAGAGGCGTACACCATCGTGCCTGGTATTACCTGGGTTCTGGGAATCCATTTCTAGTCCTCTGTGTGCAGCGAGCACTCTGCTGACTAGCACCAGATGTTTTCTTTCTTTTTGATAGTGGGTATCACTGTATATCCCTAGTAATAGCTTCTAGTAAACCAGGCTGGTCTCAAACTCAGAGATCCTCCTGCCTCTGCCTGTCCCCATGCCTGACCCTCCAACTTTTTGTTTTGTGTTTAGAACAAGCAGAACTGTATATCAAGAGTGACAGGCGTTTAGATCAGGTCCTTATGGGAGTCACCCGGGGACCTATAAATCTCCCTATGCAAAAACCAGGCACATGGCACCGCACCTGTCCCTCAGATAGCTCATGAGGAGCCCAGGTGGGTCTCGTATACCAAGAAAAAGCTGACCCATTGGAGCATTCATGGAAAATTGGGGGACCCAAGGTTCCTGGAGTGACTCTGTTCTAATGGTGGCCCAAGGTCATTTGTGTGATTGTGGATGAAACCCAGACGTTGTGGAAAGGGGGTCTTGGGCACTGCCCACTGGCCCAGTCGATGAGTGAACCAGGCTGATTCTAGCGTGACCTCCGCATGATGGTCTATGGGGTTTCTCATCTTTTTTTAATGGTTAATTTTATTTTTATGTACATTGTTATGAGGGTGTCAGATCCCTTGGAATTGGAATTACAGACAGCTGCCATGTGGGTGCTGGGAATTCAACCCAGGACCTTTGGAAGAGCAGTTAGTGCTCTTAACAACTGAGCCATCTGTCCAGCCCAGGGTCACATGTGGAGAGCTGAGAACTGGCCTCATGTCTTAGAAGAGGTGAAACCAGGGTTTGACTCCTGGCCTGAGCCAGCCTCTGACACTGTGCTTGCTCAGCCAGAGCAGATGACTGGCTATATATTTGGTGCCAAATACTGTTGGTTATTATTAAGAAAGCCCTTAGTTTGCAGCATGCCCTCTATCCAGGCTCCTCAGGCAGAAAATGCCCCCTCCCGCCTTATTTCCCAGAAGTCTGTGCATTTAAACCCACTTTGAACAAAGGCTTCACCTTCTGGCCGTAGGCTCCCTCAGAGTGGGTGTGGCCTCTCTGGTGCTGGAAGGACAGGAAGCCCCCATTCACCCATCCCTGCGTTAGGCATGGCTTTTTTACATCTCAGCACCAACAGTACTGTTTCTTCCGCTTAAGGTTGAGACATCAATACAGGAAGTTGCATCAGAGCTTTCTCCTGCACGCCCCACCCAGATGGCTCATGGGTGGCACCTGTGTCAGTTTGGTTTTTGGTTGTGGAATCGGCTCCTGAGCATTGTGTAGAAGCGTGCGCGCACGCGCGCGCGTGCGTGTGTGTACACTCTTGCACTTACACAGGCCAGAACCCAGGAGCTCATCTTTGCTGTAGCATACAGCAGCATGACGGTAGGCTATGGCAGCCTGAGTTTGGGGAGTGGAATGTGCAGGGGTCAAGTGGCTTCCAAGTGGCATTAGATGGCTCAGTGAGAGCCCTCTGCCTGCTTTAGCTGATGGCGAGTTAAATTCAGATGTTCAGTCTAGCCAGGGATAGAGCAGGTTCACACAAGCAGGGGCAGGGTCCCCCGCCAGGGCCCCGGGCTTGGAGACAACCGTCTGGAGTGGGCAAGGCCACTGGCCAGAATGTTTCCGGGAAGCAGGTGCTCAGTGGCCCTCTGCCTGTCTGCTGCTGTGACAGCTGTCCCTCTGTGGAGCCTCTGCCTTGGCACTATCCCAGCAGAGCCAGAAACTCACTGTAGGATCAGCCTTGAGGCCGTGGAGGAAATGCACACAGCTGCGTCCCCGTGGGATGACCGTTGCTGGAGGCTGCAATGGCTGTGGGGCGCTGAGGTTTGCAGACATTTCTAGAAGCTGGAGCGTGTTTTTTGTTTTTTGTTTTTTCCTTCCCTGTGGCTTTGTGTCTCCTGGCCATCCTCAGTCCTCCACAAACACTGGCTCCCATCTGGTTAGGGATCCAGGCACTTGAGGTGGCAACAGGCCACAGCACACACTCCCCCCCCAAATTGCCTATCGAAGGACTGTGGAGAGACAGTTGGCAATGTGCTTGCCATGAAGGAATAAACAAACAAAAGTCAGGGTGGATTGCTCCTGAGAAACCACACCTGAGGTTGATTACTTACTGGCTTTCAGGTGCATTTACCCACATACCCAAGCACGCACGCACGCACGCACGCACGCACGCACGCACGCACGCACGCACGCACGCACGCACGCACGCACGCACGCACGCACACAGAATCTACTAAGCAGCCACAGAGAAGCCCCACATCCCACAGCCGTGCATGGCTTCGGTTTCCTTTCCTGCCTGTGTATCACAAGCAGTGTTGTCCTCTTTCTCAGAGGCGGAAACTCGCCCTGGGAAGTGACTTGAGGCCTGCTGAAGGTCACTAGGCCAGGAAGCTTCGGAAGACCTTTGACCTGCCCCTTGGCTTGCGTGCTGCAGCCCTGCCTCTCGCTCTGAGCCTTTCGCTCAGTGTGCTATGGAAGGCTGGGTGTGATGCTCACTGCCGGGCTCAGCAGCCCCTTTGGTACTGGAAACTTTTGTCCCTTGAGACGGACTCTCACACTATACTGTAGATTGGCCCGGGACTCGGTTTGCGTTACAGACTCGCCTTGAGTTTTACAAGTGATCCTCCTGCCTCAGTCCTGAGTGCTGAGATTAGGTGTGTGCCCCTGTGTGCAGATTTGTGCGCGCATGAACACTGCTTCTGGGCTGTGTCCAGCGGAACTTCTGACCACTCTCGGGTCCTGCCAAGAGCCAGGCCCGTTTGCTGTCCCAGACGTGATGACCGGAAACGCAGAGACAGGATTATCTCCACCTTGGTCCTGGCTTTGGTTTGTATTTTATCAAGTGACATTTTAAACCAGATTGGTGAAGGGTGGCTCTGGGGCGGCGGGGGTGGGGGTGGGGGTGAGCAGCTAGATGCCCGAGGCTATTCATGGCGGCCACCTGTCTTCTTGCTGAGTGAGGTCTGGTGGGGCTGAACTTCCTAGTCTAGTCTCCTCAGGCAGGAGATGCGCACACCTGGTTCACCTTCCCCACCATGCTAGGGAGGCCAGGCCAGGCTTCATGACAAACAGGGCTCTTGTTCAGAGGCCCTGTCCTGAAAGCCAAGTTATCTAGAGACCAGACAGGCTGTGCTCAGCTGAGATGAGGCTATTTTTGTGTACAGACAGGCAGGAAGCTTAAGAGGAGGGAAAAGCATCTTGCTGGGAGCCATGGTGACCTGGACCTCACTGTAGCTCTGAGGTCTTTTGTTGATATCTTTGGGGCAGGTGTTTACAGCTATAAACTCGGATGACCCTGATTCTTTTCAACTAAATGTGGCGCAGCATCAAGATGTGCCAAGGGAGGTGGAGACGCCGCAGACCATGGCGGAGTGCACCCTGTGGACGGTAGGACCCTGGCCCTAATCTGCTTGTTCAAGCTGATAAAGCAAAAACAACAAAACAAACAAAAAAAATGGTTCCTCGAGGCCTTGGTGTGTCTGAGCATTGAGGAGCTCTGTGGTGAGGCGGGGGTTATCAGCCTGGTGGCAGGGTGCCTGTGCCCAGCAGCCACTTTTCACTGCAGCCCATCAGACCAAGTGGTTAACCAGGACTTTGGATGTCGTTAAGTATGAGACAGAGGGATTTCCTGCCACAACCTGACACTTCCTGTGAAGGTGAGGCGGGCAGTCCTCTGGCTTCTGTAGCTACTGCTCCTCCAGAGTCCTTGCCCTCGGACTGTGAAGCAGGGAGCGTGATCCCCACGCCCCACAGGAGCTGTGGCTGTGAGACGGGTGGACAAGATGGTCTCAAAGGCCAGGGAACCCAGAAATGCTCAGTCCTGCCTGTGAGCCACCTTACCATCCATGGAGGGAGCTCGTTTCCAACGAGGAGGCATATCCCCCTGTTAGTTAGACAGACACCCTCAAGTCCTGTCTGGAAGGTCCAGAAAACTGGCCGCTTCCACACCTTTGGGAACCACCCCAGGAGCACTGGGCATCACTCTGGCTGCATGGGGTCAGGTAGAAGGGTAGACTCGGGTCACTGGCTCACCTGGAGTGGCATACCTGGCCTTATCATCTGGAATCACGCTGATCTTGTTAGAGTCGCTTAGAATAGCAGGGAGGCCCTCTTGTTTTTTTTTCAAAAGCAGCTTCTTGGAGCTGGAGAGAGGGCACAGTGGTTAAGAGCACCGGCTGCCCTTCCAGAGGTCTTGAGTTCAATTCCCAGCAACCACATGGTGGCTTACAGCCATCTATCATGAGATCTGGTGCCCTCTTCTGGTGTGCAGGTGTACACGCAGGCAGAGCACTGTATATGTAATCAATAAATCTTTATAAAGAAAAAAAAAAGCAGCTTCTCAGAGGCTGAGGAGGAGGCACATGCTTAATCACGTATAATCACGTAGCCGTGCCCAGAAGCGAATCTCCTAGGGGATTCTGTAGCCATGACATCGGTGATCACTGTTAACCATCACTGGGAACACATGGAGTGTCCATGCATGTGTCCACTGTTCTGAGAGAGGACCATGTTGGGTGACTCAACAACCACCTGTAACTCCAGGGGATCCAACGCCATCTTCTGGCATCTGTGGGAACTGCACTCTTGTCTGTACACACACACACGCACGCACGCACGTGCGCGCACCCCTCCCTGTACCCTTCTCTGCCACCACCGCACCCCCTCAGTCCCCACAACCCCCCAGCTCCCCATGTCCTTGGCCCTGTTACTAGCATGGGCCTGTCTTTTCTAGATTTTTATGTGAATGGAACTAAACAGCACACTTTTTTTCTTCTTTAAGTCATTATGTGAAGTCCCTGTTGACATGATTATATATGGCCTTCCTTCACTGTTACACAACCGGGCCACCATTACCATATTCGGACAGTTTTTTAGATTAAAAAATTTAAATTTGTGTTTTTTGCATGTATGTCTGAGCACTACGTGTGTTCCTAGTACCCACGGAGGTCGGAAAAAGGCTCACTGAGAACTAGTCACAACCATTCAGATGGTTGGGAGTCACCACATGGCACTACTGGGAATGAGCATGCCCTCCAGCCTGCCTCCAACCGCTGTGGTCACTGGCCACCTGAAAAGCCCTGCCACAGCAACAGCCATGAAAGTCCTCCTGAATGGCCGTGGTTACTGTTTGCCGAGTGTGCAGTGCCCTTCTGGATGGGAGTTTAGCCGGGTGTGGTGGCACACATTTTTAATCCCAGCACTTGGGAGGCAGAGGCAGGTGGTTGTCTATGAGTTCAAGGCTACCCTGGTCTACAAAGCGAGTCTAGGACAGCCAAGGCTACACAGAGAAACCCTGTCTCGAACCCCCCCCCCAAAAGAGAGGAGAGAGGAGAGAGGAGAGAGGAGAGAGGAGAGAGGAGAGAGGAGAGAGGAGAGAGGAGAGAGAGAGAGAGAGAGAGAGAGAGAGAGAGAGATGGGAATTTAGTACTATGCTGTCTCACAGGGCACGGTGGCACATGCCTATAATCCCAGCACTGGGGAGGCAGAGGCAGGTAAACTGCTATAAGTTTGAGGCAGATTGTCTTGAAAACAAAACAAAACAAACCCCTAAACTTTCTCTGGGCACCTACTTAAAAAAAATGTGACCAGCCGGGTATGGTGACACACGCCTTTAATCCCAGCACTTGAGAGGCAGAGGCAGATGGATCGCTGTGAGTTTGAGGCCAGCCTGGTTTACAATGTGAGTCCAGGACAGCCAAGGCTACACAGAGAAACCCTGTCTCAAAAAACCAAAGAAAGAAAAAAAAAATTGACTACATGAGTGGGTGAGTCACTCCATCCCTGGCTCTTGGTGAAGCCCCTCACAGCAGGGAGTGTGTGCAGGTCCTGCCTGAAGTGGCTGACTGCACACAAATGCAACATCCAGGAGAGTCTAGCAGGGGTTTTCCTCACTTTTTTTTTTTTTTTTTTTTTTTTTTTTTTTTTTTGAGACAGGGTTTCTCTGTGTAACAAAGTCTGGCTGTCCTGGAACTGAGTCTGTAGACCAGGCTGGCCTTGAACTCACAGCGATCCACCTGCCTCTGCCTCCCAAGTGCTGGGGTTAAAGGCGTGTGTCGCCACTACCACCTGGCTGAATGGAAAGTTCTTAAAGGTGTTGTTTTTGTTTTCAAGACAAAGTTTCTCAGTGTAGCCCTGGTTGTCCTGAACTCACTAGGAGACCAGGCTGGCCTTGAACTCACAGAGAGCCACCTGCCTCACAATAGGAGGATTTTACAATAGGATCAAATATCCAGCAACAAGTATCCAGAAACCACAATACAATTTTTCCTCCTCCTCCTCCTCCTCCCTTTTTGCCATCGGGCCTCTTACTGTTAGACTGAGCTGGCTGGTGAGAGCTGCCAGGCTCCCTGGTCCCTGTCCCCAATGCTGGGGTTACAGACATATGCAGTCATGCTGGCTTTTATGTGGGTGCTGATGGTCTGAACTCAGGTCCTTGTGATTTCAATGCAAATTTTCTTGTCCTCTGAGCTATCTCCCTGAACCCCTAAACATCTAAGGAAGAACTTAATTAAGTTGTATTGAGGGAGCGGTTTCTTTTTCTTTGTGTTTTGGTATCTCAACATTTAATCCAAGAAAAGAGATCCCTCCCTTCTCCGGGCTCTCTGCAACCTCTGTAGTTTTATAATTAATGCTGATGTCCATGATTCACTCATTTTGAGTTAATTTTGTCTATATGGTGCAAGGTGGTAATTGGAATTGGCTTTTTATTTTTATTTTTTGAAAATCTGTATGTGACTATTGTCTCAGCAGCACTTATGCCTTCCGTTTTTTTTTCAACCATGTTGCTCCTCCTCCTCCTCCTCTTGTTTTTTTTTTTAAATATTTATTTATTATTTATACAGTGTTTTGCTTGCATATACAACTGCACTCCAGAAGAGAGTACCAGATCTTATTGTAGATGGTTGTGAGCTACCATGTGGTTGCTGGGAGGCAGAGGCAGGTGGATCGCTGTGAGTTCGAGGCCAGCTCGGTCTACAAAGTGAGTCTAAGACAGCCAAGGCTACACAGAGAAACCCTGTCTTTTTTTTTTTTTTTTTTTTTTTTTTTTGGTTTTTCGAGACAGGGTCTCTCTGTGTAGCCTTGGCCATCCTGGACTCACTTTGTAGACCGGGCTGGCCTCGAATTCACAGCGATCCGCCTGCCTCTGCCTCCCGAGTGCTGGGATTAAAGGCGTGTGCCACCACGCCCGGCTAGAAACCCTGTCTTGAAAAACCAAAAACCAAAACCAAAAACAAACAAAAAACCCCAAACAACAACAAAACAGCTAAAGGAGGGAAACATTAGTCAATACAAACGTTCTCAAAAAGCTGCGATGACTAAATTACATCAGGTGTAGTAGAGGGCAGAAGAAAGAATTTGGCCAGAGGTAACCAGTTGTCTCATAATGAGGCAAGTGGTCCTACACCTGACCTCAGAGCTCTGCAGGACAAGAAGCAAGATCATCAGAAGAACTCTGAGGAATGACTCACTAAGTCTACAGTTGCAAAGCTGGCCTGGGGACACTCACGTGATCCCAGCCCCTAGGGGGAGGAGGAAGTAGGAAAGCCAACCTGGGCTACATAGTGAGACCCTCGCTCAATAAAACAAACATACCAAGGAGCCCACAATCACAGGTGGCTGTTTCAGCCTCAGTATCTCAAAACCAGCTAGAGTATGGAAGATTTGAGCAAAATCAGCCAAGTTGGACCTAAGGGACATTAACAAAGCATTCAACCTGACTTCAGTGGGATGTGTCTCCAAGATAGGCAGGTTGCATTCTGACTCAGAAATCAAGCCCCAGCAAATACAAGGGGATTAGCCACACCACGTGTGTCCCTTGGCTACACTGCAGGGAAAATGGAGCCCACAGCACAACGCTGGACAGTCCCCCAAACGAGGAAGCCAAAGAACTCACCGTCAAAGAGGAGGGGGGAAATTGGCAAGCATCTTCAGCAAACATGGCCTCACAAGTGTAGTGCTGAGGCAGTGCCTACAGGGAGACTTACAGCCAACTATAAATTATCAACTTTCACAAAGCTACCTTAGAAACTAGAAAGGGTGGCTGAGACTTGGGAGGCAGAGGCAGGCAGATCTCTGTAAGGAGTTTGAGGCCAGCCTGGTCTACAAAAGTGAATCCAGGACAGCCAAGGCTACACAGAGAAACCCTGTCTGAAAAAAATCCAATAAATAAATAAATAAATATGAGAGAGAGAGAGAGAGAGAGAGAGAGAGAAGAGAGAAGACAGAGAGAGAGAAAAATTTACCATGTAGATCTTTCTGTATTCCCATAACATTTTAAAATTTAGTTCTGGACCTTTTTGTTTGCACTATTTTTGTAGGTTTTGTTTTTTGTTCTGTTTTTTTTTTTTTTTTTTTTTGCAGGGAGGGGTGTGTTTGTGTGTGGAGGGAGGGTCTCACGTTGCTCAGGCTGGCCCTGAATTCTCTTGCTATGTGCCAGAGGATGGTCTTAGCTGCTTCTGTGTCTGGGGTGCTGGGGTCTGAATCCAGATCTTTGCACTAGGGAAGCACTCCACCGAGACAGCCACAGTGTCGGGCCCTGTGGAGTGGAAACAGTCTGGTTGACTTGCGCCTTGTTTCTAAGCTCCTTTGTGATCGAGCCCATTCCATGTGGGGCTGGACCTTGCCTGGCTCCTGAGGCAAACCACAGTCTGCACTCAGTGCTGGGGGAGCTGGGAGTCCTGCTACTCTGGTGAGCGCTTATCGGAATCCTTGTGGGGCTTTGCCGATGTCTGGTGTCCTGTGAGACTCAGCTCTCCAGGACTCTGCCGATGAACCCAGCCAGTCTGCTGGGCCCACCTCCCCTCCTCCATGCACTGTGGTCTGGAACTTTCTCCAGAGCTGTGACCTTGGCAACTGCAGGGCTCCCCTCCTTTTCCTCTTGGGTCTCAGGGTCACCCTCTTTCCCTTCTAAGCCTGAGGTCAGCTATCCTAACAGAGTAGACTTTGGTTTTCTCAGGCAGCAGTGCAGAGCAGGCCCCCACCCATTCATCTAGCTGGAAAAGGACAACACAGATCGGCTCACCCACAAAGAAGAGTCCATGGACCAGGACCTTCTTGTATTTCCCAGAGGAAAGGCAAATTCGAAATAATCGAGGTAGAGGGGTGGTAGTGGTGGTGGCAGTGGCGGTGGCGGTGGCGGTGGCTCTTGCTTTTAAGCCCAGCACTCAGGAGGCAGAGGCAGGCAGCTCTCTGGGTTGGAGGCCAGCCTAGTCTACAGAGTCAGTTCCAAGACTTCTGGGGCTACACAGAGAAACCCTGCCTTAGGGGGAAAAAAAAAACCATACTTAGTGGGGTGTTGTAGTACACGCCTTTAATCCCAGCACTTGGGGGGCAGAGGCAGGCAGATCGCTGTGTGTTTGAGGCCTGGTCTGCAAAGTGAGTCTAGGACAGCTAAGGCTACACAGAGAAACCCTGTCTTGAAACAAACAACCCCCCCCCCAAAACAACAAAAAGAAAAGAAAAACCATACCTGTCACCTAGCACCTGAAAGGCTGATGATCTGGAGGTCAAAGGCTAGCCACACAGTAAGAGAGATTTTGTCTCAACAATTGGAAAAAAAAGATTGTTTTGTCTTATGCAAATAACCAGGGCCTAAGGACGGGGTGGTGTGTGTGTGGGAGGCAGGTAATTGTAGTATTCACCTACGAACACAACGTTACACCACAGAGGCCACCAACCTCATGCAACAGCACTGTAACACACCCCCAGGGCCCTGATAACACTGGCTAAGGCCTTGCTCATGTCTGTTGCCAACACTTGGGCATCCCCAAACTGCAGAACCCCAGCCTTCTGCAGGTGCTGTCCTGCCCTTAAAAGCCTGAATGTTGCCGGAAGTTGCATGACAGCCTCATGCTACCACAGGGACTGAGAGTTCTCTATGGAGTCTCAGTTCCACTTTCCCGAGAGCGCCTGCCATGTGTGAGCATTTCTGGCTTGTGAGGGGTCTGTGTCTTCAGATCTAGAGGCTCGCCCGGAGTATGTTGCCCTGTGAGATCTTTGGTCCACAAAGGAGTGGTTCTGTTTGTGATGATGGCGGGGGGGGGGGGGGTGTCCCTTAGTCTGTAAAGAAGACAGCTGCACAGCCTGATACCACTTGGCTTGAATATCTCAGGGCAGTCCATTCTGTTTTTAGAGTGGCCCAACATGAGAAGAGGACCCTTGAAGACAACAGCGAGTGGTCAGCATGTTGGGAAGGATTTAAACCCTGGTGGGAAGAGACCCAGGACTCCCCTGCAGCTCAGGGATCTGATAAGTATCTGATAAGCAGGAACTCAGCTTGGTAAGTAGAGGCCCCAGCTCCAGGCAGCCAGCCCTGGGCTCTGTGGGAGTGCAAAGGCTGCACTGCGGATCACTCTTTCAGAAGTCTCTTGTCACAGTTACAGTAGACCTGGGTAAGGATGAGAGCAGCATAGCCACCAAGAACTCAGGACGGGAGACTTCCTGGTGAGAATCGCGATGGCCATCAGCTCAAGCCTCTCCTGTCAGCAGCGACAGTGACCCAATGCTTCAAGCCAGCCCTGCTGGCTCCTCTCCTCTTGCAGCCCTGGCTAGCTGCAGCTGCAGTTAGACTGGAGGGTGGAGGGGCTCTGGTCGTGGATGAGCAAACAGACCCTCTTCTGCAGGGACCAAGACCCGCAGCCTGGACAGGATGCAAGGATCCTGTCCCGAGGGGCTAGCCTAGAACCCTCCTGGGCTAGAAAGAACTGAAGGCAGGTGAGGAGGAAGGCATCTTTTAGGCCAAGGCCTTTTCTCTCTGTGGGAGGTAGCCGTTCTCATTCCTGAAGAGAACTGCTTAGCTCTGGGATGAGCTAAAGGTTTCGTGGGTTGTGTGTCCATAGCGGCGGTAGGAGTGGTTTTCTCGGGGGAAAGACATTGAGACAGGTGGCAGGTGAAGTAAATGGTCTGGCTCAGGACCCCCACCCCCCACCCCAAGCTGGCTCGTTCATACAGAACTCATGTCTTCCTGAACGTGGGCACCCCAAAGAGCAGTGTTGGCTGCCTTGGGGTCACTAGACTACCTTGGGACCACTCCACCCAAACCAGGCACCTACTGGGGTGTGGCTTTTGAGTTGCTCCTAGTTTTTGCTTTGCTCAGTACTACCAAAAACTAGGGACAGGTAAGTCCTGTATGTTTCTGTCCACACGGGGCTGACCACTAGGGGCAGGGCCTCAAGGAGTTGGGCAGGTGTATAAATGAAAACAACAAAGAACAAAACAGTGTGCCTCCTGTCAGTTAGGGTGCAAAATAAGGCTGGGAAGGTGGCCTAAGGTGCTGTTGGGAGAGGCTTTAAGCTCCTACACTGAGACACTGTGTGTGTGTGTGTATGGCATCTGAGGATGGAGTAGGCCTGAGACAGGAGGGGAGCGGAAACAGTGTAGGCCAGTCTTGGAACCAGGGAAGGGAGGGAGCTAGACCACATGGAAAGCTAACACAGGAAGAGGCCAGGCTGCGGGCTGCGAACATGCTCTTGGACTCTAAGACCAGCAGTGACAGCAAGGTGGAGCGGGGCAGAACCAGGCCTGGGATGTAACTGGGCTCCTGCCTTCCAGTCCCAACTCCTCAGATTCTCAGCTGCTGCCAACTCTAGACCCCCAAACAATGCGGAGCATCTCCGGCCAGGGCTTTGGTATGGATAGCTTCTATTTATAAGTGGAAAGGGGGGATAAAGCAGCAACTGCAGCCTTAACCGGGCTGCAGGCTGACCTCTTTTGGAACTCTCATAGTCCAAAGACAGCAAAAGAAGGGTGGATATGACAGCTGGGGCTGTGGGGCTGCTGCCACGAGGGGCTTACGCGAAGTAACCTGTGCCTACTTGAGGCACAGGCCTGGCCTCCAGAACAGTGTGGCCTTGACAAGCTCGCCAGGTGGCCTTGCCTGTACCGCTCCATCTTAGTAGCATGCTGCATTCTCTGAGTGCACAGTCTTGAGTGCTCTGTTCCTCGGGCTGTGAACTCACATGCCACCGAGGCCTGGGCAGAGTCATCTTTCAGGCCCACAACATGGCAGTGCTCTGGTCTGGGTCAGGGGCAGACGAAGAAGTGTGGTTTAGTTTGACGTACTGGAAAGATGGTCTGTAATGCCCTCATGTCAGGATGCGGCCAGTGCCTCTGGTTCTAGTGGCTTGTGTGTCCCCCACACCACAGCTTCCTCGGGTGTCCTTGGCCTCAGACAGGGCTCTCTGCCCTGAAGCAGGCCCGTCTCTCTGTGTGCTACTTTGCACACCGGGGTTGCTCGGGACCAAGGGGACTCCAGGTTTTCTTTTTATTGAGACGAGGCCTCACTATGTGGCCTTGGGTGGCCTCAAACTCACAGTGATCCACCAGTCTCCAACACGAAGTGCTGGGATTAAAGGTGTGCATAATTATTCCAGGCCTTTCGGTTTGGATGGGGACACTCACAGATGAGGGCTGTGTAACTGGGTGGAGCGCAAGGAGCCCGTTGTGTTTGCTAAGGAGAAGTGTCTGTGAGGTCCTCTGCTAGAAATTAAAAATGGGCATCGAGGAGTTGACGAGCTGAGGGAAGAATCCCCTGAGAGGTACCTTCAGAGGGTGGCATGAACTGTCACTTAGGCATTGAAAGTTGTTACGCAGGACTGAACAGTGGAGCAGAGATCAGGTGGCAGTTGGCCACTTCAGGTAGGACGAGGGCCTGCTCGCACTCCCTGTTGTCAGGGGCTTCATCGAGAGCCAGAGATGGAGTGAGTCACCTACTCATGTAGTCAGATTTTTTTTTTTTTTAAGTAGGTGCCTAAGGACAGCTTAGTACTAAACTCCCATCTCTTACTGACAGTTCCAGAAAGGTGCACGAGCTTGGTAAACTAACTATGGCCAAGGGGCGCGGCTGTCTTTGGGATGCCTCTTATGGCTGTTGCTGTTGCAGGGCATTTCAGGCAGCCAGTGACTACACTGGCTTTGACATCCTCCATGTTGAAGGCAGGCTGGAGGGCCCACAGCGGCTCTGCCACACCAGAGCCTCAACTTTGAACAGTTGTGAGCACAGACGGGCCACACCTATGATGCCCCTCACCAAGCCCCTGCTTATTGGGGGTGGGGTTGCTGACCAAGGGGCAGAGGTTGGCATTTGTCTCCTAAAACAAGACCGTGGAACCACACTCAATGCCACGCAAGATCTTGTATACAGGAACGCAGTCACGACCACTGTGTTCTGGCTCTGTGCCAGTGCTCACAGGTACCACTGCTCAGGCCCAACTGCCTGCTAAGAGCCACTGGGTTTATTGGAGCTTTTGTCCCCAAGAAACCAAATACTGACCTCTGCCACTGTGACCACCTGAAGCACTAGCTTCACTTCACACCTGGGAACATGAGCGAGAGCTGAGGAAACATGGTTCTCCCTCCTTCTCCAGCTCCACGAAGCAGCCAGGAGTGAGATGACTTCCTCCAGGGCCCTATGGCCCATCACTGGGGTGTGAACCCCTACAGCAGCGCTGGCTCAGGCAAGGAGCACTGTGCATCCTCGGTTGCAGGGGACACGGGAGGAACTGCTGACTTGACCCTGCTACCCACCAGTGTAATCCATCCCAAAAAAGGAGCTCAGGGGCGCTCAGCACACCAGGAGTACATTCCTCCTGTGCCTCCGCCGGACAGCGAGTGGCGGGGTGTTATCTGGCAGAGCACAGCTGATACGGCCTCATGGAGAGAAGTCACATGCTGCATCAATGGAGGATTACTGCGGAGAATTTGAGGTCAAGGGTTTAGGCTGAACTAACTTCTATTTATAGAAAGGAGCCTGTAGGGGACTAGAAGGGCTTGGGTGGGTGGGTGTTGACAGGATGGCATGCCTGGGCAGAAAAAAACTAGTTAGCCAGTTACATGGCTTCCTCTGTGAGCTTTCCCTATTGCAAGTGGAGTCCCCTTGGTCTTGAGAGACCCGGGTGTGCAAAGTAACTAGCACACAGAGACACACACCTGCTTCAGGACAGAGGGGTCTCCCTGTCTGAGGCCAAGGACACCCGAGCAAGCTGTGGTGTGGGGGACACACAAGGCAGTAGAACCAGAGTCACTGGCCACATGCTGACATGAGGCCATTACAGACTATCTTTCCAGTACGTCAAACTAAACCACACTTCTTCCATCTGCCCTTGACCCAGAGCCAGAGCACTGCCATGTTGTGGGCTGTCTCTGCCCAGGCCTTGGCAGCATGCAAATTCACAGCCCGAGGAGCAGAACATGCCAGCACTCAAGATAACATACCAGAGAAAGCAGCACGCCACTAAAACGGATTTGTACACTTTGCAAGCCTGCACCATCCTGCTGGTGGTGTCCTCACAACTCATGGGTCCCAAGCAGCGAGCTTCGTGGTGTTTGTAGGTGTCTACAAATACTGGGTATGAAGACTGTTTCGGTACACTGCACTCAGAAGGAACTGGCAGCAGATGCACAGCACACAGTAGCAGAGACAGGGCAGCAGATGACAGGGAGCTCAGCTGCTGGTCCACTGGTCTGCTTGCTGTACCTGCCTCAAGGAAGGCGTCAAGTGCTGCATCTGAAATCCTTCCGAAGTGCGCTGTGGCCCTCAGGAGTCTGGCGTAGAAGCCAAGGATGTGTGGCATAGACACCAAGGGGGAGCTGCCTCTTTCCTGCGTGGCAGGTTCCACCCAGGGTGAACTGGGTAGAGCTAACTGGTTTGGCTTCCCCACGCCATAGGAACTTCTCTGGCTGTGACCTGAGTAAACCCATAGGCGCTCTGGGAAGACCCAGCCCAAACACTTTAATAGCAGAGCAAAAACCCGGCAGGAGATCTGAAAGCAGAAACAGGCAAGTCTGCACCGCTGCGCGTTGGTCTCCACTGCGTCTTCTTGGCTGTGGGTTTTCATGAGAAAGTTCATTGGACAGCCTGCTCCTGTTGTGCCTGGGAGAGCAGAAGGCTGTGCACAGTGGGTCAGAGGAACCTGATGGAATGTTGACACCGGCTCAGCTTCTCCAGCCACCAAAGCCTTGGACAGACCTGCAAGAAGTGCACGAGAGACGGTCAGCTCCTGCTCCAGCTGCATGTGCTCTCGCTGAAGGAAGCCTGTTGCCTGGCTGGAGCCTGCAGGCAGCAGACCGCTGGAGACACCACCCGGGAAATGACGGAAGTGTCCCAGACCCTGCTTCCTGGAGGCCGCTCATCTTTTATATGGCCTCCAGCCGGCCAGCAGCCCAAACCCCACACCTGGTGCTCAACCTGGCACAGCTCTGAAACGGCAACTGCAGACCCCACAAGTCCAGCAAGAACAGGATTTCCCACACTCAGGCAGACAACACAGGAGGCAGCTACTTACGAGTTAGATGATCCAAAGGTGAATGCTGAAAAAAACAGAAAGGAGATGTTACCACCAAGAACCCAGGGCCTCACAGCTAGGTAGGCTCCTTCCTGGTTGGTTCCCATGACAACCATCCCTGACCCTGTCTCGGCAAGGCGGCTGAGGGCACCCGCAGTTCATCCTCCTGAGCCACTGGCTCTAGTGAGAGAGGCGATACCTCACTATTTTAGGGGTCCCCAATTCTGGCTGCTGGGGGAGGGTCTGCACAGCCACACTGTAGCATTTAATGAGAAAACAGAAGTGTTGTTTTCTTTTTCTTGTTATCAATCCACTTCCTTTCCTTTTGAAACCAGAAGCAGACACTCTAGGTCTGGTTCAGATGCCTCGTGCAATTCTGGGCATCAATTAGCTTCTGCAGCCATTTCTTTATTTGTAAAACCCCCCACAATTTTGCTGAGGTCTGCGCACGCCTCTTCAGTCTGTGTGAGGACAACACAGAACACACATATTTGTTCTCTGAAGATGTGAGCACTGTACAAATCCAAGACTTGTGAGGTTCCCACACCCTCTCTGGCTCCAAGGCCTTGTAAGTCTGTTACTATCTGTAGTTCTAAAATCCTAAGAGAAAATGAACTCAGAAGTTTCTTTGGATTGTGTCAGAAATGGCAACAATGCTGCCATTCTAATTAAAGGGTCTTGCATTTTTCAGCCACTTCAGCTTGTAAGACACTGGGCTGAGTGGTCAGAACATGTGTTCCTTTGTGGGAGGAAATAGCACAGCTGCTTACCTCCTGTGCCCGACCCAAACCCAGAGAATCCACTGCTCTGCGTCCCGAAGCCTGAGGTCTGCTGGGACAGGGACCCGAACGTGGGTGCGTTCTGGCTGGCGAGGGTACCGAAGGACGCAGTGTTGCTGCCGCTCCCAAACCTGGGTTCCATAGGAGACGACAGGGTTAGTGTGGCCCTTCGGCCCTGCGCCACCCACACAACTCACTGTCACCAGCTGTGGATGTGCCACACATGATCTGTGGTAAAAGCCTGGACAGAGCCAAAAGACAGAGAAACCGTTCCAGCCCAGAGTCAGCCTTTACCTCGGCTCTGGGGAGGAAGACGGCAGGGATGTAGAGTCCCCAGCTGGGACGTGCGCTCTGAGAACCAAACACAGCTTGCTTCCTGCTCCTCCCCTTCCCCCAATGCATTCACTTTCAGGCCATCAAGTTGGTTTGTCACCCACTCCACCGGCCCAGGCCACGATTGTGCCACCACCTCTTTTGAGACTCTGCTACGCTGCCTACGTTGGCCTCAAATGTTCCTCCTGAGGGTTGGTCTCACAAGCTAGTGCCACGGAGCCTGGTGATTCTACTCACTTTACTGTTTATTATTTTCAGCACAGGGTCTCATGTACCTCAGGCTGGTCTTGAATTTGCCATGTCGCCCAGGATGACCTTGAATTTTTTTTTTTAATAGGGTCTCTTTGTGTAGGCCTGACTGTTCTGGAATTCACTATGTATCTCAGGTTGGTCTCAAACTCAGAGACTTTTCTGCCTCTGAAATTAAAGGCTTGTGCCACCATGTCTGGAGACCTTGAGCTTCTGGCCCTCTCATCTCCATCTCTCAGTTACCGGGATGTGGGACGTGCATCGCCACAGCTGGGTTATGTGGTGAGGGGGCGTGAACCTGACAAGACTTCCTGAGTGCACGGTCAGTCTCCACCACTAAGCTACACGGCCAGCCGTGTGTGTGTGTGTGTGTGTGTGTGTGTGTTGCACGGTGTAGGTGCCGGCGTGCTAGTGATAACAGCATGGTCAGAGGACAACTTCTGAGAGCAGAGCCCCTACCTCCACCACGGCTTTGATCCATCAAGCCCTATCGCTGGCTATTTGCTTTTAATGAATTAGTAAAGGGTCTTCTGTCTGCAAAGGCAGCCATCCTGTTTACATTTTGTGTGTGTGAGGGACAGTTTCCAAGTTATTTCATTCAGAATTTTGTTTCATAAAAATCAGTTAAGTACACAATTGATGTAGAAATGCCATCTTCCCTGCTCCCTCACCTAGCACAACCCTCATCCGAGGGTCCTCCCTCCAGATCTGACCCAGCAAATGGGGCTGAGGACATAAGTAAAAATACTGAGGGGTTCAGTGGGGGCCCTCCTGGAGGTCAGGCAGAGAAGACACAGGACCTGGGTAAATGGCAGCACTACAAGGGGCACTGAGTGGCTCCAGCCCCTCATACACACACCCGTCCTTTCTCGCACTATTCCCAAGTAGTCCCACTGTCCTGTGCGCCTACTTCAGGGGTAACCTCAGATCTCTGCCAGGTCAGAGTTCGGGCAGTACCAGTGACCAGGCACAGAAACTGTCTCCCAGAGATTTACTGTCTGTGCTGGCATGTCCTACTAGCCCGAGAAGACGTGCCAGTCACGACTGCTAGACATTCCAGACACTCCTCCAACCTTCTGTGTGTGTGGATCAGCCTCAAGTGTCACTTTTGGGGAGCTAGCCACCTTTCCCCTGGGACCTGGGACCTGAGATTCATTGTTGGCAAGCCACAGAGACACATCTCCTCAGTGTGGGAATCACGGCCACAAGCCACCAAGCCACCAAGCCCAGCTTTTCATTTGGGCACTGGGGATTGAACTTAGGTCTTCATGCTTTTGTGGCAACTATTTACTGACTGAACTATCTCCCCAACCCTGTTTTCACTTCTTTATTCTTACTATTTTAGGACAGGGTCTTCCTACGTGGCTTATGCTGGCTTCAGATTCCATAACCCTCCTTCCTCAGCATCCTGTACAGGCACAGGCTACCAATGTAGGAAAACTCTAGCTTTGTGAAGGTGGTGAGCGTGTCCAGCAAGTCTCTACCACTGAGCTATACTGCTAACCCTGAGGGGACGTCTCTACTAGCAATGCAAATAGTTGTTTTCAAATAAATAAAGAAAACCTCCAGACTCCCAGTGTATGCGGATGGGAGTCCATCCAGAACTGCAAAACACAGGCCTTGAGAGGTTCTGAGCTCTCTTCTGGAAGTTGCCCAGATCCCTTAGCTTCTAAGGAATGCCCGCCCATCTGCACACTCTCCTGAGCGGGCTTGCTTCCCTCTGTGGAGCCAAGTTTGATAAGAACGTGCTTCATTTTCAGGATAAAGCTGCTGCCGTCTACTGCCTGACACCCATGGTACGCCTGACCTTCAGCTCTGTTCTGAGCTGGGCACCAAGGATGAGAGCCTGTCTAGGCCCATTTTAGGCATCAGTATCTCCTTCAAGTCAGGGAGTCAGCAGCCACCACCACATACATTTAGTGGAGACACTATGGTAGAGCAAAGGCTATTTCTCTCCTTGGGGTTTTGGCAACTAGACTAAAATTCTAGGGCCATTAGAGGCAAACCTCTGCCATGGTATTTCTTTTTCTTCCTTTTTTCTTTTATGTGCACTCTTGTTTTGCCTGCATGTGTGTTGGTATGAGGGTGTCAGTTACAGATAGTTATAGACAGTTGTGAGCTGCCACATGGGTGCTGGGATTTGAACTGTGGAAGAGAGCAGTCAGTACTCTTAACCACTGTGCAATCTCTCCAGCCTTGCCATGGTACTTTCTGATGAGGATGTGTGCAGGACCAGAGCAGCTGTTGACGCCAAGAGGACAGCAGCAACCTTGTCTAGAGGCTGCCCAGTCGGTGCCCTATGTGAGCCAGTTGTGGGTCAGGGCTGGAAACAGCAGACAAAGGAGTTGTTCGGTAAAGGCTAACAGGTGTCTCAAGAGAACAATCCTAAGAGGAAGATGTGATGAGAACTCTTCCCTCAGGATTTTCTACACAAGGACCACCTGAGACACAGGCCTGGCTGCAGCAAACCTGGTCCAGAGAACAAAGTATTGATGACCTGTGTGCTATGCACTGGCAGCCAGCAGCGTGGCCAACATCTACCCATGCTTTTGTTCTTTGAGACAGGGTTTCTCTGTGTATATCCTTGGCTGTTCTGGACTCTCTCTCTGTAGACTCGGCTGGCCTCGAATTCACAGGGATCTGCCTATCTCTGCCTCCTGAGTACCGGGATTAAAGGCGTGTGCCACCACACCTGGCCCACCCATGCTTTTAAGAACTTGGTTACAATGTGCCTAGTCCTAGAGAGGAAAGGAATCTCCTAGCAACTTTTTTTTTTTTTTTTTTGCCTTCTTCAAGGCTAGGCCTCCAGGTCACTGTCTGGTTTAGAGAAGGTAAGAACGCCAGGCCCCGGTGCCCTGGGCTGACACAAGCTTATGTTTTCCCCAGGCCCCGCCTGCAGCTTACCCGAATCCTCCTGCGCTGGCAGCCGCAGTACCCTCTCCGAACACTTTGCCTCCCGTCGAGCCCAGAGGGCTTGTAAAGGCTGGGGCTGAACCGAATGCTGGCACCCCTCCAAACCCAGGGGATCCCCCAAAAGTAGGAGGGCTGCCAAACACTGGAGCAGCACCGAAGCCACCTGAGCAAAACAGAGGCAAACAGAAACAGGAGAAAGAAAAGGAGACAGGAAGAGAAGGCATCAAGCAGGAGGAGAAAGAGAAATAGGATGTCAGTAATTCCAACACAAGAACCCAAGAGGCACAACACCCCAATCTCCATCCCTCATCCCCGATAGGAGCAGAGGGTCAATGGCACTAAGATGCCTACGCACCTGTGCCTTCCTGAGGCAGACAGAACTTATATGAAACCCGTGAAAGCAAACCACCCACACACTCTGCGGGCCCATCCCAGGTTCCTTTCCAGCCACAAGATGTCTGCGACACCTCAGAGAAGCCTCACCCCTAAAGCTTGTGTCCCAACACGGCGGCCGCAGGATGGCAGGCTTTATCATTTGTTATCACACAGGACCAGGCCCTCAGTTTCAGGGAAACCCAACTAATAAAACTAAAGGGTCAAAACCCCTTCCTTGGCAGAACCCACGAACTGGGTCACAGCAGACGCAGGGTGGTGCACGCTGGCACCCAGCCACATGCCTTTTATTTATTTACAGCCAGGAGGCTGCAGCCTACCGCCAGTGTCCCTGACTGCGGCACGGAGGAATTTTTCAAGTGCTTTCTTTCCGCAGCCACACTGTAACACACAGGACCCTCCTTCTCCTCCGAGGAAGGTCATAGTATACATTCAACCAGGTGTTGAGCCAGCTGTTGAAGATGGCCAGAGTGCCTAGATCAGGACTCCAGGCCACAGCACGCAGGGTGGGGACAACAGAACCGGGTCAGGTCAAGCACCAGGCAGCCTGCTCTGAGTGGTGGGGAGGACCATCTGGGTGTCAGTCCCCTGCTCCTGAGGTGTTCTCAAACCTCCAAGTTCTGAGGTTTAGAAGAGAAAGGTAATGAAGGCATGCTTAACCAGATGGAGATGCCATGATGTTGGCTTTGAACATGTGCTAAGGGGAGTACTGGGGCATCAGCCTATCAAGGAAGGAGGCAGGGTCATTACTACTGAATGCAAATCAACTGTCCAAAAGGCGAACCAGGCGTTACTGCACTCACACTGCTCTGCCACCGGAGTCAGGAAGATCAAATAGAGGGCACGCGCGGGGTCAGGTGAGCGCGGCGGTCACTTGCGATTGAATTATGTGTCTATCTTTCACAGGAGCTGCACAACAGGGAGATACTTTTTGCCATGGCTCATGCTTAGGTTACCGTTCTGTATTTTAAAACCTTGAGTGAAATTCCAGGCTGTGCTACAGAGACGTGGATTACAAATATAAACAGAGTGGAAAAAAAAAGTGCTAAAAACCACTGTACTTTAATTATTTAAGCTGATCACAGATCTGGTTGCACTTTCTTCCTAGACACACAAGGTTTTATGTAGCACCTCGTACATAATATTGTTTAGACTCCTTGCTGGAACGTGAGTGGAAAATGAGAAGTTATAGTGATGCCTGGAAAGCAGCAGGCAGGAGGGTCAGCAGGCAGAGAGGCACACAGCCATGCAGAAACACACGCCGGTCTGAGAAGGTTGCCGAGTGAGCCAAGCTGACCACAGGAGCTACCTGCTGGTAGCACCAGCTCTGGAGCTAAAAGCTTTGTGGCCTTTTCATTTTGAAATTATTCTCTCTGTGTCCCCAAAACAAAGCTGCAATGCCTACTTCGAGTTTTTTTTTAAAATTCTAGGGAAAAGATACTGAGAACTGGCAACCTAGGACCAAGCTGCTCTTCTTAGAAAATGGACACAGCCCGTCTCTAGAAGCATTTCAGGGTCACCTTCTAATCTGGGTCAGCCACTCCAAGATTATCATCACCTCCTCACACAGGGGCCAGTTCAGAACGCGCCATCCATCCAAGGGCAAACAATCGTGCGCACTCCCAGGGGGAGGGGCTCTAGGGAGGCTCCTTCTCAGCAGAACCACCCCTGCCCCCTCCAAGACCCTTAGCCCATTGTCTCCCACCAGCAGGACCAGCACTGCAGGTAGTTACAGACGTCAGGCAAGCAAGTGATAGAAACCAACAGCATGTGTCATGTGGCAGGAGAGATAGCTTGGTAGTTAAGAGCACTGGCTGCTCTTCCAGGACCTGGGTTTGAGTCCCAGCACCCACGTGGCAGCTCACAACCACCTGTAACCCCAGTCCCAGGGGATCCAACACCACCTTCTGACCTCCACGAGCCCCACGAGCGCAGATGGTGCAGGCAAAACACCCGCATACATAAAATGAACTTTAAGAATTATTTCATTTTCATGTGAAAACCTTAAATGAAAATCATATAAAAGTTATTAAAGGCTTATAGATGCCTATTTCAAGTAAACGATTAAAAGGGGTGGCGCAGACCCATGATCCCAGTGTCCAGGAGGCTGAGGCTGGAGGATCATGAGTTCAGGACAGCTTTTTTTTTTTTTTTTTTTTTTTTTGGTTTTTCGAGACAGGGTCTCTCTGTGTAGCCTTGGCCATCCTGGACTCACTTTGTAGACCAGGCTGGCCTTGAATTCACAGCGATTCGCCTGCCTCTGCCTCCCGATTGCTGGGATTAAAGGTGTGCGCCACCACGCCCGGCTAGGACAGCTTTGCTTGAATAGGGAAATACTATCACCAAAACCCAAAATCAAACAAAAGCCTAAAACTGTGACTTGGGAAATCAAAAGATGCTGTAAGGCAGAGCGTCTGAGCCTGGAGTGTTGTAGGTAAGCCCCTGCTACAGAAGGTTCCGTAGCACATGCTGTCAGGTTCCCTTACTTTCCCCCCTTCTTTTGAGTCAGGGTCTCGCTAGGGAGATCAAACTGGCCTCAAACTCACAGAGATCCAGCTCCTTCTGCCTTCCAACTGCTGGGGTTATACCATATTGGGTTGTTTTTTCCACAATTGTTAAGTATTTTGATAGTCTTTCTTGTGAGGATTAATTTCTTTTAAATACTATATTATACACCTTCTCTTTGTGAAAGAAAAGCTTTTGTTTCTAGTTTTGCAGACAGGGTCTCACTATGTAAACAAGGCTGGCTTCCACCCCACAGACAGCCACCTGCTTTTGTCTCTGGAGAGCTGGGACTGAAGGCGTGCATCACCACACCTGCCTCCTTCTTTTTTTAAAGCCTGTCTTATGTATTAGAAAGGCAGCAGATGCTCAATACAGAAATAAGCTGGAGAACCAAGTAGCCTCTTCCTACTGCAAGCCCACTCCCTGAGACAAGCGCCCTAGGCCACTGCCTCCCAGAGGTGCTCCTTACGTAAGCTCGCGAGCCATCCTCACACGCACATGGATAAGCACGGGTCATACTTGTAGGTTACCTGTTTTATTTGGAGTGGAAAATCCAAAGCCTTGCGATGCCACGCTCCCACCACCAGAGCTGAATGTGCCAGCAGGCTTCTGTTCCCCGAAGGATGAGCTGCCAAACCCTCCAAATGTCTTAGCTCCACTGTTTCCAAACAGATTAGAGGTATCTAAAGGGGGTAGGAACAGGTGTGAGGAAGCTTGAATAGAAGGGACACACATCAGCTGAGTGTCTGGACAGACAGGACAAGGGCGCAACCCAGCATGCAGGAAAAAACTAAAGGGCAATTAAGGCCTCACAGCAGGGCTCCTGAGGGCTTGGTCCACCCACCAGAGATTGCCAGCTGTTTGCCTACTGGGCTTTTACTTCTTCTTCTTCTTCTTCTTTTTTTTTTTTTAAAGATTTCATTTATTTTATGTATGAGTGCTCTATTTGAATGTGTATCTGCAGACCCGAAGAGGGCATCAGATCACATTATAGATGGTTGTGAGCCACCATGTGGTTGCTGGGAATTGAACTCAGGACCCTTGGAAGAGCAGACAGTGCTCTTAACCTCTGAGCCATCTCTCCAGCTCCCTGGGCTTTTACTTCTTTCTATACAAGGCCAGATCTCATCTATCTCTCATGTCAAACTAGAAGATTCAAAGCCAGAGCAGAACCTGGCCCAGTGCATGGCTGCCGGCCAGCATGCTGGCTGCTGCTGAGCTGTGCAGTCAGCTGCCACTGCTCCTTGACCTGAGGGGGAGAGGGGAGGGGTCAGGAACAACCTCTAAGTCCTGTCTTGGTGGATGGAGTATGTTTCATTGTAGAAGATTCTTTATGTATGCAGGAATCGGTCACTCAGAGCCAACAAGGACTGATACTTTGGGACGACAGAGACAAGTGCAGCTGGCATCTGCCTGGCTTCCACCCTGCAGGCCTCATGAGTCCCTTTCAGGTTTCCATTCGGCAACGCCCAACAACATTCAACATCCAGGTCTGACCCGCTACAAATTGAATCTGACAGCCGGAGTGTTAGAGAGCTCAGGTCCCAGCCTTTTGCAGTCTGAAGTCATGGGACACAGGTCTCCTGGCGCCTTCCCTGCTGACCCAGGCTCCTCTCCAGGAGAGTCGCCTCAGGAACAGCATGGAGCAGGCGTTGCAGGCTGCAGACGTGAACCAGATGGCCTCCCCATCCCAACACAAGCATCCTGCAGGCCCGTGAAGAGAGAGAGCACGGAGAGGACAATGCTAACTTAGGGTCAGGATGAGACTTATGGTGACAACGCACACACGGCGCTGAGTTTCAAATGACCTCAGAATCTAACAGCCTGTCTCTGGGAATGACACAACTTCTCAAAAGGACACACACTGGCTTCCGGCTACAGTGCTCCCAGATTGTCTGTCGTGATCATGTTTTCACACAGCCTGGACTCTAAGCTGAAGTGAGCTTGGACTCAATCCTCCAGTTGGTAGGAAACTGGTAGGGTTCTGCATAGGAACTGTGGCAAAATAAAAGCACCTTAAAAATATTTGACTTGAGATGGATTTCCCAACCATGGTAAAGACCGGAGGTGTGGACAGGATGGGATCATGAGCCATATAACGGAGATGAGGCAGCAGAAGAGGACCTATATGAGAGGTGGGCAGGAAATAAGTGGGAATTCAGGTCAGGGAAGCAACAGTGCTCACGAGCATCTGCCGCCAGAGGCAACATGGAGAAAGGCAGTCCCTGGAGACTGCAGAAAGCAAGCAGGACAACGCCTTCCCTAGAGCAGCCAGCGCAGCCCTTCCACTGCTCCTGCCTCTCACTTAGCCTGCACTTTACCTGGCCATAGCGTTCAAGAAGTTCCTGGACCCTTTTACTACTAAATCATAAAAGAACCATTAAGACCACTCAGTGTCTGGCATCCAGGCCAGGTGAGTGTTTGACAGGCATCCACGGAGGGAGAGTCCTGGTGTGTGGCGCTTCCTCACTCCCACTGGGTCAACACTCCCTTCGGATGACTTCAGGCACAGGGAGGGGTGTGCAAGACTGACTCCCATGTACTAGGGTACACAGCTCAGACTGACCTCTGGGAGAAGACGAGCTGACAAGCAAAAGCCACAGTGTCAGAGATAAACTGGCTAGCAGAGGACTTTTTTTTTTCTTTCAGGGATATGACACATCTAAGCCATTAACAAAACTGGCTGGTAACACGGCCTCACAGATGATGACCTACATCTGGGATCCACCCCAATTTCTAACCAGCAGGCCAAGTAACTATGTGCCGAGTGCTGTGTTTGGCTGACACATGTATCTGAGCTGAGCGTCACATCTGCTCTTTTCTCGCTCTGACCTGAAAGGACCATGCTTTTACAGCATTTGCTCCACAGAGCCCTTCAGGCATGGGCGGCAGCTGGCCAAACACTTCCATTACACCGGGATTCTCAGCCCCTGCCTTGGCTTGAACCTATCTTTGTTTTCCTTATCAGGATTCTGTCGTTCGTCTGCAAAACAGTTTTTGAAAATACAATTTCTGAGATCCCTTCACTCTAGGTTCTAAGTCCCTCATGGCACAGCCTGGTGACGAGCAATCCTGCCATATGTCACCAGAGCAGGGAGGTCAGGACAGCCAGTCCTTGATCTATACAGGCAGAGAGCAAAACTGGGACAGAAAGCATTGCTCTTAATTCCACAGGCCTTACTGTTATGAAAACAGCTGGGAGACACAAGCACAAGGGCTGTCAGTACCTGGTGCAGCTCTGCACAGCACATGAAGTGGAACCATGAAGCTGCTGCTGACAGGAGCCCAACTTGCCATCCCAGCCACAGCAGCAGCACACACCGTTTTATACTTCCAACCATGGCAGACAGAGCAACGCACAACACGGAAAACTGGCTGGAGAAAAAAGTGCTAGGAAGTACAGCTTCGGGGGAGAGGCAGGAAAGAGTAAAGGTAACCTATGAGCCGACTGTCAGTGCCCTTCAGAGTCAGGGAGCCAGGCGAGCGGAAGCACTGCTGCCTCCCGGCAATCTCAGGGGAGGGAAGGGAAGGCACTGGCCTTGGGAGGGAAGACAGAAGCAGCGGCCCCTCTCATCTCTCCCTGCGGCTCTGTGGTCTTTTCACAAGTACGGAGAGCACCGCTTTAAGACAGAGCGATGTGGGTACAGACCCACCCCTCTGTATTTGTTCCTGAAGCTCTGACAATACCATAGGGTGACAATGGCATCAGAGGACAGAAAGCTAGGGGTCTCTTCTCACTTACTTGAGGTGGCTGTCGATCCAAAGCCCCCGCTGGCTGAGCTGAATGGGTTTTTGTTGGCAGCATCCTGGCTGGGTTTCCCTCCAAGGCCACTGAAGAAACCGCCCCCTCTTGCAGAGTTTCCAGACCCAAACACGCTGCCACTGGAAGTGGACGACTGCTAAAAACCCAAACGGGGTGGGGGAACAGGAAGCAAGAAAGGGTGAGAGGTCATCGTACAACTGCAGGCTATACTGTGGCGGGAGAGGCTCCCAGCTGGGCAGCTGGAAGGAGTAGGAGCACTGTCATCAGGTCTGGAGCGGCACTCCGCAGCCCGGGAGAGGCTGATTCCAGACTTCCTACATATCTGGGGTCCTTGGGTTACTACACTTAGAGCTGGTGGGTGCTCAACGCTTTTCTGACATGCTGCCTGCACTGGCTGACTCAACCCCAGGGACAGGAAAATCAAGCCAAATACAAGTTTGAAAACAGGGAGGAGCTATGGTCTCCTCAGAGTCCTCTAGTGTTAGCTGAGGCCATGAGCGATGACAAGTGACTTTTAGGCATTTCTCTCCACTTGTGCGCTTTTAGTTCACAGTGGCGTGCCCAGTGCTGCAGAGAACAGCCGAAATTAGCCCCCCCCCCCCCCCCCCCGTGCTGAAATGATGACCACTGCTGAATTCCATCCAAGCGCTCACAGGGTGCCGCTACCTCGGGCACATGCTGACTCAGAGCTGTGCTGAGCGCCAGGCACTCATTTCTGTTTAGAAACTGGCTCTTTTGGGGAGGCCAGCCTGAGCTCAGGGGCTGCTCACATTAGTTAAGCTGGCACCACCTCGGCTG
This sequence comes from Acomys russatus, assembly GCF_903995435.1. NCBI lineage: Eukaryota > Metazoa > Chordata > Mammalia > Rodentia > Muridae > Acomys > Acomys russatus. The sequence goes on from NC_067160.1 coordinate 51,301,762, forward strand.
ACCATGCAGAGTAAGACAGGCTGTAGCAAAGGGCAGTGGCACAGAGGAGCAACGTGGGCTGCAAGCCGAGGGGCACAGTGGTGCTGCTCAGCCTTCCTGTGAGGCAGAGAACTGCCCACTTCAAGATGGCAGGAAATGGCCAGGCATGGTGGCCCACGCCTGCAATCCCAGCACTTGGGAGGCAGAGGCAGGTGGATCGCTGTGAGTTCGAGGCCAGCCTGTTCTACAAAGTGAGTCCAGGATAGCTGAGGCTACACAGAGAAACCCTGTCTTGAAAAAACAAAAACCAAACCACACAACTAACAACAACAACAAAAAAAGATGGCGGGAAACGAACTGAGCTCCAGAACTTCACCCGAGTGCTTGCTTATGCAGTACATATACTAATTTTAGAACAATACAGAGATTAGTGTAGCCCTCGTGCAAAGATGACACAAATTTGCAAACGGTTCCATTTAAAAAAAAAATCCAAAACAAACTGCACCTGAAACAGCCCCTCTGAGAATGGCTGTGAGCAGCAGAGCATCTCCGCATCTCATCACTTAACCCCACCGCCAACCCCACCCTCTTCTAGCTCCTCTGGTTTGGACTAGCTGCAGCTTAGCTTCTACATGACCTGTGCTTGTACAGGGCTGGGCCAATCCTTTCATTTCTGTCTACAAGCTCAGCAGCAATCTGGCCGCTCTGACAGCATCTAAATGCTCCCCTACCTGCAGCCCCAGTGTCTGCTCTGCATAGAAGACAAGAAAGGCAGCACACTTAGTCTACTGGATAGACCCAGACCCCGCCCTTAAACTTTAAAAAAATGCAATCGTGTACAACCAGTGATGGCCTTTGCAAGGACAGGAGCCATGACGACAGAAGCATGTATGGAGTGTCCCTAACCTCCATGCATCGAGCTGGAACTCAGGAACCCATCAAATATGGACAGCGTGCTCTAGAACACAGCCTGAGCTGCCATCACAGAATGAGCAAGCGGGCAACTAATGCTAAGTGAGGCGAGCGAGTCCAAGTCCAGAGCTAAGTTCCCATAGCTCTCACCTCCGCCTCAAGACACTTCACACAGACCGTGACTGCTTCTTAAACTTGTTCCTCTGCTGAAACTCCACCCCACTGCTGTCAGTATTCTCCCACGCACTCTGGAGCATGTGGTTAAAGTCTCTGTCCCCAGTCCCACAGCTGGACCCTCAATTGATGGACTGTGTTATAAATGGTTGTAGGGTCTTTCTGTGCAGCCCAGGCTGCCTTACCTCCCACTGCTGGGGGTAGCTCTCCTGGCACTTTCCCTTGTGTGGTAGACCTTTCACTGAAAGGACAGCAGTGAGGGCGGTACCCTTGTGTCCCAGAGAGGGGTCACTTTTGTTTGAGGACCAGGAAGGATGTTTACTTCAGGATGCAGTGTTCACTTCTGGCTGTCACTGGACTGTCTCCCTCAGTGGTCAGGTTATCTGTCTCCTAGGTGACCTGGAGCAAGGTCACTGGCCAAGGCAGACAGGCAACCATGCAGGCTCCTTCTGTGCTCCAGGCGTTACTTTTTCTGAGAAAAGGTATGTGTGTGTTGGGGGTAAGGTGTGGTATCTGTACATCTTTTTATTTTAATTTGAGAGGGGGTTTCTCTGTGTAGTTCTGGCTGTCCTGCCTGGACTCACTTTGTAGACCAGGCTGGCCCCAAACTCACAATGACCTACCTGCCTCTGCCTCCCCAAGTGTCAGCATTACAGGTGTGCGACACCATGCCTAGCTGGCATATTTTACTTATACACTTACGCATGCAGCACATGTAGAGTCAGAGAACAAGACTTGAGAAGGTTCTTTCCTACTATGTAGGTTCCAGAGATCAAACGCAGGTCATCAGGCTGGCAGTGCCACCTTCAGACGCTGAGCTACCTTGCTGGCCCTGATTATGACATTTCTCGAGACATATGTGCAAACATTTGTCTAAACAATAATTCTGGGTAGTTCCTTTATGAGATGATATCAAACTATTGTCCATGCTTGGTGACCCATTTATGCTCCTGTGTCTTGAGAACACCCTGGACTTTATCTCTGTGTGTGGATCTAGGTGCTGATGTTGAGTGTTTTCCTCAGTAGCTTCTCTGCTTTATCCTACTTTGGAGATGGGGTCTGACTGACCCTGGAACTCACTCGCTCGCTCACTAGGCTGGCTGGGCAGGAAGCCCTGGAGCCCTTCCTGCCTCTGTTTTCCCAGTGCTGGGATTGCAGGTGAGCAGCCATCACCTCTTTGTAGATGTGAAGACTGGGAATCCACACCGGGACCCTCGTGCCTAACAAGCACGCTAGCTGCTGAGCGGCTCCCTGTCCCTCTGACTTCTGCAACATTACTGGCGTGCATGTCTGTGGTTTGAATTTGTACTGATGAACTGAACATCTTTATGTCTATTAATTATCCATCCTTTATTAATTTTTAAAAATTAATGTGTGTCCATGTGTCACGAGAAGTTTATGGAGATTAGAGGACAAATTTGGTGGAGTCAATTCTCTGGTTCTATCTTGCGGGCGCCTTTATCCTGAGGGGCCCAGCCTTCACTTTTCATCTGCAAAGAGTGTCATTTATTTCCTTAGTTTCGGCCTGAGACAGAGCTCACCATGCACAAGCTGGTTTAAACTTGCAGTGGTCCTCCTGCCGCCACTTCCTGAGTGCTGAGATTACAGGTAAGGCACCGTCCTGTCTAATCTACTTTAAAGGTCATGCCTAGTCTTTTTTTTTTAAACTGTGGCAAAGTAAACATAAAAGTTACCAATTTAGCTCTTCTCCACTTAGTGTCTGAGCACATGAGAGTGCATGCGCACACACCAGAAGACAATTCCTGAGGATCACACTCAGGTCACCAGCCCCCCCCCTCCCGTTAACTACTGAGCTACCTCATGAGCCCCATTTCAATTTTAAAAACTATTTATTTTTGAGATAAGATCTTGCTACTATGTAGTCCAGATTGACTCTGAACTTGTGATCTTCCTGGCTTGGTCTCATGAGTGCCGGAACCACAGGTTCAAGTTATGTCTGGCTCAAGCAGGAATAAAGCTGCACAACAGCGCTGTCTTCTTTTCTAACTGTCATTGACCTACTTTCTTTTTTACTTTTTTGTTTTGTTTTGTTTTAAGACAAGGTTTCTATGTCTCCCTGGCTGTCCTGGAACTCACTCTGTAACCAGGTTGGCCTTGACCTCACAGTGATCCTCCTGCCTCTGCCTCCAGAGAGTTGGGATTAAAAGAGCACATCACCTCACCAGGGCTGTTTTTTTTTTTTAATGCTATTTATAATGTGTGTGTGCACAGCTGTACGCATGCCCCTGCACTCACTCACCAAGCCGTCACAGCAGCCCTACTCTTTTTGTTAAGTTCAAACTTTCCATACCCATATGAAACGCTTGACAAATTCTGACATGATTGTCACTATGCATCTATGCTCTAGGCATCACTCTCAGTGCTCTGTAGTGCTCCCTCAATACCTCACACACACCGTCCTAAAAGTGACTGCCATTGGAACTGTTGTCACCTCAGGTGAGCCGCCTCTCCTCGGCAGTCTGGGGTAAGCACTATAGTGGCAGACTTCCCTCTCCACACATCACTGCAGGGTGCGTGTGCTCATGCATCCACTTTGCTTTGTTAGGAGCAGCACACTGCAGTATACTGCTGTTTTTCTTCCTCCTTTTTTTTGGGTGTGTGTGTGAACACAGGTTTCTCTGTGTGACTATGCCCTCTGGGTGCTGGGATTAAAGGGGTGCACCACCCCGACCAGCTGCTAGAAGAACACAGCGCAAACTTGCTGTGCATCTTCTGAGAGCCAGGCTGCGTCCTGGCTTCGCTATTACAGATGCAAGGCTGTGAGTGTTTTTATCCCTAACTTTGCTGGACAAAGGCCTCACTCACTTCTCCTGGTTCTATACTCAGAGCAGATCTAGGTCAGAAGAGATCGTGTCTGTTCAGCTGTTAATGTCAGATGGCTTTCCAAGGCTATAGTAACTCCTACTGGCAAAGCACGAGTCTGCAGCTGCTGCGTCCCCTCACTCGGAAGCTGGCCAACAGCCAGTTTTGGTTTTCTTTGTAAGGTTATATAGGTTACAACCTCCCCCAGTTCATGCTGTTTCACCCTAAAGTTAAAGCCATACTTCTGTCAAGGTCAAATTTCTTCTTAAATATCCCTTGGGTTTCCTTCAGGTCTGCTGGACGAGAAATCTCAGCATTTTTGTTCACTTCATCCCAAGGACTTTCTGCTGGATTAGGATCTGAGGTGGATGGACTCTCTCTTCCCGCAGTCTTCACAGGGTCAGTCTAAGTACTGCTCTGCAGACAGGGGGCTCCTTCCTGTCAGAGCGTTCGTCTTTACTGTGGTTGCTGTGTTCACCTGGGTCTCGGGCTCGTTACCTTTCATGTGCTTAGCTGGGCACTGGCTGGATATCTCAGCCTTTGGAAACTTCTGTCCTTTTATATGTTGCCAACACATACTCTGTTCTGTCAGTGGCTCTCAGGCACCTCCATGTGGTTTCTCTTAGAGGGGCCTCCACTTTCTCCATGTCTCTGACCAACATGACACAGTCACAAAGTTTGCCCCAACTTTGTGCAGAGCCCGAAGCCCCACTCACTGTTTGTAAAGCTTTACAGCAACATCCCATGTTCTTTCTCTTGCTTACTTTATGCGTGTGCGTGCTCTGTCTGCATGTGTGTATACATGTGTATCACATGGGCACCTGGTGCCTGCAGAGGGCAGAAGAGGGCACTGGATGCCCTGGGACTGGAGTTACTGGAGGCTGAGAGCCGCCATGTGGGTGTTGGGAACCAAACCCGTGTCCTCTGAGCCATCGCTGCAGCCCATGGCTTGCTGTTTCTGCAGACTGCACACAGCCGCTCTGGTGCTGCCAAGGCAGAGCCGAGTGTCTGCAAAGCCGTGCAGTCTGCGGAGCCCACGCTCCGAGCACCTTGCACGCTCCTGCTTCCTGCTCAGCCTAGTCTGCTGTTGAACACATCCATGGTGCATGTATATGGGCTCTACTTGGTCCTTTTTAGATGCTTTGACACTTTAGAGTTTCTCACCCTTGACGGGACTTTTCCAAGTTTCTCTTCTCCATCTTTTAAACTAGTACAGCAGAGCTGTCTAGCAGAAGTGTCTGTGATGTGCCTGATGCTGACTGTTCCTGTTCAGAGCTCCTTCTGATGGGTTTGGCTGTGGGCAGAAATAACTTGAGGCATGGAGTAGAGGTTTTCTAAACTACAGCAGCTGTGCTTTTCTTGCCATACTGGCGTCAGACCACGCGCACAGGTCAAGCCCCACGGATCTAGGGCAGGCCCCTTCCGGATGCTCCACTCTGTACACACTTTGGTTTCTGTCCGTTTACCATGGAAGCTACAAATAGCCCAGTTTTCTCAAGCTAATGAATGTGCTCAGGAAACAACTAGCTCCTGAGCTCCACTTGCATTTTCTAGGCCCTCACCTTTCCTACTTCCCCACCTTGGCTTGGTATGCTAGTCTAGTACTGCTTTTAAAAATAGGGTTTTTGGGGCTGGAGAGAGAGGTTAGAAGTTAAGAGTACTGGTTGTTCTTCCAGAGGACACGGGTTCAATTCCCAGCACTCACATGGCCGTCTATAACTCCAGTTCCAGGGGATTGGACACCCTCACATAAACATGCAGGCAAACATCAATGCACACAAAATAAAAATAAATATTAAAAACAAAACAAAACAAGCACCACAGCATGCACTCACTGTGGCCTCAGTGGCCCTCACTCCCAGTGCAGTCACCACACTTGTTTCCTGAAGGGACCCTGGCAAGGCTTCTCTCCTGCGTGCCGCTGGTGGCCTGCAAGTCACTCTCCCGTCCCACCGTCCTTCTCTTCTAAGTGCAGACAGTGGGCTGGCCGTGGTGGCGCATGCCTTTAATCCCAGCACTCGGGAGGCAGAGGCAGGCGGAGCGCTGTGAGTTCGAGGCCAGCCTGGTCTACAAAAAACGAGTCCAGGACAGCCACGGCTAACACAGAGAAACCCAGTCTCAAACAACAACAACAGCAAAATGCGGACAGTAACAGCACTTAACTATGGAGTAGTCAACCTGATTATATGAGTTATTTCAACGAAGCACCAAACACTGCCTGGTCCAGTGTAATAGCTCAGCACAGGGTCAGGGGGCAGGAGGCCTAGGACCACAGATAGCTCAGCACAGGGTCCGGTATTGCAGTCTCTGCATCAGTTTTCTTCCTAAACAACCAGTTAAAAACTAAAAACAACTATGATAACAAAACGCCAGGCTTGGTGGCACAGGCTACTTAGGAGGCTGAGACAGGAGGATGGCAAGTGAAGGCTGGTCTGGGAAACACAGACCTGATTTCAAAATAAAATAAAAAACAAACAAGAAAGGAGAGGGCATGAGGGACTGGGGCTACAGCTCACTGGTAGAGTACTTGTAACGTGAGCAAGGCCCTAGATTCAGTCCCTATAAAAATAAAGAAGTAAAAATCATCCTTAGCTCAATAGCTACAAAAATAAATAAAATAAATTAGGCCGAGGGGTGGCTTTAGTTTGTGGATTATAGTTTGTCAACCTTGACCCAAGAGAACAGGTAGAAAGATGGAGCCCAGATGAGTGCTTTCTTTCAGGACACTGCCACAGAACGACCTATCCAGTGGTGACTCTGTTTACCCTGCAGTACGTCTTCATCCTAAAGGCATCTGAGGCCTGGAGTTTAACAACTATATGTGAAGCCAAGCATGGCTTTAATGCACGCCTTTACTCCCAGCATTCAGGAGGGAAAGGCAGGTGGATCTCTGAGTTTGAGGGCAGCCTGGTCTATAGTACAGAGTGAATTCCAGGACAGCCAGGGCTGCACAGGGAAATCTTGTCTGGAAAGAATCCTGTCCCCTGAGTCCCCCAAAAGAGAACTGTATGTGGTTGTTTGCTAGTTTGGACCCTGAGGGAAACACTGGATAGATGCTGACACAAACAGAGACAACCATGCATATTTACCTGGCCAAAGACTGATCCACCAGTACTGGATGCTTGACCAAACACAGGACCAGTATTACTAGACCCAAAACCTGTAAGACACAAAGCAAAGTTTCAATTTGGACAAACCTTTTTTAACATCAAAATTAAAATCAAGCCAAACCAATAAACCCAAAGCCTTTAGGTGTGTTAAGTCATCACCGGTCTTATCCAATGGTGACCTTATCCTGCATGCTACAATACTAACCTGCCACAAAAGATGTGCCCATTTATGCAATAGCAGGACAAATGTTAAAGAAGTAACTAACCAATCACTCTCCACAGGAGGGAGTTCATTTCTGCCACTGCAAACAATCTGGTCTAAAGCCCAGGCTGAGAAGGTCAAAGGCACAAGGGAGGAAGCTGTTACTGTTGTTCTAACAAGTTCCATTTTCCTTCTAAATATTTGTGCTTTTACCCAGAGATGAATGATGTTCTCACTGTGGGCCAGGGAAGCTCTTTGCAGTGGGCAGTGGTTAATGAAGTGGCTCCTAACTGCACTGGGACTCAGTGGCTGTTGAGTGCTCCACCCTGAGTTGGACTCTAGGCTCTGAGAACATGGTGGAAGATGGAGCAAGAGAATGTAAAGAGTTTAAGAGCGACAAGTGGAAGGAATAGAGTTTGCCGACCATGAAATGGCTGTTGTGCTCATGGACTCACAGCTGCCAACAGTCCAGGATGGAAGGGGAGGAAGACATAAAGGCCTTCCCCCTAGTTGAGGAGCTACTGGTAGTTAATGGCCACTGGAGGAGGGGACTTGTCTTTCTTCAGGAGTGCAGCTATGGGTAAGCTGTCCACGATCCAGGAGACAACCCCTCACCCATGCTCATCAAAGCACCCTATCAAACTATCAAACTCAGCCAGCTATTAAAAAAAAAAAGAAAAGAAAAGAAAAAAAAGAAATGGAAAGGAGGAGGGAGTTGTGATGGGGAGGAGGGCTCTAGAGGGAGGAGGAAGGTAAGGGGACGGGGTACATGTGATTCTGATCAAAACACATTACATACACAGGCATGCACACAAATGTCAATAACTATATTAACAATTGTTTTAAAAAATGTTTCCCCACTGAGGAAATGGAGAAAATTCTACATAAACAGAGTTGTCCTGTTGTATCCATACAGGGTCAGTTCTAGATCCTTAAGGATACCCTCAGATACAAGATCTGAGGATGCACCAGTCTCTTTCAGGACATGGTGTGGTGTTTGTGTAGAGCCATGTCTCCTGTCCTCCACATATCTTCCGTCACCTTGGGATGACTTAAGGTACACCGCAGTATGCTGGAGAGGCTATGTCAACTAGCTGCTACCCTGTATGGCTGAAGGATAATGATGAGAAAAAGTGTATAGTATAGATTATTCCTAATTATTTCAATCCATGGTAGGCCACATCTGTAGGTACAGAACCCATACATATGGAGGGCCCAAATGCAAGGTTGTTACTTCCTTGCTTGTATTTTAAGGTAATATAAATTATGAAGTCCCCAGGATTGAAGTCTTCTCTCCTACCAGGTGGTGGGAGCTGGCTGGGTGGCACACCCTCATAATCTTGGCTAACAAGAGTACTCTCCAGTGACTTGACACTAGGGACCCTCCCTGATCTACACTCAAGCCCTGAACCCATCTGGGTGGATAATCTTCCTGCCAGGTACAACCCCAAGGGAGGCAAGTGAGGTAGGGCTGTAACTGGGGGTGGGGGGGGGGGGGGGTGGGGGAGGAGGAAAGGCATGGAGTCTCCATTCACTCGTGGAGCTGATTAGATGGGTGAGTACAGACAAACGTTAATTCCTCAACAAGGCCCAGGAGCCTTTTCCATCCAAGTGCTCTGTTTAAACAAGACCCCGTAGGAGGCTCCAAATTTGATGAGCTGGCTTGCTGATGCTTGCACAGACTTAAGTCCTGTCCTGGATGCTCAGGACAAGCAGTGTTAAAACTGTGCTGTCCTCTAAGTTAGGCCTCCTCCCTGGCCATCATAGGGCTAGCCATCACACTCCATCACCCAGCCTGGGGGAGGAGGGCTCAGGGACGTGCTTCTCTTCCTACTGTGCTTCTCTTCCTACTGTGTCCTCACAGTTGGCTCTGGTGTTGAACACTCATTAACAGGAAAACATTTCCTTTTAGTAAGTTACAAGCTGTTTCAAATAAATTATCACTAAAGAAGTGAATCAGCAATTACTTGCAATCTTGCCTCCCAAGAAATCATTGATCTTTTGTTTCCCCTGAAGCCTAATTGCTACTAAAGAATTACCAATGTGTCACACCCCACCCCTGTTGGTTTGTTTGTCTTTCAAGGCAGGGTTTCCCTGTGTAGCCTAGAACATCCTGGGACTCATTCTGTAGACCAGACTGGCCTCATAGACATGACTGAACTCAGAGATCCGCCTGCCTCTGCCTCCCAAGAGCTGCGATTAAAGGTGTGCGCCACCACCATTTTGGCAAGGCCCACCTTTCACAAGGGGAGCACCAGAAAGCCAACTGTGGAGCACATCTCCTCACTCCCATGACTACTGGCCACTTGCAGAAGCAAAAGCAGGTGCTCTGACTACAAACAGAAGAATGAAGCATGTAGTTTTCTCTTCAGAAAAATGTGTGCATCTGTGTATTTAATTGCTACTCATGGAGCAGTGTGCCCACTCCCCACAAGATGGCGTCAAATGCCATAGAGATTACCCACAGAGCAACTCACTAAATGGGAAGTCCTGCCCCCTACCTACTCTATCACCTGCACCATCTATTGGGAGGCCAGCTTGCCTGAGCCTGACAGTTTTAGGGCTTCTAAAGTGCCTTCCGAATTAAAAAAGTAATCCAGAGTTAAATTACTTGCGGCCTTAAATTGGTGGTCTTGTGGCCAGCAAAGCAGAGCTTGCTGAGGAAGAAGACCAGAGCACCACTGAGCTACAGGCTGTAGTCAGGACAAAGCAAGGCCTGACCAAGAGGACACTGAGTTATTAGTTTTTGTTTCTTTTCTCTTTCTTTCTTTTACATTTTAAAATCTACTTTTGTGTTTCTGAGATAGGATTTCATGTAGCCTGGGGTGAATTTTAATGTATAATATAGCCCCGAGCCCCGAACTCCTGATTCTCCTGCCTCTACCTTCTAAGCTGGCACTGTAGGCCTGCACTACAACACCCAGCTCCTCTCCTTTAATTACAAAAACATCGGAGGCTTGTTGCAAACTTTTAGGTAGCACAGAAGAGAACAAAGTCAAAATGTTCTGCAAACTCTTACCCGAGGCGTGACAAAAGCTAAAGGCTGAAGGCGCTGCTGTAGAGGTAGTGGCCGAGGGGCTGCCGAACACAGAGCCGCCCTGCCCAAAGCCAGGGCCCTGCCCAAAAGCAGGAGGGTTGTTCTGGCCGAACAGCGCCCCTCCTGTATTGGTGGAAGCCTGTCCAAATGAGAAGGAACTGGGACTACTGGTACTTGAAGCGGCTCCGAAGACATTCGCACTGGTGGATGCGGGGGTAGAGGAGGCAGACTGGCCGAAAACAGGCACAGAGCTGAACCCAGGCTGGCTGAAGGAGAAAGCTACTCGCGGGGCTGCTTGTTGCTTGCCCAAAGGCTGGGGCCTGCCCAAATGCTGTCTGTCCGAAGACTGAAGGAGCTGAAGCACCAAACGCAGGGCTGCCAAAGCCGGAACTGCTGGCCTGTGGTGTGGCAGTGGCTGTGCTGGTTATGCTGGCTGCCACTTGCCCAAACATGGGGGTGGCAGAGGGTGCAGTGGCCGTGTTGCTAGAGAGCTGGCTGAATGCTGAGCTAGAACTGGCAGCAGGTGGCTGTGTAAAGACTGAGGAGCCAGAAGTGGCAGTCCCAAAGATGGCTGTTTCTGCGGCAGAAGTTGGGGCACTGCTGGAGACGGCGCTGGAGGTGCTGGGAGCACCTGGTGCTTCGATGGTGGCTGAGCCTGCCCCTGGAAGAACAGCTGCTGCAACAGCAGCTTGCCCAGGCCCTACAAAGGTGGCAGCAGGAGATGCTGCTTCTGTCTTGCTGTCAGCGCCCCCTGGGGCTACTGGAGTGGCCTCAGTGGATGCCACAAGGCTGGCAGCGGATGCTGGAGTGCTGGGGCTGCTGTCGTCTGGGGTCGGCACAAGAACAGGCTCTTTTTTGACAGGGTCAGAAGGTTTTGCAGGGAAGCCTGGGGCGGCTGGGTTGGCTGTGGCTGTACTGAAAGTGAGGGTGTTGATGGAGAGACTTCACTGTGGCCTGACTTCTCAGGCACAGCTGACAGTGTGGCCTCCTCTATGCTCTTACCAGAGGACACGGGCAAAGAAGCTGATGTTGAACTCAGGAGGCCACCAAATGACAAGGTGGGGAAAGAGGCTGGAAGGGAAGGGGCAACTGAGGTTGATGTTGGGGCAGCTGATGACACTGTACTACTTGTCTGTTGGTTTCCAAATGAGAAACTAGCCTTGCTACCAGCCAGAGAGGTCCCACCAAAACTGATGAGCCCGGAAGGTCCCGTACTGGTAAGGGGCAAGCTGCCGAAGACAGCTGCTGAGGAACTGCTAGTGCTCACGTTCAGAGCTGAGACTGGTGCTGCCGTGGCAGCGGTCACGGAGGACGTCACTGCGGGCTCCAAAGGCTTCCCTAACACACACGGGCTGGGGAAGCTACACCCCGAGGGCTTGGCTGGCTGGCCTCCGGCCAGGTTTGTGGAGGAGGCCTTACTAACTGGCTTTGAAGCATCCTCAGCTTGGCCAACCCGCAGTCCTGAGAAGCTCCCTAGTGTCTCTCCAGCTAGAGAGCTTGGGAACAGAAGCTCTCCCAACTTGGACGGTGGAGTTTCCAGTTTGCTAGAAGTGGGCACAGTAATTCCAGAAGGAGCTGCAGGTCTGCTGCTAGGTGGGGCAGAGTCTCCCGGAGAGGCAGTCATTACTGAAGTGCTGGGTGCCGGGGTGGCTCCCGTGGGAGGGGAGCTTCCAGGAACGGTCTCACAAAAAGGTTTGCCTCCCCCACCAAATGAGAATGCCTCAAGCTGGCTTGACTCTTTAGTGGGGGGTGCTACCCCTAGAAAGAAAAAGAAACCAGGAAAAGGGGTGGATTTAGTAAAATGATTCAACATATTTCTACTGACTGCATTTCTAAGGCAATCTTGCTCCTCTCTTCAGTCGAGGAAGAGATGCGTGGTTCTAACAGTAGGGTTCCCTGGAAAGGATAGAATGGCTGCTCTCCATAGGGGCATTAGCCCTGCAGAGTCAGTTCTTGGGTAGGAAAAAAAAAAAAAAAAAAAAAAAAAAAAAAGATTCTTTTTAAGATCATCACGTCACAACAAATACATGAATACACAAAATGGACAGATTACCCCCAGAGAGAAGTAAAAAGCACCCATGTATGTACTCTCTCAACAGCTCTCAACACAGCACTTCAGGTGTGGGCTTCTCTCACACCCTGGGCACCAGCTAATCTCAGGTAATCGTCATGGGCCAGCTGGACCCGGACTGGAAGGTCTTCACTGTTTAAGGACACAGATGAAAATTGTGCGAAATTAAGCTGTTTGCTAGGGCCTGCTCTTCTCCAAGCTTTCCTATTTCTTTTCTTTTTTTGGTTTTTTGAGACAGTATGTCTCTGTGTAGTCTTGACTGTTTTGGACTCGTTTTGTAGACCAGGCTGGCCTCAAACTAATAGTTATCCGCCTGCCTCTGTCATGCCTGGGATTAAAGGCATGTGCCACCACACCCGGCCTAAGCTATTCTATTTCTGAATTGACTTTTATACCTCAAAGTGGATGAGCTGGATTGGAAAGGTGGCTTGGTGGGCAAAGCTTTTGTGAGTATCCAAGTCAGAACTCCAATACCATCTGAGGCCAGCCTGGTCTACAAAGCTTGTTCCAGGACAGCCAGAGCTACACAGAGAAGCAGGTCTCAGGCAGGTGGGGGCGGGGGCGGGGGCACAAACCCAAACCAAAACACTCCCAACAAACTAGGAAAACCCATACAAAAACAGAAAAAAACAGAACTCGAATGTCCCAGTGGTGTGAACAGTGTCCCTAATTGAGAGAGAAACTGGAGACAGGGTACTCGTTGGAATATGGGCCAGCTAACCTGACATATGTAATGGCAAACGAGAGACCTCACTTCAAACAAGGTGGAAGGCAGGACTGAGACCCCAAGTCATCTTCTGAGCTCTACACAGGCACCAGAGCAAGGCATGCTTGGACTTACACACACAAACACATGAGCGCACAGAGACAGACAGACAGACAGAC